>NC_133618.1:107809157-108164157 GCF_048593235.1 Sminthopsis crassicaudata | reverse complement strand
TTTATGTCTAATATTTGGCAGAATAATTAATAAGAAATTAAAATAATGTTTTGGGTTTTTTTGTAGTTGAATAAAAATGGTGAGAGGTAAATATCTATAAGGTCACTGCAGCATCTTCAGGACAGCTTCAGTGGCAGATGCAATAATGGGGATGATACATACTTTATCACTGGGTTTTGATTTGCTCCTTTTTAGCTCCACATTTTTAAAGTTTTTATTCCATGTTGTTTATAGTTATTATTAATAATTTAATATTAGTATTTATTGAAAGCCTTAGTACTTTCAAAATGCTTTATAAATATTTTTCAACTGATCTTTACAATGCTGGAAATTATATTATATATTAATTATAATAATATGCTATTATTGATATTTTTATCATTGATCAATCATTTCAGGAATGTCCAATTATTCATGATTCATTGAAAGGTTTTTCCTGGCAAAGATACTAGAGTGGGTTTGTCATTTCCTTCTCCAGCTCTTTTTTACAGTGGAGGACACTGAGGTTAAGTGACTTGCTCAGGATCACACAACTAGTAAGTGTCTGAGCCTGTTTTTGAACTCAGGACTTCCAGAGTAGAGAAAAAAATGGCAAACCACTCCAATATCAGTGCCAAGAAAACCCTTCAATGATTCACAAAGTCAGATATGACTGGAAAATGATTGAACTTCCTGATTCAGGCCTATGTGCTAGAACTACCTTGTTGTTTTATGATTTTCATTTTAAGGTAAAGACACTGAGTCTGAAAGAGGTTGAATGAATTGTGATAGCTAATAAATAAGATTTGAAGAGATTGGATTTGAATTCATATCTTCCTGACTGCCTGTCCAATGTCTATATGCTGTGTTTATTTTTGTCTGATAGCAATACAATATTTAAAAGTTTTCCAATTGCTTTTCTCACAATGACCCTATCTATGAACTAAATAGTTCAAGTATAATTTCCTTCATTTCTTTCAGATGAAAAACCTATGATCAGATGGATAAAATGACGTCTCTTACCCACATTAACTATGGTCAAGCTAGTAATTATCCAATAGGATTCTATCCAGTCTTCCTGACACAAATTCCAAGAGTTTTGCTGATTCCAAATCCAACACTCTTTCTACTACAACTCTCTACAACTCTGTGTGGAATTGAGAACTGGCACAACCATTCTGGACAAAAAGGATTGCAACTATATCTGGAAATGACCATGATGTATAAGCAAAATTTACCCATAATACTGTTTGTTTGTTTTTTTTTTAAGTTCTCTCTTTGAGGGAATAAGAATTTACTGAAAAAAATTACACTGTTTCCAGAAGCAGTCATTCCCACATTTGGATGGCTTTTATTATTGACTTTTTTCTTATATCTAGATGAAATCTGTCTCGGTAATTTCTATCAGCTAGCTACCAGTTATTAGTTAGTATCCTAGAAGTAACTAAGTGATACGGTAGATAAGACATTGAACCTGGAATCAAGAAGACCCTAAAGCAAATCTAGCCTCTAATTCTTCTTCTTGTAGCCAAGCATGAAAAGTCTAATCACTCTTCCACATGATAACCTTACAAACATTTGAAGACACTAACAATGTTTCACCCACCTCCATCTAAATTTTCTTTCTCAAATTTCTTTAATTGATTCTTAAATGGCATGATCTCCAGTTTTCTCAGAACCCTGATCATACTCATTGGAACACACTCTATCAATGCATTCTGAAAATGTGGCATCCAGAAGGAATATAATAGTCTAGATATGATCTGATCTGAGCAGAATGCAGCAAGACTGCCAGAAACTCTCCTCCTTTTAATGTCAAGTTAAAATCCATTCACTTTTTGACTATCACATTATTCTACTGATTCTTGTAGAGTTACTAACCTCTCCTCCCCCATCCCATCTTTTCTCTTTTACTGGTATTATTGTCTAATATATGTCTTATCATACTTATTATCAGATTATCACAATTATCAAATGAGATAACATTTGCAAAAAGTGTTTAATCCAATGCCTGGCAAATAATAGGTGCTTGATAAATGTTCTCTCCCCACTCCATACAATTGATTTTTTGAACCCAAATATGAGAATTTATATTGATTGCTGTTAAAGTTCTTTTAATCAGATTCATCCCAGTAATGTTGCCTGTCAAGATCTTCCTGGATCCTATCATAAAATTTGTCAGTGGTTCTTCTTGGTACTATTTCCCTTATATATGTGATGAACAATTTTTAATATAAACAAATAAATGAATGAACAAGCAAATTCATAAAGAAATATAGAGGATCAAAGAGAGATTCCTGCAACAATCAAGTAGAGACATCTTTTTAAGCTTACAGTGAGTCACAACTGACTATTTAACTAGTCCCAAATCCACATAGTTGCACTCTCATCTGGCTTACATCTTTCCACTTTGTCCACAAACATAGTAGGAGAAGCCTTTTCAATTTCTTTGCTGAAATCCAAGTATACTATGCTCGTGGCATTCCCCTGAATGACCAGTCTAGCAACTAGATCAAGAAAAGGAAATTAGGTTAGTCTTTGGTCTTTTAAGAAAAGGAATGCAATCATGGAGCCTAAGCAAAAATAGGTTATTGAATTTTAGAACAATTTCCATATTATTTTTCAAAGGATGAAAAGACATATGTATGAGCCATAGTAATAAAGAAGAGGGGTAATTTGGAAATGCTTTCTCAAATAAACATTGATTTTGGCTTTCTAAAGGTCCTAGAGGGGCTAAGATTAGAAGTAATCCTCTACATTAATACTCATTTTATGGTATATTCAGCAACACAAAGAAAACGAAATCATTCTTATTTGAAGAAAATGGCTTGAAAGTCACCATGTCACTATTTCACCTAGCTTTTAACTTCTACTTTGTATTCTTTTTATTTAGTCTTCTTGTTTCTCCCTTAATCAACTGTAACCTTGTAACTTCTGGAGGCCTCACATGTTACCTTGTATGTACAAAATACTCAACAACTAATTTCTTTTAGTCAAATTGAGGCAAAAATTTGTTTGTTTGTTTGTTTTTTCAAAAAAGCAAATTCTAAAGTCTTAAAAAAAAATTGGAGAGCAGAGACACAATATGGATGGTGTTACTTTAGAAAAAAATTTTAATGTGACTTTTGTATTGGGTCTCACCAAAGTGACAGGAAATGCAGATAGTGCCTATCTGAGCAGAGATATGTAAGGCTTGTAATTGAAATTAATTATATGTTCTTTCCATTTTCCATTTCCCTTTTAGAGTTGGACAGGTGGGAATGCTTTAGCTCTTAAGTTACAGAGCTCTGTAAATCCTTTACAGTCAAACATTAGGCTTTCAGAGCACTCCCCCAACTCCCCCCAGCCAGCTTTGTCCTAAAACATTCCTTCACGACCTTACCCTGCTTAAAATCAGACTGGCCCCATCCCCCAGGTCACTCTGGCTGACTGCCCATCCACACATTTATGTCTGCCTTTTGAGTGTTTTCAGAAGCCCATTAAATTGTGCCTTGGCAGGCCAGACGCATTCACCTCGCCCTAAGACCCAAAGAGAGGAGGTTATCAAATTCCCTCATCTTTGCCAGACATTCAAAGCCTCAAGTTCTCCAGTCCTGCAAGGAAGCTATGCAGTTGCACAAAGTAAGATGTTAGAACTTGTAAACATGTCATACAATATTATAATATGCCTGTGGGGCACAGATATGTACAAAGGTTGGGAGGGCCTGGGGACACAGAGCCTGCCCTTTGGATAGAGCTGTCTTAATGCACATTATTTTTTTGGAGACAGCACAATGGGTATTAACTTTCCATAAGGGGCCTGACACCAATCCTTAAATCAACTGGTTTCAATAGTGCTCCTTTAGCCAATGGATCTTCTTAGGCTAAAAATTGAAAAAGCAATATGTTGTTACAGCACCTTCTATTAGATAAAGGCTGAATTCCCTTCTCTACTTACCCCCCCTCAACACTCAATACCTTCCTCCACTCTTCTTTCCCTCCCCCTTCCCCAACTCCACCCTCAGAGACTGTCAGTATTCAAAAACCAAAGGGGTTTGAGGGGGAATAAAAAGGGGGGGGAGGGGGGAGAAACCTGAGACCTTCCATCTGGCTGCTGGCAAGACCTGCCTGGCTTCTGAATTTCTGGACAGTACTTGCAGCAAAACTCCCTCTGCATCCTACCCAGGACTACCCCAAACTCTCATTTTTACAATAGACTTAAAAGAAGGGGAGATAGAGAATGCTTCTGAGCTTCACTTCAAAACAAATCTATGGGGTTGAGTGATGAGATTAGAATTCATGTGAATTGTGGCTCACAGGCCAGGGGGACAGTTAAGGTGAAAGTAGCTTTCCCAGAAATCCTTAAGAGTTTGGAAAGATTTCTGGTAACCTAACCATACCTGCTGTTTAGCCTCTGAAAGTAATCTGATGAGGTTTAATCTGCAACATGGCTCTGGACCGGAAGTATAGCTGTACATTCGAAAACCCAAGAAAAAAGAAAGAAAGGGGAAAAAAAAGATATTTTAGAACATACAAAACTGGCAGGACTGCTCTGGACAGGAGATAATGTAAACTAGCCTTGCTGGAAATGAGCTGCAAAATACCTTCATTTTCTAGTACAGTGAAACCCTGATAAAATCACAACTGTTAAGGTCATACAGTATATCAGGTAGAATCACAGTCTTTAGAACTCCATTATTAATGCAGACAACCTCACAATCAAAGAGGATAACAGCACAGTTTCCAGATGCCAATGATTTGATCCTATCTTATTTGGCTGTTTACATTTAAATAATGTGGCTGTATAAATTTAAATAATATGAACCACCAACAGATGGATCCCAGTGAAAAAATGTTGTCTTCTCTGAGACCCTGAATATACAGTACACAATGCTTTACAATTTATTTGAGCGGGAGCTCATATTTTTGGGGGGTGGGGATGAGAATTAAAAAAAAATAAAAGAGAGAGACTCCTTTCTCCTATCATTATGGAAATAAAAAGGGGTACTGCTTTAGTTCATTGCTGTCAGTGCCAAGGAAACATGCAGTTCTCTAACCTCTAGTACAATGTACCCATAAGGTACCAGGCATCAAAGCATATTAAAAGATATTAACTGCATATTTGCTTATGAACAAGATAAAAAGCTGTAGGGCCTCCAGCTTCTCAAGCTGTGAGTGGAACAGCTTTGCAATTTGCCTGCAAAACTGCATTTTGATCTTAATGAATATAAAATGGCTGCCATTAAAAGTAAAACAGATTATTTCAGGTCTTCCAGGGCCCATAGCTCTTTGGCGGTCTTGGAGGGCCACTATGATCTTTCATTAAAATCTCACAGCAGGGCTCCCTCACCAGCAAATCAAGCCTTGCAGTCTAGGAGATTGGCTACATTTAAAAGTAATTTTCAGAAATCTACACAGATTTTCAATTTGGTAATGAAAGCCATAAGAGAATGCAGGCAACGTTTTGTCGAATATTGTTACTAATCCCGCGCTCACATTCGTTAGAAATTACACTGCCCCGTAACTATCACACTGTTGGCGGCCTGCCACGCCGGCTCCACTGTAATCCTCATTTGTTAATGGGTAGCATGTGCTAATTGTTGTCAGCCCCCTCTCCTGCCACGCATCCCGCATCCCTCTCCCAACAGCAGCTTGGACCTGCTCGGAGGTGTTTGCTACCTTGCGCGCGGCTGGTCCAGCTCAGTGCCCAAAGCTGAACTCCGCCCGAGGAACAGCTAGAAAGAACGGGAGTCATCGTACTTAGAAGGCTCGAGGGTTGGCTGTTTGCTGCCGATTTTGACCCCCGTCAAATCCAAGTTTCCCCAAATTCCCTCGCCCTACAAATATTAATCTCCTCCCCGATATGCTCTACGACTAAATCTGAGGACAAGGGAGGGAAACTCACAAGAATTGTAATGTAAAATGAGAGATGTGGTTTACTGTAAGCAGAGTTGAAAGGTATGAATAGTAAAAATGATCTTATCTCCTTATTCAAAGCTAGAGAGAAGATCACATCTAAAACCAGAAACGGATTGTAGGCAGCTGAAAAACTAGCTTTCAAAGGAAAAGTTTGACTCTTTGAACTCCCTTCCCTGGGAGGTGGGTAGCTACAGTGCCCTCACGTGGATAATCCTGTACTGGAAATCCTCTCGGCCTTTAATAATCTAATTCCTAGAGACAGGGTTAGGGGTGGCGGAGGAAAACCCTCTTGTGGGAATGGTCCCAAATCCAGCATCCTTAGGTATGGTTTGGGCAGATGTCTCAGCGAATGAAAGTAAAAGCTCTCAAAGACACAAAACAATTATGAATGAAAATATGATTATGCAGAACAGATTTTATATAATGCATTCTAAACCAGGTTTTTTTTTTTTTTTTTTTTTTTTTTAATAGAATGTTTGAACTGGGTGGATTTGTTGTTTTTGTTTGTTTGTTTTGTTTTGTTTTTTTCTGAGATCCTAGGAAAGAAAGTATCAGATTACATTTCCTTTCAGGAAAATACAACCAATAAGATCTATTTACCTGGCATCTTTAAGAAAAAGCATTTTCCTGTACTAAAAGTGCAAAGAATTCCTTTCCAGCTCATACCTGATTGGATAGTCAATTAGTTTTGCCGATGAGTATAAAATAACCTGTCTATTCGACAGGAGAATGAGAAACAATAGGAATATATATGCAAAAGATGTTATTTTTAGATCGCAAATATTGGCTACTTGTGCTTAAATACAATGCTTCTTTGCACTCCACCCAGTCCCTCCTCCCCTGGTCCTTTTCCTCCCTCTCTCTTCAACAGCACCCAAGGAATTTCTTTTGAGTATCCTGGCTGTGTCCCTTTGCCATACAAAAAGTGAAGACTTTTAATTGGGTGACAATGCCTTATGATTTTTAAGGGAATGACACAGGGATACCTAATAAGATGCCACTACTAATGTTCATTAGACATTAAGGAGGAAAACCCTGGCCAATCCCTGTGTCTGAGGCCTCAAGAGACTTATCAGGTACAAACAACTTGGTAAGCAATTTTGAATCTATCCAACCTGTAGTTACTCAGAAAACATTCATATGGCATGCTAGATTTTTGTTTTTTAAGCCCCAGAGTGACACCATAGGAAATTCTACTGAGTCTTCCTGAACTCAGAAGTCTGAGAGTTCTTTTCTTTCACCTGCCTTCAATTGTTCTCCTATTTCTCTGGAAAAACTCTGTGTGGCTTTTAACAACTATATACTGAATGCTCTTTCAAGCTTATTATGGGGTATGACTTGTGCAAAGTTGTGGGCAGAGTGGGTGGTATATTATCAATTCTGACTGTTAAGGACTGGAATAAAATAAATAATTTCATTTAACTAATTGCTGGAAGGGCAAACAATGCCATAGGTCACAGAGTATAAGTAATATAATTAGGCTTCAGATAATCCAGTTAAATTTTACTAGTTATATTAAAGGGTAATTATTTATTTATTTCAATCTAGTATTATGGTTCTTTTGAGCATTCTCTAAACTGAATGTATCTGTTAGATTTTAGGAATGACAACCAGGAAATAAAAATATATGTAGATAAATGCTTTCATTAGACGATATCAAGTGCATGATAAAATATTTTATGTCCCTTTTGAAGTGGCTTAATTGAAATTTTCAAATAGTCTTTTATTGCATATATTGAATTTTCTACTGTGGCATTATAATAAGAAAGAATTTGGGTCTGCAATTTACAAATTGCAGAGAGAATTTTTTTGTAAATCCATCAAAGCTTGATTTTAAAAATAAAAAAGACATATTGAAGAAAGTATTTAGTGACTATTTTTGGATGCTTATGCATGTTATTTTGTACTTATAAGGAAAATTTTTATGATTGGGGAAATTAAACTGTGGAAACCCTGAGTAGCTTGAGAAGCCCCCTTTCAACTTAATGATGTTACAGGCAAGGGACCTTGGTCAAAGGAACTACCCATGCCTCCTTGTACCTCACTGGAAAGATCTAGGGAATCCCAAGTTGCATAAGGTTGCCTGCTAGATAACTGGGAACTGAAAGTATAGAAAAATGCTATCTCACTTGTGGTCCATAATAATAAGATTCAAAATGGCTCAATATTTTTTATATTTCTCTGTTGGACTTCCAGAACTGGAACAAAAATCTTCCAGGAGAAACCCTTGACAAATATTATGTGCTTGTCCAAATGGCCTAAGTTCTTGAAGGTAGAGTTGCTAGCTACCTTCTGCCATTCTCTTTCCTTTTTTAAGCACAGGCTAGTGACTAGAACTCCTGAGAATGAACTGGCCATGCCTAATAAAAAGCAGGCTCTGGGTCATTGCTATAATTCCTGAGCAAGAACATCACAGTGATAGATATGTGCTTGTATGTGAACGAATTGGAGTATTACTGAAAGAAAACCTTCTTTAACTAGATCAATCCCAAGTTGAAAGTTCTTGATTTCTATTGTTCAGACAATAGACTCTTAGAGACAGACTTTATCAACATCTTCTGAAGAAGGAAAGGATTCAGTAAAAATAGAACAACCTCCAACTAGAGCTCTGTGGTGAAAGGGGGTGCAGAGATAAATCAGATCTTGATGAATCCCCCAACATATTCATATCATTTACCCATCAAATAACATACAACTAATATTCATCCAAAATGTCATCAAATAATGCAGTTTAAAATAACCTAGAAGGAAGGTTTTGTCTAAGAAAAAAGATTTTCTTAGGCTCCAAGGTACACCTCATATATCTACTATAACTTACAATGGATTTGTTTTCTCTTTATAATATGGAGTATTTGAATTGTAACACTCTACTCATATCCTCTTCTCTTCAAGGATCAATGATTTTATGGGTTTGGGTGTGGGTACTCCATTCACCACCATTGAATGGGATAACTATATCAATCAGAAGACCACTTTAGTAATCCCTTGTAGGTGAACAATTTGCTGACCTACAATCAATCAGGGAGTAAACATCTTTGAACCTGTTGGTCCTCAGATAACATATATACTGTTAGTTTCTGGCCCTGTACTTAAAGTATTTATAGCTATTTAAAGCCTGCCAGAAAAAAAAAAAAATGTTTGTGACAGCCTTTGTAGTGTCCAGAAATTGGAAACTGAGTGGAGGCCCATCAATTGGAGAATGGCTGAATAAATTATGGTATGTGAATATTATGGAAGATTATTGTTCTGTAAGAAATGACCAGCAGGATGATTTCAGAAAGGCTTAGAGAGACTTACATGAACTGATGCTGAGTGAAATGAGCAGGACCAGGAGATCATTATATACTTCAACAACAATACTGTATGAGGATGTATTCTGATGGACATGGCTCTCTTCAACAATGAGATAAATCAAAGCAGTTCCAATAGAGCAGTAATGGACTGAATCAGCTACAGAACTCTGGGAGTTGACTATGAACCGCTACATAGAATTCCCAATCCCTCTATTTTTGTCTGTCTACATTTTTGATTTCCTTCACCCGCTAATTGTACACTATTTCAAAGTCCAGCTCTTTTTGTACAGCAAAATAAGTGTATAGACATGTAGACATATATCGTATTTAATTTATATTTTAACATATTTAACATGTATTGATCAACCTACCATCAGGGAGGGGGTGGGGGGAAGGAGGGATAAAATTGGAACAAAAGGCTTGGCAATTGTCAATGCTGTAAAATTACCCATGCATATATCTGGTAAATCAAAAGCTATTAAAAAAAAAAAAACCTTCCAGACTTTGTGATTTTTTGCCAGAGTTTTAAAACCAAAGTTACCTCCCACCATGGGGCATCAGAATAGGTCTTTAATGGAGTACACTTATGTATACTTCAATTTCAATACTTCTGTTGATATATTAGTATAATTTAAACATTACTATATAGGCAGGCTCAATTTATAAGCCAGTTATTCTCAAAACTCAGTCTGTTGTTCAGAACTTGATGTGTTTCTCCATATAAAGTGTTACATATTGTGGCTCAGTTCTGTCTAGTCCATAAAACTCTATATAACCTCTTAGTACAAATGTATTATAATGTTAGTACTATAAACCAGAATTCTGAAGTGGGAAAGAAGAAAAAGAGGAAATCTTGATTTCTTTTTCTTTTCCTGAGCATGTGGTTAGCAAAAAGAAGGTTACAATTTCATTTTTTGTGCCCACCTCACAACTCTTTTTATACCTCTTTAGATACCCCTTCAGGGTCCAATTTTATCTGGATGAAAAATCTTCTACTTGAGGGGTCTTTTCTAGGATTGCTCCTGCACCAAACAAACCCTCCAAGAAACAAAATTGCCTAATCCCTACTTGCTCATCATCTTACTTGTCTCCCATCCTAGTCAAATCTATGATTTCTTCAATGAAGTTTTTTTTGGGATAGATGTGAGTATATACAAACTCTAGCTAACCCAGCATGTAATATAATGTCAAAGGAGTATAGAAATTGATTTTTCAGTATCTCATTCCAGACTCTCTGTCCTTTTTAGTATATCCTGAGGATAATCGGGTTCATATCTAGCTAAACAATGATAGGGATTATTATTTTTATTAATATGGGATTTTATTAATATAGGACAGTCATGGATAAGGAAACTCTCTGGTGCAACTATCATTTTAGTGAGTTGTATAAATTGTAAATTTCATTATCAGATGAGATTTCTTTCTTTCTTTTTCTTTTCTTTTTTTTTTTTTGGTTATCCACATAACATAATGCTAGTCATGGAATGAGAAGACCTGAGTTTGAAACCAGATTCAGACATGGCTGTGTGGTCCAGGATAAATAATAACCTATCTTTGTCTCAGTTTCTCTCAACCTAAAATGGTGATAATAATAGTACCTATTTCCCAGGGTGGTTATGAGAATCAAATGAAATAGTATTTGAACAGTAATTTAGTATAGTACAGTGTCTGACACAGAAAATATTTCATAAATGCTTATTTCCTTTTTTCTTCCCTTCCTTTCATCCTTTCTCCCTTCCTTTCTCTTCTCTCTCCTTTCATTATTTCCTTCCTCTATTGATCCCTTCCTTTTCCCCTTTTTGCTTTCATTCTTTCCTCCCTCCCTCTGTCTCTTTCCTTGTTCTTTCCGTCTCTCCTTCTTTCCCTCTTCCTCCCTTCTTTCTTCCCTTGTTCCTTCTCTGTCATTTTCTTCCTTTCTTCCCTCCTTCTCTTTCTCTCTATTATTTTCTCTCTCCTTTTTTCTTTCCTTCTCTCCTTTCCTCCCTTCTTCCTTCCCTCCCTTTCTTTCTATATTCCTTCTTCCTTTATTCCATCCCTTCTTCTTTCTTTCCTTCTCTCCCTCCCTCCCAACCTTCCTTTCTTCTTTTCTTCTTTCCTTCCTTCCTTTCTTCCTTCTGCTTCCCCATGCTAAAAACTTAAGTGACTTACATGGTTCACATGGTCAATATGAGCTTGACAGGGGCTTGAACTAAGCTTTTCCTGGTTCTGAGGCCAGTTCTTTATTCAGCATATTAGGCTGCTTCATCTAGTTAAAGAAATTAGCGATAATTGCCAATATCATATCATATTAGCAGAGGCTAACAGGAGAAAGAGAGGAGCATCCAAGCTGGCTGGTTAAAGACATTATTCCCAGGATTCCAGTGGCAAACAGATGTTGGAATCAAGTAATTCATAGGGGAAAATTCCATAAAAAGCTATAGGATAATAATCATGATAACACACATTTCAATTGTGCTTTACTATCTGCACGAATCTTTCCTTTCATTATTCTTGCAAGATAGATAATATGAGTATAATTTTCCTTCTTTTACAGATGAGAAAACTGAGGCTTAGGAAGTGTCATAGTTTGTAGGATTTAAAACTGAAAGGAAGCTTAGAAATCACATAATCCAACATTTCCATTTTTTTTTTTTTTTTTTAGATTAAGAAAGAAACTTAGACAAGCCAAAAGCAATCAGAAGTCAGAATTTGGACAGTCTTCAAACAAAATCTAGGATTTTTTTTCCCCCACTTCCCTTAGCTACAATAGTTTTTTTTTTTTTTTTAACTGTACTATGCTATTGCTTTGGATGGAATAAACTGTCCTTGGTCACATGATGTATATTGGAATTGGATCTTGGACTCAGGTCTCTTGCTTGAATGTTTCATGTTCTTTCAGTTTTAGCACACTGTGTCTTTTATTTTGATATTTAGGAAATATGGATATTAATGATCTGCTATTTGTTTAAAACTGACTGATATAGTTATCATGCTGAATGAAACTCCATCTTATTTCTATTACATCCAACTAACACCCTAGAGGTACCCAATCCTTCCATTAATTTGTTAATTCAGCCCTGAAACTGATAGGAGATAGGCGACATTATTTAAAAAGTACCTAGGAAGACTTCTAGAGCATAAATCTACAAACTCTCTTACTTCATGGACTTCTGTAGTAAGTAAGAAGCGGACCACAGAACACAACTAACATAAACATGGAGTATTACAAATTAGCTATTGCAGAAACTAGAAAGGTAATCAAATTCTAGTTCAGGTTTGATAGTACCTAATTGTCTGGATCATTCCAAAAATATTGCAACTTTTGCTACTAAAGAACAAAAACCTTCTTCCCCAACCTGAGCTGCTTACTCCTTATTCCTAATCTACTTGAGTCCTATCCTGTGGTATGAAACTTTATAATTAATAGACTTGCTCTCATCTTAAACTTTACTGTCATTTTCTCCTATCATTTTGGCATTTACTAACACCAAACTCTCTCCTGATAAAACTGTTTCTCTGGATATCTAATACTGTGCAATAATGTCTCTACTTCCTCTTATATTTTCCCAATCATTTGATATGGTACGGTGTCATATTATCCCTTGATTTCTATAGCCATTTCCTTTACCATGATCATTTATCAACTTCTCTTTTTTGTATAAAGATTAGAATCTTTGGGTAATTATAGGCATTAAGGTTCTTAAAAATGTATCTCACATCTGCAAGAATTAGCAGCTCTTTTTGTGATAACAAATAATTGGAAAAGGAGTAGAAGCCCATTAATTAGGGAATGGCTGAATAAGTTGTAGAACATGAAGGTAATGGAATATTATTGGTAATATTGGCAATTTTTGGTAGTATTGGTAATATTATTGATAATTGGAATATAAAAAATTATGAAGAAGCTGATTATAAAAAGGCTCAAAAGGATTTACATGAATTGATGGTGAGGGAAACAAGCAGGAATAGGAATACATTGAACACAAGAACAGTAAGAATGTGTGATAATCAACTATGAAAGACTTGATTCTTCTCAGTCGTTCAGTGATCCAAAGGAATTCCAATAATCTTTGGGCAGAAAATGCCATCTGCGTGCAGAAAAAGAATTATAGAGATTGAATATAAATCAACACATGCTATGTTCACTTCTTTTTCTGTTTTTTTCTCTCATGGTTTTTCCATTTCGTTCTGATTTTTCTCTCCCATAATGATTCATAAAGCAATGTGTATTAAAATAAATTAATTGATTTTTAAAGTCAGAAAAAATGTCTGTCTTTACTCATATTCACACATAATTGGCTGTCTTGCTTTCTAATCTTAAA
The DNA here is from genome assembly GCF_048593235.1 of Sminthopsis crassicaudata. Lineage (NCBI taxonomy): Eukaryota > Metazoa > Chordata > Mammalia > Dasyuromorphia > Dasyuridae > Sminthopsis > Sminthopsis crassicaudata. The sequence continues at coordinate 108,150,686 of NC_133618.1, read as the reverse complement.
TAGAAACTTTTTTATCTACTTTAATTTTCCCCCCATCTAAATCTGTTTTTATTTATTCTTGGGAAATACAATCTATCTATCTATCTATTTATCTATTGATATTTACACAAATATATATACATCTATGCATATGTACATCTATGCCTCAATCTATTATCCTTCTGTACATATGTCAGCACAATTATTTGAACACATTTTCTGTTTAGAAAGGGTCTTCATGATACATTTAGTTCACAAAATACTGAATCATCCAACTTTTTAATAAAAAAGTCTAGTTAAAGGTAGAACTAGACTAACACTCAAGGCAGTCTACTGCAGTTTGGGATAGCTATAATTGTTAAGGTTTTCTTTAGATAAGGTCCAAATATGCCTCTTCCCAACTTTGGAATTTAGAAGACAAGCCTCGTTGTCTTTTTTTCAGTAATATGTCTATGAGTTTATCAACAAAAGTAATTGTTCCATGGGTGCATTTCACAACACATCCATAACCTCTCAATCATTGCAATTCAAGTCTATATATTTCCATAATTCTTGCATAAAGGATATACCAAAAATCATCTGACTTCCTCTTGTTCTTTAAATATGCCTAGGCAGGAGTCAATTTTTTTGGTATAGCAAATTCTTATCTTACTAATTCAAGAGAGCTCCCAATTTAAAAGAATCTTATGATGACTACTTTTGAAAAGTTACCATTCATAACTTATCATTTTGTAAATATAGATTTTCATATATATTTGTCCAAGGAAACTAAGCCATCCATGTAATTTATTTTGTCATATATCTAGTAACAATACAACAGTGTGAGAAGAGGTCAAATTTAAACACCAATATTCCTACACTCTCTTCTAGTTTCCAAACAATTAGCAAATAAATCTTTTCCCATTTAATGCTCCCAGATGCTTTCTTGGGCCTTTTATTTCACTGGGTGTTAAACCATAGTATGTAATGAGATGAGAAAGAAGGTTATGGTGGGAAAAGAATGTCATTGGAGGACTAAGACAACTAGAATCTAAATTCATCTATATGAAGAAGATGAAAATTAACCAGATAGAAGTTATCCTTGTGTCAGAAAATGACAAAATAGTCACAATGAGACAATGGAAAACAGATCACTTATAAGATCAAAGTGACTGAAGTTTAGTCAACTTAGCACACTGAATTGTTACCAAACTTCTACAAGTATGGTATCATTCTAAAGCTTGAGAACTTAATATTTATCAGTTAATGATAATTACTTGTCTATTGCAATTTTAGATTATGTGGTTATAGTACTTAGCTTTCTATGAGAATAAACCTCCCTTTACTTTTCTGAAGAAGTGGGGTTTTTTCAGCGTTTGTTTCATTATATTGGCTACTTTCCTGAAATTTTTTCCCCTTTTGTTTATTAAAAGAGATTTTTCTCTGAAAAGGTCTTAGAGGTAAAATATAGTAGGGAATATAGCTCTCTTAAAAATATGGTAACAAATATATAAATAATAAAGTAATTTTTTTGTAATAACTTAATTTGGCTATTTTTCTTTATTATTCTCGTTTTCTAGGTGTGTAAACTGAGGCTTAGTTTGAAGTAAAAATCTACTGGTCTTTTATTTTAACCAACTAGTCTTGCTAAGGCTAAGTAGATGCTAAGTGTATAGGTCAGCTTGGTGGCAATGGATGAGATACTGGGCTTGGAATCAGGAACTCAGATAGCCTCAGAAACTTATTAGCTGTGTGAACTTGGTAAATCATTCAATCCTATTTGTCTCAGTTACTCATCTGTAAAATGAATTGGAGAAGGAAATGGCAAATCACTCAGTCCAGTGTCTTTGCCCAAATGTAGTCACTAAGAATTGGATATGTTTTGTTGAAGGGGCTAAGTGATTTGTCAGTGGTTCCATAGTTAATGCATTTCAGAACCAAAGTTTAAACCCAACTCCTGATTATAAGATATATAATATGATATTATCACATAGATTTATTAATTATTATTATGGTTTATTATTATTATTAAACATATCTGGAGTTTCATAAATATTTATTAAGATAATAATCAAATTATTAATTTAGAATTGGAAAGGATCTCTGAGATCATCTAATCTAATGGACTCATTTAATAGACAAAGAGACTGAGATTCAAGGTTGATGAGTCACTGAAAGCTGGGATTTGAGTCTAGGTTTTTGAACTTCCAATCTTTCCACCATACCATGCTGCTTCAGTGAATTTCTTGACTTTACCAGATCCAAAGCTTTGACAAAACAGGACAAAGTTAAGGAGTTTATAGGTTAAAAGTTTTAGCAAGGATACAAGATTGAGCAACTAAGTCAGGTCTCTTGTCCAACTTTTAGCCCTCAATCTTTCCCAGGACAGGCCGAGGGTTTTCCAACTTTATTGTTCTTCAAAGAGAAAAATCACTCCCTATTATCTCTCTTTTGCCACTTTTTTTTTTTTTTTTTGATCAAGGTGACTTATAAACAGCTGCAATAAAAATGATGATATTTTTCCCCTCATGATGGTATTCTCAGTAATGTCTCAGGGAAAGCAGAGAGGCCAAAAGATACGTGACATTCACAGATTTTGGCCCTGGAGCCACAGAGACCACACTAGCAATTTCTTCATTTGACCAAATGAATGGTCATCACAAAAACAAATGTAACTTTGGTATCACTGATTTGGCTGAGACAGCTTAGGGGCTTGAACTTAATAGACTTCCTCTGACAGATTAGGATCTTCCAGCGGGCCTGCATCATCCTGTCACAACAGATAGCCAAGTCCAAACCACAGGCATGGGACTGCCCTTGATCCATAACCTTAGAATACAAAATAACTGGCTAAAGAATGTAATAAGACTCCCAAGGAAATACCTTTGAAGACAGTATTCATTTTGCTTGGTGGTCTTTTACTGAAGACAATTAAGCATTAAGAACTGATTGATGCTTAAATAAAATGCCTAAGAGTAAAAGCACATTTTTATATTCTAAAGGCCCAAGTAAAGCCATGCCTAAGAAGGGATTAACTACTATCAGATGATATTACTACTGGATTAATGGTGTTTCGAATTCACTATATTTATATTAAAAAAAAAGAAGAAGAAGAAGAAGAAGAAGAGGAATCTCTTTTAAGGAGGATATAAGTGATTTCTATAAAACCTAAAAGCTAAAAGAAAACTCATTTAAAAATAGAAAGATGAGAGCTATAGAATTCTCTTTGTGTATAAATCATTAATTGAAATATTTTTTTCTTTCAGTGTTTGGAAAGACACCTTAAACTTTAAGTAAATTGTCTTGATACTAAAATCTATAGAGATCATAATAAATCTTGGATGTCACAAAAGAGTGTAGGGGGGAGACAAAGAGAGAGGGAGAGACAGACACAGACAGAATAGAGAGACAGAGACAGAAAGACAGAGAGAGAGACTGAGACAGACAGACAGACAGATAGACACAGAGAGAGAGACAGAGAGAGAGAGAGAGACAGAGAGAGACATAGAGAGAGAGACAGAGAGAGAGAGAGAGAGAGAGAGAGAGACAGAGAGAGAGAGAGAGAGAGACAGAGAGAGAGAGAGAGAGAGAGAGAGAGAGAGAGAGAGAGAGAGAGAGAGAGAGAGAGAGAGAGAGGAGTCTTGTATTGATATTTTATATTCCAGTGGGTATTTTAAACCATTTTTATTTTAGACAATTGTTTTTGTAATAGATATACTAAGGGTGATCATTTTATTTTATTGCTAGTCATTGCTGACTGAAATATTTTGCCAGATGAAAGTAATTACCATAACTATATTACTTTTCTAACCTGTTCTGTCTATTGAATCCAAGATATTCATGGTGTGAAATTTTGTTCTCTTCTGGAAAAAAAAAAAAAAAGTTAGATGGTTTTCTGCTCTGACCTTAATTATGGAAAGCCCATACAACAAGTGTTATGATGTGTGTTTCCCCCTTTCTATATTCTTTAGATCTAAAAAAGGTTATAAGAAAACTCTAACCTTGGTGTAGAAATGTAAAGATGAGAAAATTGAATAGTGTAATAGCAGATGTTGGTCTTGAAAACAAGGAAAAACATCTACCTATAGAATAGCCCCAACTAAACATTTAGGGGAAATATAATACATTTTAAAAATACTACTAAGAATAAAAAATCATATCATGGAAGGAAAAAAGAAGAAAGGAAAAAAGAAGAAAGAAAGAAAGAAAGAAGGAAAGGAAGGAAGGAGGGAGGGAGGGAGGGAAGGAAGGAAGGAAGGAAGGAAGGAAGAAAGGAAGGAAGGAAGGAAGGAAGGAAGGAAGGAAGGAAGGAAGGAAGGAAGGAAGGAAGGAAGGAAGGAAGGAAGGAAGGAAGGAAGGAAGGAAGGAAGGAAGGAAGGAAGGAAGGAAGAAAGAAAGAAAGAAAGAAAGAAAGAAAGAAAGAAAGAAAGAAAGAAAGAAAGAAAGAAAGAAAGAAAGAAAGAAAGAAAGAAAGAAAGAAAGAAAGAAAGAAAGAAAGAAAGAAAGAAAGAAAGAAAGAAAGAAAGAAAGAAAGAAAGAAAGAAAGAAAGAAAGAAAGAAACTGGTTGAAAGAGGAAAGACTATTTCCCAGGGTCACACATGGATTGCATCAGCCTATTTATAGCCATGTGTGGCTCAGGTCCTTTTCTTTAGAAATCAACCTTCCAGACCCAGGACCATTGCATTTCAGGGTTTTAATTTGGATTCATAGTCCAGCTGAGAATGTGGGTGTGGATTATAACATGCCCGTTAAATTCTTCCTTCACCCACCAAGTTAATCACATGGCAGATCCTGCATGAGCTTCAGGTCCCAAAGTAGGATAGCTAGATGGGATTGCTGCAGTGGCCCTAGAAGCATCAATTATAACAGCAGGGCAAGGGATATGATAGCAGTTTCAGGAATAAGAGAAAGCAAGAGAGGTTTCTTTTTTTTTTTTTTTTTTCCTTTACTTGGTTTCCTTTATCAAACTACAACTCCCTCAATTCCCCCTCCCCCAACTCCCACCCCTGGTGGGTGATTTCTTCTCATGAAAGGCATCCAAATCTCTATAGGGATTTGGTATTGATCACAGGAGAAGGTAGGAAACAACTCATTTCGGCTGTCAAATCCAGAGAAAAGCCATGCTTTCAATGAAACGTGTCATGCATTTTGTTCCTGACTTGAACTTTTTTCAGTGATCAAAGGCATTGGGCCAGATTCTCACCCATAGTATAAAAACAAAAAACCAAAACCAAAACCAAAACAAAACAAACAAACAAAAAAAGCCCCAAAACAAAAACAAACCAAAACAAAAATAACACAACATTGCCACCAACTTATGTGGCTTGTGACTATAGCCTAATAATCATACCTGGAATGCTCATGTTTGAAAAAAAAATTAAATGGCAATTTTCTCTCTCTGGAAGAAAGTGGGGGATGGAGAGGAAGAAGACATTGTTGATTTGGTCAATTTCCTGAAAATACTTGCTTTCACCCAGTATTGGAATTTTGCCATTGTTGTTGCCAAGAACTCTAAGCCCTGTTTTTGCTTCCAGAAAAAAAAAAAAAAAAAAAAAAAAAAAGTTCAAAAGAAAATCTGGATATAAAGTCACCTGGGGAACACCATCCTATGTCAAGGTTAGAGAAATAACAAGGACAAATCCCCAAATACCTCTCAGGATGAAATAGCAAAATTCTGCATTGAATGTGAAATCACTCAATAGCAATGAGACACCATTTCTAAGTGACTAGAGATGAATTGATATATTCAGCAAAATGAAGCAGTTTTCCCAAAGTCCACATTGTTTGAGGGATCCCAAGATTCTATTTTGCTTTTTTTTTTTTTTTTAAGTGCATTAGGAATAATTATTCTTGTTTATCTTTGGAAGAGCACCATGACATCGGGTACCTGATGGCTTTAGACACATACTAGCTGACTGGGCAATTCATTTCATCCTCTTGCTTTCCTTCTGTAAAATGATCTGAAGAAGGAAATGGCAAACTATTATAACTCCACTATATTTGCTAAGAAAATCCTAAATCGCATCAACAAAGAGTCAGACATGACTTAATAATTACTATAACACTGGAAGGAGCACCTGATGGATTTGTTGTCCTATAGTATTATCTACTGTTAATCTTCTCCTATAGATAAATACAAAGACTGATTTTATAAGAAATCTTCCAGCTTTATCTGGTGATACAGTATATAAGATGACAGCCCTACAGTCAGGACATGAGTTTAAATCTCATCTGAGATACTTAGTGACCCCAGGTAAGTCACTAAATCCTGTTTGCCTCAGTTTCCTCAGTTGTAAAATGAGCTGGAGAAGAAAATGGCAAACCTGTGTCTTTGACAAGAAAACCCCCAAAGACACCACAAAACAATGAAACTTTGTCTAGATCATCTCACAATAGTTTTAATCAGAAGGAATTAAGAGACTAATTCAGTTGTATATAAAACAAACCATTCAAATCCAATCAATATAAGATTCCAGTAAGTCATCAGTATCCACCTAGTTTGGTAAAGTGCAGTCATGAATGAAATTTACTTGCATACTTCTATTATATTTTATTTAAAAAGGAAAAACAAAAACAAAAGAGAAAAGTCCAGAAGGAAAACCAGTGAGTCTCCAATCCGAATCTCACCTGAGATTGTCCTTTAGGCATTCCAGAGCTGTTAGCCAGGCAGTCCTTTCTTTCTCTCTCACCTCTCTCTCTCTCTCTTTGAGTACCAGAGTACTTGTTTTTGTCTAGATTTTCCTTTCCTAGATGAAGAGCAGACATCATTTCTTCCCTTTTGAGACAGAAGTTGGTTATTTCTAAGAAAAGGGGAAAAAAAAATCAAAACAACATAATAAAGTCTTTTAGGGGAAATAAATTAAGATTACAAAATATAAAATAAAAAATATTGCTGTAATATATACAAAGGACAAATAATAACAAAATTGGTTAGAATATATGTAGCACTTTAAAGTTTGTAAAGCATTTTACTCCTTTAATTCCCATATTCATTATTCTGATTTTAACTTAGGCAGATTTGAAAGAGACTTGCCCACAGTTATACAACTAGTATCTGAAGCTGCATTTGAACTCAGATTTTCTTGACTCCACTTCTAGCATTCTATCCACTTCAGCAAATAGTATACAATAACTCTAAGCTGTCCATATGTGACTGACACAGTCCTGGTCAAACTAACCTTCAGACCCATTAGGCTATTAGGTTTGATGGACTCTCTGAGAGTACAATACAGCATATGCCCAGGATCTTTATAACAGCAGACAGATTTTAAAATTTAAAAGAGAACAAGGGTCCAAGGGGTAGGAATATAAACCAATTCTTCCAGAATTTGGAAGTAAAAAGGAGAGAAAGGGAATGATAGCTAGAGGAGGCAGCAAGGTCAAGTAGAAGATTCATTTAATTACAAATTATTTGATTGTTAAGATAATTGGTATATATTTTTCTACATCTTATCTCAATCAACTAAAATATATTATTAGGACCATTTCTGAACTGTCCTCGAAATTATAAAATGCATTAAAAATTTTTCAACAAAATGATAAAAGTTCATCAGCAGCCTTCAGTACTCACTGGATCAGTGATTCTAGGGGTGGAAGGAATGGCCAAGGTCATCTACTCTGGCCCTCTCATTTAGCAATAGAAGAAACTGAGTCATAGGGATGTTGAGACTCTCAAATAGTAAAGGGCAGAGGGAGGATTTGAAGCCAGGGCCTCTGCTTCCAAATCTGGCACGTTCTGCACTGGACCACAAAGTCTCCTCCATGATCTCCGCCATGAGCATCCAGTTTTCCCAAGCAAATACTAAGTGGCCCCAAATTTCCTTCATTTCCCAGATCAGAGGGAGACAGAATATCACAGTAGATAAAGGGCTGGGAATAAAATCATGGTTTAAATACAGATATTAGAAGACATGGACCTGGAGGTGAGTCATTTACCTCACTCTGTTTTATATCTTTAAAATAAAGATTCAAATTGGTTGTCTCCAAATTGTCTTCTTTCTCTAATTCTATATTCTGAAGTCACAAACCAGTCCAAAAACCATACAAACAACACCATATTGGGCATTTTAAGCCAACCCTAGATTTTTCCAGGGAGGACAAAAATAAAAGGTTGTTGTGTTTGTGTTTTTTTTTTTTTTTAAATGAATGATTATCTAGCATCTTCCCCTGTATTGAACAATTCTTGGTGTATATACAAGAAAAATAATTGTCAAAGATATTAATCTTCTCTCTCTATCCTTAGAATAACTTACCTATTGGCACTCTGCTGGAGAAATCCTATCAATGTTATTTGTAGGGGGGAAAAGATAAAATAAGATTTTTTATAAAGAATAATTAGATAGGATAATATAATAATAAGTGGAATACACAATAAGGATATATACTAAAATATATGCCTTGTGCAATATAGAACTGGTGTTTCAGGAGATTAACAATTATGATCACCAGTCCTCTTCTGTTTCTGTAATACTCCACACAATCTTTTTTAAATTACTTTATTAACCTTTCCTCCTAGCACAGAAGTGCCCGATTATAGATAATATTTCAAAATCATCTGAGGTGTAAGTGTGTTTGATTTGCTCAGTAATTATTTGTCTACTTTATTACATTGGCCAAGCACACAAGCTCCTTGACCAGCTTTATTTCAAGTCCAGTTAAGAATAGGGTCATATCATTTTGTGGATCACTCCCTTTGGGCCCCCACGCACATGAAATTTTCATATTGGAATCGGTATGGTGCATGGTAACATCGTCCATTTTAAACGTGCAGAAATCATCCTGTGCTCTATCATTAAAGGTTTAAGGCCCTGTGCATAATGGGAAGGCTGTTATTCACATGTAAGGGAAAGGTGTTTATTCACTGCATGACTGAGACCCAGCCCATTTACATACATCTGGGCATGCAAATTCCCTCTTCTGAAGTCCAAAGGGATGTCTCACCCACCAAATACACTTTCTCTGGAGTGTCTACCGCACTGCCTTGCCAATTTGTTCCTAGAGGCTCACCATTCTTGCTATTGAGATGGCAGCTTTAGCCCTTTCTGTCATGTATGCAAATCCCTGTTAAGCAAATGGTGATGGGGAGGAAGAGATCAAAAAGGCTGTCCTTTGCACAAGGGCCTGAAGAAGTGCAGCTAAGCCTGGAAATCACACTGTGCTAGGCAGGGGGAAAGTTTGCCTGTTCTAACTTTACAACTTGGGGGCAAATGAAACTGATATTTACATGTTTTTAAAGATGAAAATGCAATGAGATGAAACCCAGTACACAGTTTATTCCTGAGGGCCACCACCAGGATAAAAGCAGAAAGCCCCAGGACTTTGTTTACTGTCCACAATCAACAAATCCTGCAATCTCCATATGGAGCAGGTTTCCAGGGCTCTGTTAGTAATACTGTAGAGTGCTGGTCAGCTCAGTCACCCATAGAATTACAGTGTAGGGTATGGATGCCAGGATTTGAGACCCAAACCGAGCATAAAAAAACACAAAGTAAAATTCAGTGTCAGCACAAAGTTGACAGCGAATGATTATAACAGCTTCGAAGCTTGAAAAAGAGTGTAAATAACTAGCATCCCCTGCGGGCTCACTCAGCCTGCATACATAACAACTGTGATGGACAGCCGCTATGGTAAAATCGGGGAAAAAAGTCACTGCAAAGATGCAAAAATTCCTCCTGCAACCAGTCTTAACTGTCACCTTTCTGACTAAATCAGCTACTTCATACAGGAGGCAAAGCAGTGTATGTAAGCTGCTCACTTAGAGGACCCATTGCTCCTTTAGCTAGAAAACAGAAATTTTAATTACCATTTCCTCACTGGTTATCAAGGTGCTGCAACCCACTGCTTTCTGAACTTTCCTAAATCACATCTCTCTGTGATTTGGTCCAAGGATTCTCCGGTCCACTATAGCACAGATACTTGGTGGGAACCAACTTTGAACTTTGGCTCATTTGGAATATCTTAGAGATTAAAAAAAAAAAAAAAAAAAAAAAAAAAAGGAATATAACAAAGACCAAGCAGGAAAATGAGGCTTTTAAAAATCACATTACTAATATACCAGTACAATGTGAAATTACTTTTCCCTTGTTCCAGCTATACATATATACACAGCCTACACCCCAAAAATGGCTTTCAAGGCCTAGACAATGATAACAATATACAAATCATAGCACAGAATATCTCAAATGATCAAACAGCTTTGTAATTTAGGAAAAAGCAACAATCATAGTTCCTTCTTATAATCTTATAAAGGAGGATATAAAAAATAGGTGAAATGGTGAATATACACCAAGTACCTCTTTCCTTTCCTAATTCAATTATGAGATATTTAATCAATTAGCAAAAGATTCCTTTTTCTTGTATTATTATTTCTTGTATTCATCTCCAAATGAAATAGTAAGCCAGTTGGACTGAAACTTTGCCCTTCAAACACATTGGTCTTATTTATCTGAATTGAGCAGATGCCTTGCATTGCTAGTCTATTGTAACTGGACTGTTTGCTATTAGAACCAGAGTACGATTTAAGCTAAACAGAAGAACATAAATATGACAACCTATAGACATTCATGATGATCAACTGTGTTATATCATAGCCAGACATTACTTCTTATCCATATAGGAAAAGAGGGGGAAAAATACACATGACATTGTTAAAAGGAGGGCTACAGTCACTTGAAGGAAAGGTGAAGATTGGAACTTACAAAGCTATTTGTTCTAGAGTTTCAAAATGCTATGTAAATCCACTTAATAGATTCAACTTTTTTTCCCATCTTTTCTTAGCATGTTCAAACTCTCCCCATTACACTATTTCTTCTACATTATGCCTAAACTATCTTTCAAAAGAGAATGTAATACATGACTTTTCCATCCAGAGTTTACCTGATCATCCAATGAAGTGTCACAAAGGAGAATAAGTGACAAAACTCTAAATCAGAAACTAATCTGCTTTTCTCCATTCAGATATTGGTCCAAAGAAGGCAATTGCATTTCCTGCCATGGTATATCCCCTGATTAATGAAATCATAGAGAAGATCAAAAGCTATAATTAAGCTAGGTGCCTAAAAGCACATTGACTATCTCCATCAGTCAATTTAACTGTCAAAGTCAAATCTGAAATCTTGAATTCAACTCACCAATTATGTATTAAGAGCCTACTGTGTGTCCCTGTTTCTTTTTAACCAATGTGTGAATAAACATAAAAATGATCATATCTCATATGTTGTCCTCACCAGTCATAATGTCACAACTTCAGTATTGATACATTATAACTAGATCTAAGGTGATTGATCACCTAAAACATAAATCAGATGTTTGGTAATAGGCCTGATTTTCTATATGATGGAATTATAGGAAGCTTTAAATAAAATCATACACACACAGACACACACAAACTTCAGGTAGAAATCCCTAATATCCAATTACTTTTGGGAAGGTCCTTAGACAACCATAGGTTAGTAGCAAATCCAGCCAGAACCACAAGAATCCAATAGCTATCAGGAAACTACTTCCCTACTCCTCTTTTTCTAGAAAATAGATCTAATATTTTTAATGTAAAAACAGTTTTTTTAAAGGTAATGTTAAAACTAATCAATATGAAAATTAGCTTGCAATCGCCAAGCATGAAATATTTTCTTTCTTTACAGAAAAACAAAGACAAACCTCAACAACTGATGGTCTTTTCATCTTTCTCCCAGAGAATGGCCAAATGCACAGAAATACACACTACTTGTTAGCTGTGCTGGGTGAAGCTGGATTTGTAGGATCACAGAAATAAAAAGCCGAACAGTGGATCTTGGGGATGTTATTTCTTAGCAGAATTAGCATAACCCTGCACATCAGAATATTAAAATTTAACAAGGATTTCAAAATGTCCTCGTATCATCGGCAGAGTCATGTCACCGATTTTTTTTTTATTGGTCCAAGCAGGCTAGGTGTAATTGTATCAATATTTTAGTGTTTGATGCATATGGCCTGTGATACATTGCTTGCATAAAAGAAAGCACCAATATTCAATTGCCAATGAAATAATCACATACTCTAGATCTTTATTATATCATGCATTATTTAATTACAATAATCAGAACCCTTTCCAAAGTAAAACAAGATTAAAAAGGGTTTGTTTTATTGGATCTATATATTTGATTTAAACTTTACATGTTAGCTTTACATTAAGAATTTATAAAGCATCAATTCAAATGGTGATATTACAAGAGTTTATTCCTTTTGTAATTAGTGCAGTACTCTTAAAGTACTCTGGCTACGAGAGATAATATTTCAGTATTTTAATGAGCTTTTTAAGTATAATTGATGTAACAATCATCGAATTACACATTTCTACCTGAAGAATAATGAAGGAAACATTTTAATGAGAAATTTAATCATTATTAGCAAATGATCTACCAAACTGCCATTTGCTGACATTTAAAAGCTTAATAGCAGAAAACGGTTATTTTCCAATGTCTGTGTCAACACCAGTAGTGATTACTTCTAAGTAACTCTGATTTTCCGGGTTAACTTTCAGCCTTGCAGTGGTTCATTTGTAAATTTGAGAAAAACTTTCTTTAACCCATAGTTGTCAGCTCCTTCCAGAAACTATGGGGCTTGACACTTAGAGTGCTAATTTAAATAAATTAGCCCCTTTTCCAGCCTTCAGCAGTTTTCAGAATAAAAGGGCCCTTTCCTGTGAGTATTCATGCTTGCATCAGCTTGATTCTGATGAATGCCCTGCAAGCTCCCTGATAGCACCTCACACAGAGAGATCTTAGAATGATGTCAACAAGGACTTCTGAAGTTCCCATATTTAAAGGACTTTGGCATCCATCTTTGGACCAATGCTCATAGTTACGAAAGTGTGGAGCTTGTCAACTTCTGGAGTTGTTTCACTTTGGGATTTGAAGAATTCTCCGTTTCTATGGGGAAAAAGTAGGCGGGGAAGGGTAAAGAATAAGGACATATGAATCTTCACCATCCTCTTAAAGAGGTTGCGAACATTCAAAATAACTGCTAGTTAAAACTATGTAAGCAGAATTTGTCCAACCATTTCTAGAAGAGAAAATGAACAAAGAAGCTAAGTATTACATATGAACTAGGAAGAAATATGGAGGAATTTAATCAGTATATAAGGTTAGAGAAGCAGGAGGAGATAGAAGATTTGAAACAATCACAGAATAAGGACAAGAGTTTAAATATTATTTTTAAAATACATATTGGATTTCTAACCCTCAACAAGTCATATAATTTCTCAGTACTCCAGTAAATCTTTTGAAAATTATAAAGAAAAACAAACGCCAATTTTCTTTCTTTAAGAAAATATGTATAAACTATATATACACATACACATAAGTGTGTATATGTATATAATTATATATATACATACATATATGTATGTATATAATTATGCACACTATATGTATATATAGACATCTATATATTTTTATTTACGTATATATTATATATTTATATACATCGATGTCTGTATACTTCTAGATAGATTTTTTGTTGTTCTTGTTTGCTTTTTTCAGTCATATCTGGTTCTTTATCAACCCCTGAGTTTTCTTGAGAAAAATACTAAAGTGGTTTTCATTTCCTTCTCCAGCTCATTTTATAGAGAAGAAAACTAAGGCACATAGGGTTAAGTGACTTGCACAGTCACTTTCAAGAGTACACAACTATTAAATATCTGAGCCAGATTTGAACTCAGGAAAATGAGTCTTCCTAACTCCAGGCCTGGCATTATGTCCCCCACATCACCTAGCTGCTAATATATGTATTTATTATACATTAAATATACACATTTATCCATTCATGTATGTATATATCCAGATAATATAAATATATATATATACATACATATATACATATATATATGTATATATATATATATATATATAGTATATGAAATACTTTTCTAAGGGGGAAATGTGATGTGATGATGTAGGTTTTTACCAACATTATATTATCACAGATAGCATCCTTGAAGTGAAAGGTGAAATCAAGAAGCCACTGATTCAGTCATTTTGCTTTTTTTTTGTTTTTAAGAATTAACAATGGATGACCAACATCTCAGCCAAAAGTTTGAGTCATTTATATTGAATTATCATTTACAAGTGATGCAGAATTTACTTCCTATCCTGATAAAGAGTATCACTATAAATTGTGTTGTATATCTCTTATTCAATATAACAGTATTGTATCCATTAGAACTTTCTAAAGGGAAGACATATAAATTGATACAAAGTGAAATACCAATGATTATGACAGTATAAATGGAAATAAATAATAACAACAATAACAGAATTGAACATCATGGAATTATAGTGGCCATGCTTAATTCCAAAGAAGAGGTAGGAAAAATGAACCCCTCCTTCTTTGCAGAGATGGGGGACTAAATCTTCATAATGTTGCACATACTATTATATTCAGTTGAAATATTAATTAATTTTCCTAAAGTACTTTATTTTGTTGTTATTATTATTGTTGTTGTTTTGAGACAGGAGCTCCTTATTTTTCCCAGACTGGGAGAACAATGGCCATTAATTTGTCAAAATATACTACTATCAAAGCCTTGAAGTTTGATCTCCTCTGTGTTTGGCCTGTACTGGTTCATTCCTCCCTATACAGACTATCCTCTCCTTAGGGGCTCATACTATTAGTGTTGGAGTTGGTGTGAACATCCAAGTGGCTGCAGTTAAGAACTCCTATTCAGCTTATACACTAGCTTTAATATCCCCAGTACCAGGCCTTGCCCCACCAACCTAGTCACTGTGTTTGTTTTTATTCATTACCTCTCTCCTATATTTTATTCTTTATAACAGGAGATGGCTCTCTGAGAAAAGGGGAAGGAAAGGAGATATAGATGTGTTAATATTTCTCTATATACCTACATAGATATCGATATATGAATATAATATAAAAACAAAATATAGTAATAAAAATTAAAAAAAAAGAAAGTCTTTATAGACCAAATCTCATTTAAGACATAATTATAAAGGTCCACAAAATTCTTGGAGATTTGTGAATGGTAATTTCCATCTTTGTGTCTCAAGCACCTAACAATGGTGCATGGATCTACTTGACATTTTAAGTATTATTTGATTATTACCAGTAGTTGGTACTAGTTAGCTAACTAGATGACTAATTGATTGTCTAGTTAATATTAGTACATCAGATTATGTGTATAATCTGTATATAAGAGAACTCAAAATAAGAGAAAGATTGAGTGAATGACTAGTTGAGAGAGAGAGAAGACTAGGCAGGATTAGTAGAGCATTTCAAGAATTATGGGGACTTTTACTCATCATATATTTTAAAAGAAAACGTTGCAGGGCAGTGAAATTGCACAGAGGATAGAGTAGTGGTCCTAGAATCAGGAGGACCTGAGTTCAAATTTGAGCTCAAACACTTATTTAAAAAGAAAAAGATGAAAGCTAGAAAAGATTGACGCAAGTAATAGAATGAAGAGAATTCTAGAAAGTCAACAAATATTTTCTAAATGTACCAGAAATTATGCTGCCTCAAGGCAGATACATTCTAATGGGAAAAAAAAAAGCAAACATGTAAAAAGAAGTTGAAGAGGGAGTGGGGCATAATGAAGAAAGAAGAAAAGACAGTCAGTAGTAGTTAGAGAAAAAATGAAGGAATGGATATTTCCTTAAAATGGAGATTCTTGGAGGAATAAAAAAATTCAAAGTTATAAATTCATAGTTAATAATTTTTCTTCACCCTATGACCTCTGTTATTGGCATACTACTAAAGATTCTAATTCCTTAAGTCAGAAAAAAAATGCAAACTTTTTGTTTCCAGTACAATATAATTGAATTCATTTAAAGGGTAGGGACACAAAAAATAAAAACCATTAAGTTTAACGGGATCTCCTAGTATTTGGGTCAACTTTGTCTACTATGATGGTCAATGGATAGTTGCCCGAGGGCAAAAATGGTCAAAATCACCTGCTATTAAACAGAAGAAAATTCTCATCAATTTTTTTTTTAAAGTCTAATACGGTATTTGCATTTCTATCATTCAAATTAAGTTTCTTGGTATGGGAGCACTGTGAATTTTGAGAAAACACAGTAGGAAATTCTGAATAAATCTTATTTCAAATAAAGAATTTATTTCATCCCAGAAAAAATATTGTCCTTATACATAGCTTGAAAAGAAGCATTGACGTCTTCTGAGCTGCAAATAACATATCTATGAAGAATACATATGTATATATCTATATATACTATATATATTTTAGATACACTATATATTTTTAATTTACCTGTCTTTGGTCATACTATTTCCCTCATTTAAAAAGCCCTTCTCCTTCTCCTCATTTAGTTTTCTCTACTGCACCAATCCTAAATGATTATTTTCAAATCAAATCCTGGAGAAAAGGAAAGAAATGAAAAAAGGAAGAGAAAGGAAGAAGGAAGGTAGGAAGGAAAGAAGATGATAAAGAGGGAGGCAGGGAAAAAGGTAGAATACGCAATTACAAAATTCCAAGAACTAGGTATAGAAATATAAAAGCAAAGATAATTCCTGAAGTAGTTTACCCTCCACTGGAGGAGTATTTTACTCCATGCACAAGTTACATATCTAGGAATAGTGATATATGTGTGTATATATATATATGTGTATGTGTGTGTGTGTGTGTGTGTGTGTGTGTGTGTGTGTGTGTGTGTGTATAAATGGGAGATCAGTGGGTGATGGCCATACTGATCTGATAATGTTCAGGAGTTAGAAAGAACATATGTGTGCAAGGGGTGGGTTGGAATGGATGGACCACAGAAATAATTGAAGAATAAAGTTTACCATGGCTAAGTTCAGCTGAATACAGCAAACCATATGAATCCCTTGGCAATCAGGAAAGCTCAAGGGGCCTGAGATGAGAATTCCAGGCTAAAAGGGTTGAGTCCCCCAGGTATGGCATCTAGACGTGGAAGCCAGGTTAGCCATGTTAGGTATAAAGAGAAGCATGGCTATAGATGGTTATATATTGTGCTCAACAAGCTATTCACCAAGATGGGCAGCATGATCACTTAAGCACTTACAAACTACTAGACCCAGAAAAAAAAATGTAAATTAGGGACTTAGAGAAGATGATTTCTTCAGAGATAAGGAAAATAAATCCCAGAGAAGTGAAATAACTACAATAATAGCTCACATTATATTAGTACTTTGTGATTTACTCAAAAGGACCTAAATTCAAACCCCAGCCTTGCTTTTTTGCTATCGATAAGTCATTTGGTGACTTAACTCAACTAGTCTCTTTGAAGCTTATATTCCTCATCTGTAAAAGGAGGACCAGATGACCTCTAAAGTCCTTTCCAGTCAAACAGCCACACAAATAATATCTGGTGGTGTTATATTTTCATATGCATGTGCCTTCTTTCTTCAACTAGGTTATGAAGTCCTAGAGGCAAGGGACTATCTTTCTGCACAGTTAGCATTTGCAGAGAGCAAATATTCAGTACCTATAGATGCTGAATGATTGATAGCCATCAGACTCTCCTATCATCAATGGGCCCTTGAAGGGAACAACTCAAGCCTCAGCATTAATGAGCTCCCTGTAGAATGTCAGCACCCCCAAAATAATTCTCTATAGCCTGCTCTGTGATGGGAAGCATCCCGCTCAATGAGAGAAATATGATCTAGAGGGGAATTACAGGGCAGGGAGCTACAGTTTTTCATAATTGATGTTGGTGGTGACAATATGCTGGTCCTGGAAGCAGCCGTGCTGCAACTGAGTCAGCTGTCTAAGGTACAGGATGCACACTTGGCAGTGCTGAGAGAAATAGGCAGAAAGAAGATGCTATGAAGAAAGCACTTATCCACAAAACAAGGCTCAACTCTACCCCAAATACACTCTCAGGGATTGAGGATAAAATGCCCATTTTTGAAGAAACTAAGTTCCCATTCCCACCCTTTCTCAGGAAACGTCTGTTTCTTCCAACTTCTTCAATGGTAATATATGTTGTTGCTTAACTAAAGCAAATATGTCAAAGTGAGAGACTAACAAACAGGCTTTGTTCTAATTAAGTTTTTAATTAGAAGTTGCTCTAGTAAAAACTATACATAAACACATGCACATATATATATACATACATATGCATGTATATGTATAGATAGTATATGTATATATGTATTATACATATATGTAATATTTATATTTTATATGTGTGTTATATGTATTATATGGATATATATGGATATATATATATATGTTTCTTTTGATCATGAAGATTTGGGAGTAACTGTGAACTCCTGGATTCTTTTCCCCCATGGAAATAGCAACCCTGATTGCTTCACTCAGTTCAACCTTTTAGTTATGTATTAGGAGAAATCTACATTAACGTTTTCTGCTGATGCCTCATTGTGACTTGAAAATGTCCCTGACTTTTCAAATTTGGAAGGGCTGAGTAAAGTAGAAGCCTTAGAAATAGGCATTCTGTCTTTGAACAGGCAACCTAATTGAGCTCAAAGGCATTCATTACCAGATGTTTGGTCCCTGGGTAACATTTTTTTAGACTTTGTGTCTATGGGTTTTGTGAAGTGTCCTTGGAGAGATTGTGTTCCCATCTATGAAATTATGAATTTGCTGAAGTACTGAAGATTTGAGAAACTAGAACATGCCAGTTTGGTTAATAGTCATCCCTTTAGATTTCTCTTGCTTATCTTCTTCTATGCTGACCTCACTGGTCTACTCCTACCTTAAATTCATTTGCAGTTTCTGTATCTTTTACATTTATATGCTATCATCAAATATGGATAGTTTCATCCACTGATTCTGCACGTCCAGAGTCTAGTGTAGTATATAGGTGTTTGAAAAAAACTTGTTGCTTGATTAACCTTTTCTCATGTTGTGAAAATAGCAAGCAGAATGTGAGATAAAAAGGAATATTCCTTCTGAACATTGTCTTTTACCTCTGAAGCCAAAATGTAGATTTTTTTAGCTCAAAGAACATTTTTTCTTACTTTTCTTTCTCAAGCCTGATTCACATTGTTAATGGATAATACCTTTTCTAAATATGATGGGACAAAAGAGTGATCTTCAAATATCTGAAGGGCTGTACTGTAGAAGAGGGATCAGACTCTTACTGTTTATTCCAAAAGAGCAAACCAAAGACAATATGTAGAACCTGTCCAATAAGATGCATCTAACTTTCTTACAAATTCCAGGACAACAAATTCATCATCAATTCATAAGTTATAAATACTTTATATAAGGAAACCAAACAATTGGCAAAGACTGTCACTGAATCCAATATACTCCCACATTATTTTATTATTCAATTATTCAACTTCCCCTAAAAAGTAGCTTTAGAAAAAGATACAGAAAGTACATTGATCAAATTTAGAGATAACATAAATTTTGGGGAAAGTTATCACAAAAAATGATCACTACAAATGAGTTTCAAGTAATAGTGAACTAGTGAATCCTAAATTGCTGAGGACCTGATGATGGTTGTTTATCAAAAACCCTTGATACTCTGGATAGTAGAATTGTTGTGAAGAAAATGGCAGTCTGGAATATTGGGCCACATTTACCTTGATATTTAACACAGCCAAAGGTAAAGTCTTGCATATGGATCCAAATAATCAGTTTCACAAATATAAGATGGGGGATATGAGGAGATAGCAATTCGACTGAAAAAAAAAAAGATTTGAGGGTCTTAGTGGATTAAAAGCTCAACATGACTGAACAATGTGACATGGTAGACAAGAAATTGAATCCAATCTCAGCCTACATAAGAGAAATATTGCATCTATGGCTAGGGATGTGATATTCCTACTGCACTCTATTCATACAAAAGCTACAGAATTATCCTCCATTCTGGGCATCACATGTAAAGGTCATGGATATGTATTAGAGATGAGGAATATGTATATTAAAAATTATAGGATAGAATATATATATATAGTAAAACTTATAGGATGATCCCTTGAAGAAAGTGAAGTTATCTTAAAGTATTTTATAGATTCTTATTCAAAAAAAGGGAATTGTCTGATTCTGCAAGTTCCAAATGATGGAAATAAAGATGATTTCTAGTTCAAGTTTTCTAACAATAGGAGTTATATAGTAAAATTCTAAGCTAAACTATTGCCAAATATCTAAAAAGTTTTCAGGAATTCAGCATTCCCTATTCACTACCCATTCACTCAATCCAGTAAAATCACATTACTAAAATAGTTCTTTCAAAGATTACCAATGATCTACAGAAGATCCTTGATCAAATTCAGCGGCACTTTTAAAAGATCCCCATCCTCTTCTAAATTTTGCTCCATTATACAACAGTGTTGAAGACTCCTTGTATTTGGCTTTTTTTCTATAACCATGGTTTTTGTGATACCACACAGGATTCACTCTCCTGTTTTCCCTATTTTCTAGCCTGTTTCCTTCTCTTTTCTCCACTGCTTCTTACTCCTTCTGCCATCAGGTAGATATTTTAAAATTTTCTTTCTTATCTTGCTTCTTGTCTCTCTACACTCATCAGTGAATTAGAATGAAGCAAATCTTTAATTGAATTAATCTCAACCTCTTGCCTTCTGTAGACTGTGATGAGATTAAGTGGTAAAAAATAGGAGCTACTATGTACACATTGGGAAGCCTACATACTAACAAATTGTACATGGTATACCCAGTGTGGCAATTATTTGATTCTTGTGTCAAGAATAAGTGTTAACAAAAGATTGGAGATGTAAACTGAAAGAAAAAGGCACCAAAATTTATAAGAAGCTTTCAAGTATGTGTAAGCTGTGCATATCATTACAATGAAGAAATAGGGAAGAAAGATTAAATTAAATTAAAATTAAAAGAATTAAAAGAAAGATAAATTCTGATTTGGTTACTATGGATTTAAGATGTAAACAGGACATACAGCAAGTTGTTGGAAAGAATCCTCAATTTGATATATGGTTATAATTAATTGTTGTAACTTTATAACCTGTGGGAACATAGGAAGTAAAGGAAATTGAGAAGTTTAAAAATGACTTAAGAACTAGAAGAATTCTGGTCCCTTTAATAAAAAAACAGGGAATCCAAAAGAAAGAGGAGATATTTTTTACCGGAGAAAACATCTGAAATTCTATTTTGGACATTTTGAATTTGATAATGTTATAACTAAAATAAAGACTTTGAGACTGACAAGTAAACTAATCAGTTTCATTCAACAGCAGCAGGTTTAGAGATCTATAGCTTACTCTTAGAAGCAGGATTTCAACAAGATGTTTACATTTGTACAGGCAGGTTAGCTATATATCCCAAGCAGGGGTGAGAGGGCAATGAGAGAAAGAAAGGTTTAAATTGGTTATTAGAATATTTTTGGGATTACAGTGTTTGCAAAACAGTTACAAAGTACTTTAGATATGTGTTTGCTTCCTTGCTTGAGTAAATTGGAGGGCAATTTCCAACATGGAACAATTTATGCTGTTTGGCTCTATAAGAAGATGGTATGAAATCCAGTGAGCAATGAAAATTCGGGTCAGAAAAGAGGTTGGTGGGATTGAAACTAAAGATTTTAAAGTCATTAAATTAAATTCAACAGGCATTTCAGTGCTTTCTGTCTTCTAACCATAAAAAAATGATATTTTCAATGATGATTCATATTTATATAGTATTTGTTGTTGCAATTCCCAAGTATTTTCCTATGAGGTGGAAATTACTTTTGTTTTTGCATTCATCTTTGATTTTTATTGTCAAAGGTAACTCCTGGTGCATTGTTGCCACTATCAAATAAAGTCTATACCTGCTCTTTAAAATACAGTTATAGAGTTGCCCAGCAGCACAGAGATATTAAGTGATTTTTCAACCATCAGGCAGCCAACATAAATACAATGTAGAAGCCTACTTCAGAAACTCTTGATTCCAAAGTTGGCTTATAAAGTCACAACAATTAAGAATCACCATATATATTACATTTGACCCAGTATAGAGTCTCTGACTGATGTTTTGGGAGGTACTACAAAGTCCTATGGTTTGGATTCACCTTTGGTGCTAACCTCAATAGTTAGTAAAGTCCCTTAACTTAAATAGTCCTAACTTCTCTTATTAATATTAGGCTCTGTCACCTATGATTCTACTTAAACTTTACACACACACATATACACACATATGTATGTATATGTTTATGTTTGTTTATATATACATACACAAATACTTTTATTGCCATTAAGTCATTTTGATCCTGTCTGACTCTTTGTAACCCCATTGGAGCTTTTCTTGCCAAAGGTACTGGAATGGTTTGCAATTTCTTTTACCAGTTAATTTTATAGATGAGAAAACTGAAACAAATAGGGTTAGGTAACTTGCCCAGATTGGTTAGTAGGTGTCTAAGAATAAATTTGAACTCAGGTCCTCCTAAGTCCAGGTCCAGTCTCTATCCATTGTGCCATCTAAACTATATTTATCTACTTAAGACTATAACTAATTACATATATATGTTATATTTATCTATATAAAACATTTATTATAATTACATCTCCACTTAAAATATTTTATGTCTCTATGTTTTCTCTTTCTACACTTTTACTCAGTAACTTGAATAGTACCACTGAATAAATGGTTAAATTATCTGCTATTTTTAGATGACTTACTGATCTATATTTCCAATTTTAGTCTCTTTCCTGAACTTTATTTTCATATTACCAACTACTCACTATATCATTTGAATTGTATATCCCAAACTATAATCATCTCAAATTCAATATGTTCAAAATAGACTCATTATCTCCCACCACCCCACTATGCAAAAAGAAAACCCACTCATCTTCTGAATACATTTTAAGTCACTATGCTCTTTCAAATTTCCTATTTTATATCCTTGGTATCATCCCTTGCACATCTCTTCTTTTCTCTACATATGCTGTCAGTTATGAATTCTTGTTTCTTTCTCCACAAGATCTTTCTTTTATGTCCTCTTCTCTCTAATTCATAAAGCTGCTGTTGTAGTTCACTCACCACCTCATTCCTAGATTACTTACATACCCTCCTCTTTGGTTATCTTACTTCATTCCCTTCACTTTTCCAATCTATTTTCCATATAGCTGCCAAGGTGATTTTTCTAAAGTGCAGGTCTGATCATCTTTCTTGTCCTCCACAAACTCTAGCAGCACCTTATTCTTCTAGGATCAAATAGGAATCTCACTGTTTGACATTTAAACTTCTTCAAAAGCAAGCTTCTTTCTATTTTTCTGGTCTTCTGACACATTACTCTTCTCTACGCATTCTACGATGCAAATGTATTGTCCTGATACCAAGTATTTTCACTGATGATTTTCTTTGCCTACCATTTATCCCCTATTCTTGGTTTCCCTTAATATTCAAGACATTTTCTATAGGACATCTTTTGTGATTCCCCAGCTGCCAGCATATTCCCTTCCAAAATGATCTTATATTCACTATCAACAGTTATCCTTTCTGCACTTTCCTCACTGTGGTTTCAATACAGTATGGATTGTCATAAAAAAATTAGATGGGAATTTGGGGGGAGTTTTGTGGAAGTTTAAGATGATACCTGAAGCTTAGCAGATGACACAAAAAAGTTTAGAAATTCAAAAATACATAAAATATATGTATAGTATCATATAATACCAATACACTTTATCTTTTAATGCCATAAGAGTTTAGACTTCTCCCAAAAAAATGTATGCAGATTTTCAAGATCAACTGCCATGCCTCTAACTTCCATGATGTAGAAGGAATAACTGTATATACTTATACATCTATATACATTTGTCACTTTCTGGACTTTTCCAGTTTTTGTTTTTGTTTTTGTTTTTGTTTTTTGCTGAGGCAATTGGGGTTAAGTGATTTGCCCAGGGTCACACAGCTAGTGGTTCTTCCATTTCTACTGAGGCCATTTTCTCCATCTCTGTCCCCTGGAATCAACCCAGGCTTTTAATGCCCAGATTTGGCCTTAGTTGGTTCCAGGTATTCTCTGAATCTCTACTTGTGCCATTAACAGAAGATACTTTTTTTTTTCCCCCCAAGGTCCTCTTTACATGTTTCAAGAAATAGAATCTAATTAGGATGTAAGCTCATTGAAGAAAGAAATGTCTAGTGTGTTTTTATTTATATTCCTAATATTTAGAACAAAAGTAAGCTTTTAATGGGGGGGGGGCAGGTAGATGGGACAGTAGATAGAATGTCAGCCCTAAAGTCAGAAATACGAGTTCAAATGTAGCCTCAAACACTAGTAACTGTATGACTTTGAATAAGTCACTTCACCCTGTTTGAGTTTCCCCATTACTAAAATGAGCTGGAGAAGGAAATGACAAGCCATGCCAGTATACTTGCCAAGAAAAGCTCCAATGGTATACAGTCAGACACAATGAAAATGACTAAGCAATTACAAAAGTATTTACAAAATATTCTAACTGTCTATTTTTATATTTATCTATTTCCTTATTTAAGTTCTCTATCTGTATGTTTATGTATATGTTATATTTCTTATTAGAATATAATCTTCTTTAGAATAGGATGTGTTTTACTTTTGCCTTGATATCCCTATCATTTAGCAAAGAGCTTGACAAATGGCAAGTACTTAGGAAATGCTTGTTGCTTGATTTTTCTACCTGTACCACTTATCAGGGGTAGCAAGTATAACTAATTATTAATTTATTGCTATTAACTAAATTAATATAAATTTTATATTTATATATTATATTACTAATTAATATTAATTATTAATTTCAAACCAATCTTAATATGAAGTGGCTTCACTTCATTTTGCAAGGTATCTGGTACTAATATAATCTTTAATGAAACCTCTATTTCTCCAGATTGTCAATTATTAACCTGTATTCAAAATCAGATCAGAAAAACCAGAAAACCAGGACCTCAAGGTTTAGAAACTACAAATTCATTTCTTAGAAGGTCTCCTACTGCTATTGAGACTCTCTGAAATTCACTTTTGCTGCTGGGGGCAGAAAACACAGAGAGAAAAATAATAAAAATATTTTCCTCTTTTCTAAGAGGAAAATAGGAAAGAAAATATGGCAATATGGATTTAATTTAAGGAAAAAAAAACATATGAAGCCATTTCCATAGTCATTTTTAAATAGTATACTTGAGGAAGATTATTCCAACAAGAGTCTAGGTTCTTGGCAATTATCATTGATCCAACCTCAGAACTTATGGACCAATCAGACAATCCCTGTGTTGTCCTTCCATTCCCAAGGACATATAAAACTACCTGAAAAATACTCCTTTCTAACAAAGGTTCATGCATTATAATTTCATCAAGTTGATCCAGGTGAACAAGACTTATCCTAATCACCACAGGTATGAATGAATATATTTCCTGATTTAAAAGGTCAACATGGAGGAATGGATATATTCATATACAAGACATGGAAAAGTTAAGACTTGTCTCAAATCATATTTCTGATATTAGTTTCATGACTGTGAGTCATTGATTGCCTCTGAGCTTTTACTTCTTTTCTGTAAAATGGAGCAATAATTATAATACTCCTCCCTCCCTGCCACAAGCACAAAGACATAATGAACTTAAATGTATGAAAAAACTTTAGAGTCAGGAAGACAAGGGTTGAAGAGTTGTCTCTGATACTTACCTTTCTAACATAAACAAAGACATGCTATTAACCTCCCAATGGTGCTAGGCAATTTTCTAAGGCAGGCAAGTTTGTAGAATTACATTTTTTGGAAAGGATTTCTACCCAGAAAGTTCACAAGGAATGGTGACAATAAGCATTTATTAACCAGATAAATAACCAGACAAATTAACCAGACTACATAAAAGATCATCCCCATGGGCTGGGGAGGATGGATACTAAGTACTAAATTTACATAACCTCATGAAACTCAGAATATTTTTTTCACTAGAAACTTAATAGGGCTTGGTGCTACCTGGTAAAGTATTCTCTGTTTGAATCTACCCTTTGAGATTTACATTTGAGAGAGGATTAAAGGAACTGGATCTTTATGGTCTGCAAGAGTTAATCCCCTTATAAAAAAGTGAATTATTTACCCTTTTTTCCCCCTCAGTGGAGATTTCCAACCCAAGATATTTGACAATTCCATCAACTTCCATTAGCACTAACTGAAGGAAGCACAGGCATTGAGAACTGTTATAGTTCATAATAACAATCAGGAATGCAAACATTAGAAACATTGGGGGGGGGGGGAGTGGGGCATGTGACTAATTCTTTACTGTAATGAAACCATAATCACCAAAGTAAGCTCTCAGATGAAGCTCTAGTGACATACGAGTTGGCATGTATGGCATGTACAAAGGTGAGTAATAAAAGAGAACAAAACGAGCAAAAATATATCAAAACTGATGAAAATTATGTGTTTTCATTGTTAAGAGATGTAGTGAAATTCTCATCTGGTGAATTCCAATTCAGCATTTCTTTGATATATCTTTTATAATTTTCACTCTAATTATAATGAAAATCATTTTTCAATGTAATTTTGTAATAAAAATGTTTCCTTATTTCTCATTACCTAAGAACATGATTCTGTATAGTTACTGAGCATGCTTACAATGTGTATGCTAGAGCTTCTCTTTCTTACCATTTAATCTCTTCATAGTCTACAGATGTCAAGAGGTTCAGATTAAGCTTGTTAAAGATCGACTTCACTCTAACTCACTGATGATTATTTATTTAGCAGTTTTATGTAACCCTGTCATTGATAAGCACTCTATTAATTTGCCGAGGGACAAATCAACACTAGTTATTTTTCTACTGGCTATTAGACTCAGTGCTGCTGTTTGTTACAAACCACTTGCCAGTTAATTATAAATTATGGGTCCTCTTTGCCTATATTAATTGATATCTTCTCTGCCTTTGTAATACTAGACAAATAAATTGAAAGCAAGATTTATTAAGCACTGTATGTCTTGTGCCTCTTGATCAGTAGTCTTTACAATTTTTTTTAAACATTTATGTTTGTTTATACAGATCCAACAGAAAGATACACTTGGGAACTGATCTTTGGGATGCTTTGCAGAAAGAAAAAGAGATTTAATGGCTCCTACAAATTCATTTAAAGTGATCCTTGATTTACTGTAGGTAATTCCTAAAAGCTCCTTTTGACTTTGTCCCTATACCCAGATGATGACAGCTTCCCAATTTCTCAAAAGCTAATGTATACCTAGTTTTAAAGAGTATACTTTCACTTTGGAGAAGATAAACAGACATGATGAATAGATATATAGCACAAATTTATATCATTCCTCCCTATGCTATATCTAACTGCCTTTCTCCCCTCTACCCTATTGTATATACATGCTGCATGTCTATTACATATGCTATTACATGCACACAAAGGCTCTTTTTAATGGTTTTTCATTTTTAAAACCTGCAGTTATAACGTGTAGCGACAGAACAATAACCAGTAGCCATTTTTAATTTTTAGAAGCATGAATTATAGATGGCAATTGCATGCTCGGCTCCATTTAGGAACGATCTCAAGCCACAGGAAGTGCACCCTTTCACTTGCATCCCACAAAGAAGCTAGAGTCAGAATTTAGGCCAGGCGGGAAGAAGAAAACATTGGACAAAAGACATTCAATTCTTTTGCTCCCTGGCCAGCACCAAGCATGAGTGATGGTAAATTTAATAGGGAGATTTACCACTGAGGGTCATTGGAATAAATCCCCATTTCAAAGCATCTCAGTCCCAGCTATCTCCTGACAGATATAGGCTTCCCAAACTCTCATTCTGTATCATTTCTCTAGGTACTTGTCATTTTGGATACTGGTTGTTTTCATGGGATCATGGAGCCCCCAATAATGCCCTACTTGACATAAGTCCAGTAAATGGACAGTGGACTCTGATAAACTAATCCTCACCCCCACCCCCAGGAAAAGTTCTCTTGAGAAAAAAAGAGGATAACCAAATAGGTATGCTTGTTTCCAAGTCTGAAATATTGACCCCAAAACTCAACGGATGGAACATTTAGAAGTAACTGCATCAGTATCTATAGGCAGTCCTTATTGTGAAGTTAGGCCAGGAAACTGATTGTATCTTTGTGTATTTCATGAACTCAAGGCTATAAGTAGGATTCAAAAAAAGTGAAAATTCCAAGTATTCCAGTTTCAGTTGTGCAAAAATCTCCATTGTGCTGAGGTTTTTCTTTTGTCACACAAGAAGGGAAAGAAATAAGCATTTATATAAGGTCTACTATGTAAACTACTTAATTTATGAATATGATTTCATTTAGAAGATAGATGCTATTATCATTATCTCTATTTTACAGGGGAGGAAATAGAAACAGACATTAAGTGATTTGCCAAAGGTCACGCTGTAAATAGTATATTGGTTCAGATTATTATTTTTACCTGAAGGTCTATTCATTGTGCCTTCATTTGCTTCTATCCAGTGTGACATCTTTGCCCATTGTATGTGAGACCTGCTAAAAGCATCAACAGAACCCCACTACTTAAGGACTGGTTATTTAACTCAGTCTACAGATTATCTAGACCCTATTCTTCATCTTGCACTCAGATTGAATGGTGGTAATACTCTGAGATCTGGAATAGGGTCAAGAAAAATTCAATTTAATTCAATAAACATTTAAGTGTCTCCCTAAGTACAAAGGGTTATGCTGGGCATAAGGCAGGAAATTTTGAATTGTTAGTTTGTCTGGATTAAATGAATTAATTTTGGATTATCTGTGGACTTCAGTTTTCCATGTTGTCTTTGGTTCCAATAATAATAATCAAATGTTGATAGCAATGACCAATACATTCTATTATCACCACCCTAGGTCTTTCTCTAATCCTTACAAAATGATTAACAGGATTACTTTTGTTTCCCTTTGAAATTACCTCTGTTCCAACAGTGAACAAAGAAACAATATGTAGTTAATAAGACCTACTGATAACTATATAGCAGTTCCCCAGATCCAATACCCCAGATTACAAATAACTCTTCTGAGTACAAAGTTCAGGTGAATTTCTGCTTAAGGAATCATAGGGTAAGATTTAGAGGTGGAAATTTTTCTCACACATATTAGCATACTTGATCCTCATGATAACTCTGTAAAGTAGGTGAGTATTTTATGTAATTCACTTATGTATAGAAGTGAAAATTGAGATAAAGTTTAAGTAATTTATAGCAGAGAGAATGTTATATATTGGACAATTTTGTCCTAATCCTACTATAATTTAAGTATTGCATTTAATTCTGGGTACCAATTTTTTTTTTTGTTTGTTTAATAGACATGATGGGATGTATTTAGAGCAGGTGCTCTTAATATTTTGAGGAGGTTGGACTAGATAGTTTCTGAGGACCCTTTTATTTCTAATCTATCATCTTGGGATTTTGGGTACAATACTTCACTTTGCTCACACTCAGGGGTGTTAAATTGCTCTAATTATTAGTGATTTGAAGGTAGAGGGCTTTTAAAAATATATGGTTATTTAAGAGTTTTTATTTCTTCACTTTAAAGTTACATGCTCATATATTTTGAGAAAGGAGTGACAGACTAGAAATAAAGATTGAAGTACAGCCTCAGACATGGCCAATGTCTTAAATTTTTCTTGCTAAGCTGATCATTTCTGTTACAAGGAAAGAGGTACAAAACAAAACAAAAAAGAGCATCAATAAAGTTTATTTTTTAGTTAAAAAAAGAAATAAATTTTCAAAGAATGTCTTACTGTAGATTCCAAAGCTAGTAAGTTTCTTTTTTTTTAATTAATTAAAGCTTTTTTATTTACAAAGCATATGCATGGGTAATTTTTTCAACATTGACCCTTGCATAACCTTTTGTTCCAAATTTCCCCTCCTTACCTCCACTCCCTCCCCTAGCTGGCAGGTAGCCTAGTACATATTAAATATGTTGAAATATGTTAGATCCAATATATGTATACATATTTATATAGTTATCTTGTTGCACAAGAAAAATCATATCAAGAAGAAAAAAAAAAAAGAGAGAGAGAGAGAGAAAACCTGAGAAAGAAAACAAAATCCAAGCAAACAACAACAGAGAGAGTGAGAATGCTATGTTGTGTTCCACACTCTGTTCCCATGGTTGTCTCTCTGTGTGTAGATGGCTCTCTTCATCAATGAGTCAGTAGTTTGAATCATCTCAATGTTGAAGAAAGCCAAATCCACCAGAATTGATCTTCATATAGTCTTCTGTTGCCATGTATAATGACCTCTTGGTTCTGCTCATTTTACTTAGCATCAGTAATCTTTCCAAGCATCTCTGAAATCATCCTGCTGGTCATTTCCTATTGAATAATAGTATTCCACAGCATTCATATACCATAACTTATCCAGGCATGCTCCAATTGATGGGCAGCCACTCAGTTTCCAGTTTCTTGCCACTACAGAAAGGGCTGCCACAAACATTTTTGCACATGTGGGTCTCTTTCCCTCCTTTAAGATCTCTTTGAGATATAATCGTAGTAAAAATACTATTGGATCAAAGAGTATGCAGTTTGATAACTTTTTGAGCATAGTTCCAAATTGCTCTCCAGAATGGATGGATCCATTCATAGTTCCACCAACAATGCATCAATGTCCCAGTTTTCCCACATCCCCTCCAATATTCATCATTATCTTTTCCTGTCATCTTAGCCAAACTGACAGGTGTGTAGTGGCATCTCAGAATTGTCTTAATTTGCATTTATCTGATCAATAGTGATTTGGAACACTCTTTCATATGAGTGGAAATAGTTTCAATTTCATCATCTGAAAATTGTCTGTTCATATCTTTGACCATTTATCAATTGGAGAATAGCTTGAGCTATTATAAATTAGAGTCAATTCTCTATATATTTTAGAAATGAGACCTTTATCAGATCCTTTGGATGTAAAAATGTTTTCCCAGTTTATTGCTTTCCTTCTAATCTTGTCTGTATTAGTGGTGTTTGTACAAAAACTTTTTAAATTAATATAGTCAAAATTATCTATTTTATGATCAATAATGATCTCTTATTCTTCTTTGGTCACAAATTCCTTCCTCTTCCATAGATCTGAAAGGTAAACTTCCCATGCTCTTCTATTTTGTTTATAGTATCATTCTTTATGTGGAGATCATGAACTCATTTTGACCTTATCTTCGTATATAGTGTTCGATGTGGGTCTATGCCTATTTTCTGCCATACTAGTTTCCAATTTTCCCAGAAGTTTTTGTCAAATAATGAATTCTTATCCCAAAAGGTGGGGCCTTTGGGTTTGTCAAATACTAGATATTATAGTCTTTGGCTATTTTGTTCTGTGAACCTAATCTATTCCACTGGTCAACTTCTCTATTTCTTAGCCAGTACCAAATGGTTAATGACCACTGCAAAGCTAGTAAGTTTCAGAGGCCAGACCTGAACCCAAGCTTAAGGAATCCTCAATCTATCAATCAATCAAACAAGCAAGAATTTGTTATGCTTGCAATCTACAAAATAGGGTAGGGATATAAATGCAAGGGATAAAGCAATCCCTGCTTTCAAATAACATATTCTAACAGATGAGAAAACAAGTAGATTTACAGATTTTTGCAGAATAAATATATAGAGAAAAATACAAATAAACACCTTAGGTTAATATGTTAATTGGGAAGAGACTACCTAAGTATTTGTGGGAGGTGAGGCAGATTAAAAAGTTCTTCTTGTAAAAAGCATGTATGGGTTATCTATATTGTAGCAGCCAAAACTTCAGCTGAAATCTGGACGTCTTTTGTTGTTTTTTCATATTCCTGCAAATTGTTCCTGCAAATGACTAAGGCAAGCATTCCTTGTAACTTGTATCATGCAATCTGAACCATTCTACAAGTAGTGTAATGGTAGACCAATCCCATAACCTCTTATCTCCAACTTTCAAATGTTTTTCATATTAATTGCACCAGTTAGCCCACAGGGTTGTTGTGGGAGAGTCCTTTACAGTTACTAAAATATCATATAATAAGGTCATGAATAATATAGATATGAAGGGTACTTTGGAGAACAGATAAACAGTTTCAGTTTAGGAAAGCAATATTTAGGCTATTAAAGATCTTAGTTCAAATATGATCTTAAACAGTAGGTGGGCAAGTTACTTCACCTTGTATTTGACTCAATTTCTTCATTTACAATATGGGAAAAAATAACAGCACCTCCTTCCCAGTATTATTGTAAGGATCAAATACAATAACTATTATAAATTACTCAGCACAGTGCCTAGGACATATTAAGTACTATATAAATTTTAGTTATTATTATTATTAATTATCATTATCATTATTATTATTTCATCATTATCACTAGCTTTTGGGAGGGTGAAAAAAATCAGTCCAATATTAGCTTACATATATATTTACATGAGGCCAAAATAAAATAATTCCCAGTTTGCCTGGCTCATTCAATTAATGCTTCTGTTGTTCAATCATATCTAGTTTTTTTGTGTTTTTTTTACTATATTTGATATGTTTTATCCTTTTCCTCTCTAGCTTATTTTACAGATTTTTTTTTACATCTGTAAAATAATGAAAATGAGGAATGTGACTTGCCCAGACTTACACAGCTTCTATATGTCTGAAAGTACATTTGAACTGTATTCAGGATTTCAGGTCTGGCACTTTATTCACTAAATCACCACACTTGTCACCTAATGACCAGATTTTTTTTTTCTTTTTCTTTTTGTCTTATGTTCACTATATGACGCCACTCATGAATCTCAGGCACAAAGCACTTTCACTTTATGGTATCTGATCCAGTCACACTGAGCATCATTATGCTTATCAAGTTTTAGTTACTTTTGAGAAATACTCTTTGACTAATAGAGGCATCTGATCACTCAGGCACTAATCCTAGGTGAATTTCTCATCCCTCTAACATTTGTTGACCAGAACTTCCTGCCATAGATTTGGAAAAAAATTAAGTATCAAATATCTTGGACAAGATCTGTGTTATTAAAGAGGAGATGCAAATTCCTTATTAGATAAAAATACCCACTTTAAAAACCAACCCTCTTTGGATAGAATTTAGCGTTTGATTGCAGAACACTGAGCAAGTGAGTTCAGGATTTAAGTAAATATGACAAAGAATTGAAAGACACAAGTTTGATGAAAAGTTCATTTTGACTGGGCAAATTCTCTTCCCCCCCCCCTTTTTAAATGAAAAAAAAATCTAAATAAAAGGTTTATAAACTGAACACTGACTGACTGGGATACTTGAGCTAGAAGCTATGCTGTGAAAATATACATTGACCAGCAAGAACTAGAAATTGGTAATCTGTGAAGAACTTTTCCTCCCCATTTTCTTAAAAAAAAAAATCAGGCTTGATCAGATGACTTCTCTGACAAAGATGAAAGCCCCACCTTTTACAATCATAATAAATATATGGTTCCCACACCTTCATTGGACATTTTAACACTCTTAGCAGCCATATTTAATTAGTGAAATTGTGTTAACTCTTGGTTAAGTACTCCCTGTGGGTTAAATGCCAGCTGCACTACCTTATGACCATCATTTTAAAAAAATAAGCAAACAGAATCTCCCAGGTATGCATGTCTAAATAATTTCATAGGATCCAGAAAGAACTATGAAATCATGGTTGGCTGTCAAAAAACAAAACATCTGACATTCTCTTGGTGCTACCATTTTTCTATCCTTTGAGTACCTTCCAAGTGGAATTCCAAGTGGATTCACAATAAATTACCTCTGAGAAGCCTGAAAGGATTGAAGAAAAACCCTTCATGCTCCTAATGATCTTGATGGAATAATTCAACAAATGTTTATCATGTACAAACTATGTACAAAACATAGTCTCAGAGAAAGCAATACAAAGATAAATATGGCACAGCCCCCTGCTTCCAGATGAGATATATACATAAATATAAGTCTATGTCAGAAAATGACTAAGCATAGAAGAGTTCAAATAAGGGATCATTGGGGGATTCAAAGAGAAAAAGATTAAGTTCCTAATGTCAATAATAGTACTAATAATACCAGAATTACTACTGATCATTATAATGACAATGAGGAAGATAGTGATGAAAAGAATTTTGGAGAGCTAAACCCCAAAATATACTTGAATCAAACTTGAGCTGTTATCCCCCAAACTCTTGGGCATAAGACTAATTCATAAAAACTTAACATTTTAAAAAATATCAACTTTCTAAATATTTTAAGTTTCTAAGTTACATAGAACAAAATCTTTCAAAGCATTGTAGTTGGACTGAGAAGATCAAAATCATGTGGGAACAGAAAGCATTACAGAGGATCACTCTTGTCCTGTCTACTCTTGGCCTCGTACCAAGGAAGCTTTCAGCCAGCCTCGGGAAGCTGAGCTTATAGCCAATGCTTTTATTCAGCTGCAAAAAGTAGTTACTTTATTGATCTGGGCAAAAGTCCAAAGGGCAGTGGATATAAAGGAATAATAGCAGGATAGTGACCTTTGCTTTATGAAAGGACCATCGCTATATGAAAGGAAGAGAAAAATGAGGTGATGATAATAATAATAATGGCAACATTTACCAAATGGGATCATTCATGTATTTTGTATTTGTAGAAAAATAGTATTACTGTAAAGATTAGTCATATAAAAGAAAGGGAGTGATTGATAGCAAAAGAAGGACCAAAAGGAGGCAGCAGAGACTGGAATCAAAGCCAAAGTGCAAAGGGTTATCCTTAACAAGGAGAGCCATTCACATGGATGTGGGCACGTGCATGCACACGTGCACATGCAGACACACAAATGCACACAAACACACACATATATTCTTTCCTCTTCCTTCTTCCCATCAGTAAAATTGCACACACAAACACAATGTATGTATATACAGATTTCTGCCCTGACAGGAGGGATGAGTAAAGGTATAGAGAAAAATTTAGATATATAAAGAGAATAATGGACATTCTATTTGATAGCATTTAGGTCAGTAAAGCATCTTCCAAGAGGAAGTGCCTAAAAGTGAGCTTGTAGGCTTTGGTGACTCACAATCAAAAAAAGCTGGATGTGACTGAATAATAGAAACATTAATTGACAGAGCCGGGGAAACTGGGAATTATTTTATTTTCCTCATGTAAATATGTAGCCTAATATTGGATTGAATTTTTTCACCCTTCCAAAAAGCTGGTGACAATAATGGGACCACCATTTTAAGAAGGACTAGTCATTTTTTATATTACTTTCATCTAGACACTTCCCTGACTCCACCTCCTCCTTGCTTGTCACATTTCCCTGCAAAGGCATCCTTTCTTCCCTCTTCTTCTCCTCTTTTTCTAACATTTCTATATAAGCTATCTCCTCTCATTAGAATGTAACTCTTTCAGGGTAAGGATTGTCTTGCTTGTCTGTCTCCTTAGCACTGAAGACAATGCTTGGCCCAGAACAAACACTTACACACACGCGCGCACGCACACACACACACACACACACACACACACACACACACACACACACACACATATATACCTACACATACATACATAGGCATATATATGTGTATATGTGTGTATATATATATATATGTATGTGTGTATATATATGTATATATGATAAATTAAAATGTTTTAAAATATTATTTAAAGTTCAACAGGTTAAGTTGCATGCATTCTCAGTGGACTGATTTAATAACATTCTGTGACATTCTGGTTAATCAAAATATTTTCCCCCTTTTGGAGTGGAAGCTCTGGATCTTAGTTCTGGCATTCTCAAAATTTTTAGTTTTGGAGTTTCTTTTAAAAGGTAACTAGTAAATTATTTCTATTTTTTTTTTTACTTAATCCAGAGGTTTTCATAGATCTTAGGAATTTTTATTTATGATTTCTTGAAATGTGGTATCTAGACTTTTTTTTTTTTGGATTTCGAGTAATCCAATGATTCCTTGTATATTTTCTCCTTGGCCTGTTTTCAGGATATATGTGTGTACATGTACACAGATAGACATATACGTGTAGATGTATATATACTCAGATTTACTACATTATGTTTTACTTCTCTCAGTCTTTTGGTTTGAATTATTATTTTTTTGTATCATGGACTCAACTTTGATTTGGTTCATTCTAATTTTCAAGGAGTCAGTTATATGGATAAGGTTCTCATTCTCCTTCTTCCCTCTACAATTATCATTTAACTCATAACATCATTCAAATAAACAAACAAAACTCTTTAAAATTTCTTCTCAATTTAGTAATTGAGATTATATGTTACTTCTGGGGATAATGGTGGGATCTTGTAACTGCTTATCTAAATTATCTACAATTCATGCTAGTATTTTTTTTCAATATGGAGAACTGTTTTCTTCAAGGATCTCATGGGCACTTCAGACCAACTTCTAAGTGGTCATCTAAGGTGAAGATACATTTTCTAGTATGAATTTTAATGGCTCAGAATGAAGTTTAGCTCTGGGTTACACAATTGCAGGGTTGCTGCTGATTTGTGTTCTAGGAAATAGATGTTGGCCCCACTCCCCATGACTTAGCTGGAAGGCTCTGAATGTTCATATTAACAGAATTTCAGACTCATCAATGGGCTTGACTTCGTGTCTATTATATAGAAGCAAGCCTCAGATCCTAGGTTGAGACCCCAGTACAAGGATCAGAATGACACAGCTACCATTTCAACCAACTCGTCATACCTTATTTTACTATCCTAGAGGCAACAAGGTGGTACAATCGATAGGGTGTCAAGCCTGAAGTCAAGAAAACTCATCTTCCTGAGTTCAAATCTGGCCTCAGACAGATTAGATGTGTGACTCTGGGAAAGTCACTTATTCTGTTTGCTTCAGTTCTTTCACATCTATAAAATCATCAGGAAAAAGAAATGGCAAACTACTCCAGTATCTTTTCAAAGAAAACTCCAAATAAGATCACAAAGCATTGAGGACATGACAGAAACAACTGAACAACAATATTGGGTTCTAGTCCTGAACATGTGCTCCACAGGTCTCTACAGGCTTTCCTGGCTATCCTGTTCCCTGGTGTTCTCAGACATTTGGTTATCTCATTGTGCTAACCTGAGCTGGAAAAATGTCCTGGTGTTTTATCATTGCATTTCCTGATAACTACTCAGTTTAATATTCTTCTTCTTTGATTTTTGTTGGAGTAATTGTCAGAGAAATATGATTTATATTGATTTATTTTTATCATCTTTTCAGATTTTGGTTCTGTGATGTCTTCCTGAAATACTCAATAGTAAGGGAATTGTATCAGAGAGAAGTGGAAATAGATATTATCCAAGGTTATGATCAAGTGTGTAGTAAGGATGCAGGTAGCATGTGAGAAAAGATGAACTTATTATCCAAGTTGGGGAAAAAAGTCAATGAATCCAGAACTTTCTGATCAGGATGAAGGTCAGATATGAAAAGCATTAAGGTGTGCAGAAGATTTTTTTAAAAAGATAAATTATTCTTAGAAATGCAAATTCCAAAATCCAAGATCCTAAAACTAAAGAACTTTCAAATGATGACCTAATTAATGTATGGTCACCTTGGTAAAGGAATGAAATGGTGTGTAAACTGTCATTGGAACTGAGGAAACCAAAAGCTGGGGTGTTAGGTTTTTCATAAGTATGGATCATGAAATCCCAAAGAATAATGTGAGAGAAGGGGCTGGAGGAGAGCAAACCGCATGCTGAAGTCATTGAAAGAGGCAGAAGGGTGGCCTGGTCACTTGAAATGAATGTTTCAAGGAGGAATAGTCATCACTGGAACAAAGGAACAGACATTTTACTTGCAGTGTACCACAATAGTGTGAATGAACATTTCTCCTTGCAAGTCTCATGCTTGATGATTTACTCGACTTTTAGTGATAGTGGTGGAATGGCACAGGTCACTGTAGGAGATCAATGTCATATTCCATAACATTTTTAACATCTGCCATTGCACCCATTTCTCTCTCTCTCTCTCTCTCTCTCTCTCTCTCTCTCTCTCTCTCTCTCTCTCTCTCTCTCTCTCTCTCTCTCTCCCCTCCCTTCCCTCTTCCTCCTCCTCTACTTCCTCCTCCTCCTCCTCCTCCTCCTCCTCCTCCTCCTCCTCCTCCTCCTCCTCCTCCTCCTCCTCCTCCTCCTCCTCTTCCTCCTCTTCCTCCTCCTCCTCCTCTTCCTCCTCTTCCTCCTCCTCCTCCTCCTCCTCCTCCTCCTCCTCCTCCTCCTCCTCCTCCTCCTCCTCCTCCTCATCCCTTTCCCTTTTCTCTCTCTCTCCCCCTGCCACTGTGTATTTCTGCCTCCTTTGGTTTTTCTCTTTCTCTTTTTGTTTCTCCATCTCTGTCTCTGCCTCTTTCTGTTTCTATGTATACATGTGTGTGTTTCTCTCTGACTTTCTGTCTCTGTTTCTTTTTATGTGCCTCTGTCTCCTTTGGTTTCTCTCTTTGTCTCTTTCTGTGTGTCTCTTGTCTTTCTGTCCCTATTTCTGTCTGTCTCTCTCTCTCTCTGTTTTTCTCATTTTTAACTTTCTTGTCCTTCCCTTTCTCTCTCTGTCTCTGCTTTCTGTATTTGTCTCTTTTTTCCTTCTTCCCTCTTCTCCCTCCCTCTACTAGAACCTCTACCTTATGTTTTTTTTGTCTTTCAGTATTTGAAAAGACAAAAACACCAACCAAACTGTGAAAATTTTTCTCTTGCAAAGTTGGTAATCAACTAGTTGATTGATATTGACTGTCATTTAACTGTTTTAAGTTCTATGTTCTTAGAGCTCAGTTAGAGATACATTACTGATTGCCCACCTTCCCATCCTTGCCAAGGCTCTGAACCCCACACAATATGACTGCTGTGTTGCTTTTTCAGATAGATTGAGACAATGGGAAATATAAAAGGTGCATATTAATAACAAAATGCCCATGCTAAGCAAAGTTTTTCAAGAATAAAAAGGGGGAAATGGTTACTTTACTATCTTCCCCTCTAAGCAAGAAGTAGGGAGACAACTAGTCCCATTGTGTTAGTGATTGTAGACATAATGACTATCCCTGAAACCTTTGTGAGTCTTATTAAGCTGTTGACAATCAGAGAATCAGATGAATTTACCACTGGTTCAGTAATTGTCTTTCATATATGAACAATTTCCCTCCCCCCACCCAACTTTTATGATTCATCATATTTATTTTTTGTTTCCTCAAGCAACATCTTTTATTAGTTGCACACTCACTGCAGAAATTTAATTTCTGCAAGAGAACAACAAAGCAGTTGATTATTATTATTGAGAATCTGGTACAGCATTGAGTGAAATAAAATCTATAAGACATTAAAATGACAGATTAGGCAAGAGCTGTATTCATTTACAAGTGTTAGAACATCATGTTAATGCCTCACAAGCACAATATAAAATGAAAATCAACTCTTTCATGCTGCTTTACTAATGCTGCAAAGCTCCCAGGAACACAAACCCAAGTCCCTGTTAAAGAGGCAAAGTCTTCTTGATGTGTGCTCATAGGTTCCTCTTTGACATACCACAAGTAAAAATTCCCTTGTCATCCTGTCCTGCCAGAAATTCTCTCTCCTTATCCCATCACCATTTAGAACTCTATTTCAGGAAAAGTCTCAAGACAAAAAAGCCACTCATTTGTAATTCACTCTCTTTTAATGATATAATATATTTTTATATTATTTATATATATTATTTATAATATAAAGACATAATAGCACACTTGGCTTATCCAAAGGCCACATCTATGAAAACTTCAGCTATTTGGAACATAGCATTGAAACAAAGGGAACAGAAATCCCTTCTAAGCACAAAAAATGATGTCACAAAGCCCTTGGGGAGAGGGAATCTCATAAATTTTTCTCATGAGAAGTTCCTTCTTTCCATCATTCATAGCGATTTGTTTTTTTTTTAAATAATTTTTTTCACTTAATATTTTCCCAATTACATGTAAAGATTATTTTCAACATTCATTTCATTTTTGTAAGATTTTGAATTTCAAATTTTTCTGTTTCTTCCTTCCCTACCCCTCCCCAAGAAGGAAGCATTGTAAAAATATTTATGCATATACAATCATGCTAAACATATCTCAACATTAATCATGATGTGAACGAATTAGAAGAAAAGGGAGAAAACATAGGAAACGAGAGAGAGAAGAGAGAAAGAGAGAGAGAAGAGAGAGAGAGAAGAAGAGAGAGAGAAGAAGAGAGAGAGAGGGAGGGAGGAAAGGAGAGAGAGAGAGAGAGAGAGAGAGAGAGAGAGAGAGAGAGAGAGAGAGAGAGAGAGAGAGAGAGAAAGAGAGAGAAACATTCAGACCTCATAGTTCTATTTTTGGATGTGGATGGAATTTTTCACCACAATTTTTTTGGAATTATCATAGATCACATATTACTGTGAAGAGCTAAGTCTATCATAGTTGATCACTGCAACAATATTGTTGATACTGTGAACAATGTTCTCCTGATTCTATTCACTTCAGTCACCATCAATTCATTTAAATCTTTCCAGGTTTTTCTGAAATTTGCCTGCTAATCATTTCATATAGAACAATTATATTTCATTACATTCATAAAACACAATTTGTTTAGCCATTCCCCAATAGATGGACATCCCCACAGCTTCCAATTATTTGCCACCATAAAAGACTGCTACAAATATTTTTGCATAGGTGGGTCTTTTTTCTTTTTTAATGATCTCTTTGGGATACAGAGCTAGTTTTGGAATTGTTGGATCAAAGAGTATGCACAGTTTTATAACCCTTCAAGCATAGTTCCAAATTGCTCTCCAAAATGGTTGGATCAGTTCACAGCTCTACCAACAATGAATTGTTCCATTGTTCCCACATCTTCTCCAGCATTCATCATTTAACTCTTCTTTCATCTTAGCCATCTGATAGGTATGAGGTGGTACCTCAGACTTGCTTTAATTTGCCTTTCTCAAATACTAATTCAGAAAATTTTATATGACAATAAATAGCTTAAATTTCTTCATCTGATAACTGCCTATTGATATACTTTAGGGGATGACTTGTACTCCTATAAATTTGATTTAGTTCTCTATATATTTGAGAAATAAAGTCTTTATTAAAAACATTGGCTGTAAACATTGTTCCCCAGCTTTCTGCTTTTCTTCTAATCTTTATTTTAAAGTAATCAAAATTATCTATTTTGTAGTCCATATTATCTCTATCTCTTTTTTGGTCACAAATGCATCCCCTTATCATAGGTCTGACAAGTAAACTATTCCTTGCTCTCCTAATTTGCTTATT
Organism: Sminthopsis crassicaudata; assembly: GCF_048593235.1. Lineage (NCBI taxonomy): Eukaryota > Metazoa > Chordata > Mammalia > Dasyuromorphia > Dasyuridae > Sminthopsis > Sminthopsis crassicaudata. Next base: position 108,109,676 of record NC_133618.1, on the reverse strand, counting down.
ATATCACTCTTTATGTCTAAAACTTGTACCCATTTGACTTTATCTTGGTATAGGGTATGATATGTTGATCTATGCCTAGTTTCTGCCATACCATTTTCCAGTTTTCCCATTTTTTTTTCAAAAAGTGAGTTCTTAAGCCAGAAGCTGAAAGTTTTTGGATTTATCAAAGAATAGATTACTATAGTCATGTACTACTATTTCTTGTGTACCTAACTTCTTCTACTGACCCATCATTCTATTTCTTAGCCAGTACCATATAGTATTGATGATTGCCAATTAATAATATAATTTTAGATTTGGAATGGCTAGGCTAATTTCCTTTGCATTTTTTCCATTAATTCCCTTGATATTTTTAATCTTCTGCTCTTCCAGATGAATTTTGTTATAATTTTTACTACTCTTTTTGAAATATTTTTTTCATAATTTGGTATGGCATCAAATAAGTAAACTAAAAAGTGTTCTTTTCTTTATATCAGCAGAGTGATTTATTCTTAGTTTGGACACAATTCTAACAAGTCAGGTTTTATATTCTAAGTTATATTAGAACTAGCAAGTTAGAAAGGTAGAGGGATTTTGTAGCGCCAAAGAACTGGAAATTGAGTGGATATCCATCAATTGGGAAATGGCTGAATAAATTATGGTATATGAATGTAATGGATTAATATTATGCTATAGGAAATGATGAGCAGGCTGATTTCAGAAAAGCCTGGACAGAACTTACATGAACTAATGCTGAGTGAAGTGAACAGAACCAAGAGAACATTAAACATAGTAACAAGATTCAACAATGAGATGATTTGAGGCAATTCCAATAGACTTGTGATAGAAAGTACCCTCTGCATTCAAAGAGAGCTATGGAACCTGAATGTAGATCCAAGCACAATATTTGTATGTAGAGGACTGTAGATAGTAGGAAAACTCTGGGAAAGTTATACTTGAACCAATGATACAGCACGGTGTTTTACTCAGTGTGATTGATGAGAAAATGGTCCTCTAGTTCACATATACTTAGTGTGATGAAATGATGTAATCACTCTAGTTGGCATATACTTAGTGTGATATGATGATGTAATGGTTCTATCTTTGGCACATGCTCAGTGTGTTGTAGTGATGTAATTATACTGAGATATTTAAGGGCTGAGAGGATTGGAGACAGAGCTCCAGCTCAATCTCAGGCTCCAGATTCCAAACTCTATCCTTGACCATCCTCAGCCATCCTTGTGGTGGCTTTCCTGCCTTCATCACTTCTCCACCTAAGACCAAGGCCTGTCTAGAAATCCTATAGAAAGCTAATCCAGACAATACATTTGTAGCTTTCTTCTTGTTGTTGTCTGCTTGTTTTTTTTCCCATGTTTTTTTTTTCCCTTCCCTTTTGATCTGATTTTTCTTGTGCAGTATAATGAATATGAAAATATGTTTAGAAGAAGTGCATATGTTTAATCTACATTGGATTGCTTGATGTCTTGGGGCCGGGGGGGAGAGAAGAAAAGAGGGAAACATTTGGAACACAATGTTTTGCAAAGGTGAATGTTGAAAACTATCTTTGTATGTATTTGAAAAAATAAAATATTGTTAATTTTTTTTAAAGAAAGGTAGAGGAAATTCCTAGAAGTAAACTTATTGACAATAACTAGTTAGAAACCAACTGATTGGAACCAGCAAAATAGTGAGAAAAAGACAGAAGCGTCATAAGAAATATCTATCAGAACTCAGCAAAATGACAATTTGATATCACTTCATTTCAACAAAGATTTTTAATTACCAATTGTATACAAAGTACTCTGCTAGATGCTGAGTATACAAAGACAAAAATAAAACCTTTCTTGTCCTTATGGACTATTGTCACTCAGGGTGTTTGTAACATTCTACTGGAGGATACTATGTGTGCATAGTAAGTAGTATTTAGTATATACTAATAAAAATAATTTCTAAAAGTAGAAAGTTCTAAATCCTTGCAGAATCAGGAAGAATTCATTCAAGTAGTGCTTAAGTTGTACTTTGAAGAAGAGTTGCTACTATATAAGGGAAAGGCAAGGAAGTAGCTTTTTAAAGGCATGGAGGAATTAAGTTATATACTAAGACTTAGACCTGGGAGACAAGAATACAGTTTAACAAAAAGGGAAAGTATGTAAAGACAAAATTTGAAACAATTTGGAAAAGTAGTAGATACCTATATTTTAGAGATCTTTAAGAAGCTGAAATCCAAGTTGCACAAGCCCTTTAAATGCCGGGTTGATGGTTTTAAGTTTTATTCTATACACTCACTGATAATTTTGGGATAGTCAAACAACGAGTAACATAGATCTGTGTTTGGGGAACTCTGTGAGGGATGGATTAAAGAACAGAAAGAAAAGGAGACTAGCTCAAGATTTTCAGCATAAGAATTACCAGACAACTTCATATATGAACAGTTGAACTTAAAATCAGAAAGCTCTGCTTTGAATTCTGCTTCAGTTACTTACTGGGGGAACTAAATAGACAGATCATTTAAAAACTCAGCCTTAGTTTCCTTAACTGTGACATACTGGTGATACCTGTAACACTTATCTCAAAAAGGTGTGAGGATCAAATAAGCTAATGTATATAATACAGTTTGCAAACTTTAAAGTAGTTTCATAAATGTCAGCTATTATTATACTTGCCTTGAGGGTATCATATATTACAACAGAATAAAATAACTAATATTCATAATAATGACATTGGATCATCAAGAAAAGGCTAATTATATTCAGCATTTGCTGCTTATGAAGGCATAGTTGTGTGTAATACTTTTTAGAAAGATTTCTATGAACATTATTAATCAAAGTTTGGGTGCTCAAAATGGTTCAATTATTTAGGAAATTCATTTAGGTGGGACAGCTGACATGACAACGATGTCTATGTGGGGGGAGGTAAAAGACATAGAGAGAGACTAAATTTACATTTTCATTGCTATAGGAAACTTTCAATGAGGAAACACCCTTTATTAGCACAGATTGGCACATATCCTGAATTTAGCACCCTCAAGAGTTGCCAGAGATGCTCTGTTACTTCACAGCCAGTATGTGTCAGTATATTAAACCAGATTTTCTGGTTTTTATTTTGCCATTTATACCACTATCTCTACCTCTATGAATCTATCTATCTATCTGTCTGTCTGTCTATTCATCTATCATTTATCTATTTACTTAAAGATATCTATCATCTATCTATATATCTATCATATCTAAAATAATAGATATCTATTATCTATTATCTGGAATTATAGGGTATGAGATGTTGATACATACCATCTATGTATCAGTATAATTGTCATCTATCTATACCATATTGTTTTTGTTTTCATGTGCAGACAACAGATATTATGCCAATATACATTTATAGTTATATATAAAATCACATGTATATAATTGATATATATGCTATATACACACACACATATATATATATATACACACATATACATAGATGCTACAGCTATATGTAACTCAATGTATTTTAGCATAATATCTGTTATCTGTACATGAAAAAAGTAAGCTATGATGGGTAGAACTCTAAAACTTAGAGCCAGAAAAATTAAGGTTCAAATCTTGCCTCACACACTTGAGACTCTGGGTAAGTTATTACCTCTCTGTCTTAGTTTTTTTCATCTGTACATTGGAGTTAAACTAGTATCTAGCTCTTAGGACTATTATAAGCATCCATTGAATTTATATATATATATATATGTATATATATATATATACACATATATAATATATATAGTTATATAGTTATACATATATAAAGTATATTATAATCCTTTAAACTCTATGTAGATGTGAAATATGTATATGTATTATTTCTATGCATATACATGCAGGGAGCTCTTGATAAAAGGTTTAACAACAAGCTTTCTTAGCAAAGGTAGATTGGTGGGTAAAGTATGCTTGACATACTTTTAGGTGTAACCTATTCATCATTAACATTTTTTACAACATTTTCTTAAGTCTAGACAATCAATAGAACAATAAATCAATTGGGATTTGTGGCATTTGCTGTATTCCAAGGCATCAATGATCATACTGAAAATATAACAATTGGCTCTTGTCAAAGGATTGAGCTGGTTCCAGCATACCTGGCATATGTAAGTCAATTGTTTCACACAACATCATACCCATTCATTAGATCACAACCAATAAATCAATTTGTGAATGATGATTTTTAGTGTACACATGAAGGAAGATTTCCAATAGTATTTCACTGAATTTTCAAGAAGTAGCAAGAGACATTCAAATCCTTTTACTTGGGCAAGAGTAAGAAAGCATGCCTATTTCCAGAGAGGTTGTTCTCTGATGGGACAGAGTGAATGACTATGGTCTTGTTTAAACTCTCCTTTGAATACATGTTATGGAAATGGAACCATTTAGGAAGCCTGGGGTTCTAGTCTTTGTCCTGTTACTATATAGCCTTAAGGAAGTCATTTTTGCTGCTCTATGCTTCAATTTCCTCCCTTGGATGACATACATCATTTGGCTGTTTGTCCTCGCACAATTGCTGTGGCAATGGATCTAAAATATTCTACCATATATGGTACCATACAAAAAAATGCTATTCTTCCATTTCAGATTTTTATATATTCTTTGCAGTCTATTAAAGGAGTATAATGGAAACTCTGTGAGACCAAGGTTTTTTAATTTTTGTTCTTGTATCCCCAACCACTAAAACATTTTTTTAACCTACAGTGAGCATTAATACATGTTGAATTGGATTATCATATAAATGCCAATACTTTTTTGGGGAGTCTGCTATTTTCTGCACATTCCATTGATGACCTTATTATCTTCAAGAGAAATCAGCATCACTTTTGTTTCTAATCTATTTCCCATTTTTCAAATCTTGATCACTAAAAAAAAAAAAAAAAAAAAAAAAAAAAATTGAAATTAGACAATTGTCCTTCCATAGGCACCTGAACTTGGAAGCCTCCCTCCTTTCTTCCCTAATCAGAAAATATCTATAGACACATGAGTCTTGCATCTACATCCTAAAATAAGTGACTAGAAATATGAAAGAATAAGTAGGGTACAAATCTCAGGCATATAATTGAGCCTTAAGTTTGAACGGAGATACAAACATCCCAGGGGAAGCAAAAGCGACACAGGAAAAGCAAGCAAATACTAATTGGGGGCCTCGTTTTTTCTCTGCTGACTTGGTGCTAATTTCTTGAACTTCACCCAGACTGTGTGTCCAACAGACCACATGGTGATTGCTAAATTGCTCAGTGACCACAAGCTACATCCATGGGGGAAATAGTCACAAAAATTAACATCCCATTTAATGCTCACCATGCTTCCAAGCCAACACTTTGTGTACCAGAAACTCTGCGAACCAGCTCCAAAACTTTTCAATTCCTGACAAATGCACTGGCTTCTCTCCAAGAACTTGGGCCGCAATCTGTGCTACATGCTGGTGTTTGGTGATGGTGGTGATCATGACGACAGTAGAGGGGAGGAGGAAGTCATGCCTCTTAAGGAGAATAATCTAAAAGATGGCAGTCGTTAGGGACGACTTGAGGCAAAAAGAACACCAAGTGAGAAAACAAATGGCCTGGCCTATGGCTTGAAACGGAAAACATTTCTCTCAATAAATAACACACTCAAAAAAGACTGACTGGTGCAAACAATAAATAGCTGTCTGATCAGGTTACACTTTGGAGAAAAAAAAATCCTCCCTATATATTTTACTTTGTAGAATATGGAAGAAATTAGTGGACACCTTCTTTAATAGAAAGGGTCTGAAATATTTGACCTTCCAAATTTATACCTTGAGAGTATGATCATGTTCTTGCTGGCTAAAATGGTTTTGTTTTTCTCTTTTTGTATCTCCAGTTCAGGGCACAGCTTCCTGTATTGAAAATATAAGCAATAAATGTTGTTTGAAATGAGTTGCATTGAAAAATGGATAGAGTGATAACACATGTCCAAGTACTATCATCAGTTTAGGAACTCTTTCATTTTCTTTCAACTTTTGTAGTTCTCCTTAAATGTTTAATAATGATGGTGATGATCTGCAATGTGTAGTGAAGAACTTACTGGTTTTAGAGTCATAGGATCATAAATTACAGAGTGAAGTTACTTCAGGGATCACCTAGTTCACTTCCTTCATCTTGTAAATATTGAACATTTCCATAGGAGATGAAACTTGAATCTAAGTTCCCTAACTCTAGAGCCAGTGTTCCAACGAAATAGGCAGCTCCTAAGACAAAGAGTCTGGATTCAAATATTGCCTCTGAAACATGACTATGAACTAATCACAACTTATCTTCAATATTAAAATGAGGGAAAGGGAAGATATAAGCAAGGAAAAATCAATGGACCAGAATGACCCCTCAAGTTTATTCCAGATCTCAATCTGTTTTTCTGTCCCCATCTAAAATTTGCTCTGATATCAGCTACATTATCCATCTTAGCTATTTTTCTTATTTAGTTTCTCTTCTAACTTCTCTGTTCAAGCTAAGAATTGATAATGATCTCTTTTCAACAAATTCACTCACTTTGGGTTGCTTTGTGTCTACATGATTCAGTGAATGGAGCACTAGATGGGAATCTAGAAGATGTGAGATCAAATTTGACTCAAATATGAAGTGGGGAAGCCACTTAACTTCTTTCTGCATCAAGTCCTCTTCTGTAAAATAAGGAAAATAACACCATCTATCTCCCAGAATTGTTTTCAGGATAAGATAACATTTGTAACATATATGATGTTCTGTTGTCTCCAGAGACTGCCCGATCGCTTCTCTGGGAGGAGATCTGCAGTCTCAACTCAATCTCTGCGCCGCCAACTCTGACGTAGAGTAGAGACTTCTTCCTCCAGAGAGCCACCTCAACTCTGGCCCAGACAAGATTCTCTCCTTGCTCAATGCTGTCTTCTTTTATCCTCCCAGAGAATGGGCGTGGGATAACGCAAGAGCTTCTGGGAAAATTGCTTCAACCAATGACCTTGCTCCTCCTAAACATGCAAGCTCCTCCCCAGGAGTTCACAAGGATAAAACTCCCTGAAAGGCGGGAACTAGAGAATTGTTAAGTACCAACTTAGCACTTAGTAAGAACCTATCATCTCATTATCTCATTAGCACTTAGTAAGAACCTAACAGAAAACCATTTTGGCCTAGATAATTCCATAGCTCATTATTAGATCAATATAAAAAATCATTGACATATAAAATTTCTTCCAGGGTGAAATGATATTGATGATTTGATTAACATTTTCAGCAAAGGATGGAAAGGATATAGTGATAGAGCTGTAGGATGGAGAAGATAAAGATAAGGATAGATGGGTCCACAAATTTCAGGATTTTTTATTTACATAACTAGTTGGATATTATTTATACCAGCCCTTAAAAATATCTTCATTAACTTTACAAACTTTTGGAACTTTAAATGTCTTCTATAACATCACTAATCCAGCAGTCAAGGGAAGGGTAGAAAATGGAGGCTCCCTGACCAAGCATCTATCCATTCTCCAGATGACTGAGTCACCAAAAGCAGAACTTAATAATAGTTCTGTAGGTAGCCCTTTTCAAATCCACATGTGACACTACAAAATTGTGTAGTGATTACCTACTAGGTGTCATGCCAGCAAAGCATTATATTTAAAGGAGGCACAGAAAAGAAACCTGCTGTTCAGGTAAGCACACCAAAAATACTCTAGATACATAAGATTAGCAACACTCTGAGTGCTATGAATCATAGCTCCAGATATTATCCTTTAAAAGCACCATAAAAATCAACTGTAAACTCTCAGAACCAGGTGTTTTAGACATTACCCAAGCCCTTTTGTTGGAATTATCTTGAGCAATTGATGTATATACAGTTCTCCACTCTGGGAGTCCCTGTAAGGAGCTTCAAAACAACCAGAGGCAGAGGAAGTGATGAGATTTTTTTCTGTAAGAAGCATTAATAGAACCAAATCACAGAGTGAATAGAAAATGAGTGTGCTGCAGGGCTAAATCAGAGGTGGAGTTGGCGCCAGAGCAAGCTGATGTTTGCTCCATTGGCATCTCGATTTGCTGCTTAATTGACTTCCATTTTTAAAGAATTTCTCCACTTCTGACCAAGAGCCACAGGGCTTCATTTGACCAAGTTATTTCTTCTTCCAGATAAGGGCATAGAGGAAACTATCCCCTCATTGTCATGCATATGGGGTAGAAATCAGATTTTTCTTATGGTTGCCTTTCAGATACTCATTTAGAAAAGAGAACAGTTAAGGACCCTGTGGACAGCACATTCTACAGTGGGAATTAACTCCAAATAAAGTCCAGCTCTGCATGAAAACAGTAATTGATTCCGATTTCCGTGACAACTATTGTGGTTAGGCATTTCCATCACTCAATGGCTGAAAAAAGAAAAAATCCAATGCTGACGCAGATTGTTGGTTCAGTTAGGAGAAGGAACAGTGATACTATCTACTTGCCAACAGTTAGCCTACTAGTTTTTTAATAGGGCTCCATTGGACAAGATTCCTAGTTACTTGAGAATAGGCAAGAAAAGAATTCCTGCTTCCTTACCTTTTATCACTCAATATATTGATCTTTTCATGGCTATAAAATAATATTCAATTATTCAAATTTCTAAAGTCCTATTGGAAAACTGGAGGATGAGCAAAAAACCATTGATATTTTAGCTATCCCAGAGATCATTTTTTAGCAATTATCTATTTGGGAACATAGGAGTTCAAAAATAAAAACTTTTTTGTGTGGAAAATATCTTTGTGTAGAGACCTCATACTTTGGTATTTCAACGTAACTGTTATCTCATCAGTGTAACTTCTTCCCACAATACTGATCAAAACTAATCTATCTCTTTTTATCTTATGTGATTTCTGTCCATCTTCTACTATAATGACTACATGAGGGGCTCATTCAACAATCTTGACATCACAGAGATACCAATGAAGCATATGTTTGTTTGTTTGTATGTTTTTTTCAGTTTGGGGGTTTTCTTTGTTTGTTTGCTTTTAATGAATGAGAGGAAAATTAGTAATGTCTAGATTATTGATAGGGGTATGTATTTTTTCTTAATGGAAAAATAATAGGAATTTAATAAAAATGAAGTTTGTATATTTTTTCATGAAAGGTTGCATAAAATTATAGTTGAAAAATGAAAGAAATCTGAAAGTCTTTCAATTAAATCTGTTCATTTTATAGATGAGAAAACTGAGACTGAAGGAATTAAATGACTTACTCAAGATTCTGTAGGTAACAAAGACATTAAAATGGGAATTTGAACCCTGAATTTCAGAGCCAGTGTTCTATATATTCTACTACATGGAGTTGAACTATCTTTTCAAAGTTTCAGTGAGCCAAGAGGTTTTCCACCTTAGGATTCAGAGAGGAACAGTTCAAAGGAGATACCACTTGGTACCAATTGATTGCAACTTTACTTCAGGGGAAGCAACTGGACCATGTAATAGAATTTCCCTCACAATTGATAATGGATGATGGTAATGGTAGAGAAAGGGGTGTTTTGATTTTTAGTGAATAGAAAAGAAAAAAAAATTGAGCAGCACATGGTATAAACCCAGGGGTATGCTGGAGTCAGATCAACCCTGCTCATGAGAGCCCACTGGTAAATTTCCTGGGTGAACAGTTATACCACAAAATTGGCAAATGCTACAAATGATAACATAATTTGTTGGTTTGTTTATTATTTAAACTTAAGAAAGTAATAGAGACAACCTAAGTTGAACTTAAAAGTGTTATATGTATATTTCTTTTTTTTTTCCAGGAGCCAGTTGCTAAACACTTTTGCATAAACACAAATATCCATCACATGTTATCTTTTTTTGTTTTGTTTTCTTGCTAAGACAATTGGGGTTAAGTACTTGCCCAAGGTCACACAGCTAGGGAACGTTCAGTGTCTGAGGTCATATTTGAACTCAGGTACTCTTGATTTCACCTAGCTGCCCCAACATGTTATCTTTTTCATACGTCATCCAGTGTTCAAATTAATTGTATTTTGTTTTCCTCTCTATTCAGCTCTTTTGAGATTAGAATCTAAATAGAAGGAAAACTCTCCAGACATGCTAAGACCTTCCAGATACGCTTGTTTCTGAATGTGTTAACTACATGAAGTTTGGAAATATTTACAGGATTACTTTATTGAGAGCCATAGCCTCAGAAGAGATCAGTCCAACAATTTACATAAAGAAAAGCAAGTAGATGAAATTTTAAAAATACTTTTCAGTTTATGAAGTGAAATCAGATGGGCCACCAATTCAACTAATTAATTAATTAATAGATGCTACATCATAAAACAGAGGTACTCCAAATAAAAAATGAGCTAAGATCATAACTGAATAGGAGATAAGGCTGAATTGTACTCAGGAAATGGCACAGTACTCTCAGGATCTTAAATATAGTTCTGGGTACTAAGAAATAAAATATAGAGCAACTTCCTTTAAAAGATTTACAAACTGAACTCATGATCTAGAATGCCATGTCTATTCTAAAGAGTTTGAAGAATTAATGCCATTTACCAATAGCTTCATTTTTATTCAAAGACTTTCTTATTTAATTTTTTTTCTTTAGATCAGATCTATAATTTCATTGACATACAGAATTCCCAGTGAAGAAAGCTCTACTGGTGCAGGTCACCACCTGCTCTGCAATGTATATTCTCTGAGAACTGTGTGGACATTGCAAGTTTCAGTAACTTCCATACAGCAAAGATGGATCAGATGCAAGACTTAAATCCTACTTTTCCTAATCTTGAGATCCATTCTATAGTCATTAGGCTATACTGTCTCCCAGATAACCTTCTAAAAAGTACTGGAATGTTACCTGGCACAGTTGGTTTACTATGCAATTAAAAATAAAAAAAATCATAAAAATATATTATCTTTATCATGAAAAATACTACTTGTAAAGGAGGAAATTTAAAGGCAAATAGAGTTCTTTAAAACATCATTTTATTTAGTAATTCTTTGAGAAAATTAATGATCAGAGTTAGTAGATATGTTAACACTTTTTTTGACACTTTCCCATACAAGCTCAGAGAATGTGTGCTGTCAAAACTGTATATTAACCACAAGAGCATTCTGTGAGAAATAATTCTCTGAATGTGTCTGTTTAGAGAAAAGCATGCCTCTCCAGTGTCTGGAGAATCTGAGTCTTATCTGATATCTGATGGCCATTCTTGGCAATTTTGTTCTAGGCTTCTTGCAAAGAGAAGACATTGAATAAGAGTTGGGGGCTGGGGTAGGAGGGAATAGACTGCAGGTAGTGGAAATGGAGATTAATTATCAAATGCTAGAATTTCATAATCTTTATTGAGGCCAACCAGATACTTATTTCATATTATATAATCAAACACATTAAAAAAAGAATAAATCAATCAGCATTTATTAAACACCTATTGTGTACTAAGCAATAGACAAAAACACAACAATGACAGTTCTTGCCCTCAGAAAAGTGACATTAGAGTTAACAATCATATAAGTAAATTCAAAATGTATATGAGATAAATGTAATGGGGGAAGAGACTAGTAGGAGATAGATGGTACAGTGGATGAAATTCTGAAATAGGCATATGGGAAAATCCAAATTCAAATAAGGCTTCACATAACAATAATACTAACTAGTTTTGTGATCCTGGATAAATCTTGAGATCAATGAAGGATAAAAACCTGTGCAGAGAAAAAAAAAATAGATGAAAAGGTATTCACAAAGAACCAGAACTCCTTTTTCCTAAAAAAGTAGAAAGTGTGAAGAGGACTACCTGAAATAAAATCTAGAAAGGTGATTGGAAAAATTTGGTTCTGATTTGGTTCCAATCAAAAAGAGTTTTAAATATTGAGCCAAAAAGTTTCTATTTAGCAGCTTTGGAGAAGTTAAAATAGAGAAGTAAAAGGCATGAGCAAGAAGATCAATATGCATGTTAATGCAAGAGTCCAGGCAAGTGGTGATGAAGAGGAACTAGAATGAAGCTAATGTTAATAGAGAGAAGGGGAAAGATAGAGTGGGATACTGTGGAGATGGAATCTATAACACTGGGAAGCTGATTCTCTGAAGAAAGGGGGAAATAGTAAAAGATCAAGGACAAATCCAGGGTCATAAACCTAGGTAAGTATAAGTTTGGTGTGTCCTTGATTTGAAGAATAATGTACAAAAATGGGCATCTTTCCCACCTCCTCTTCTACATGTCATACCATAATTTACTGAAACATTCATAGTTTTAGTTTGGGGATAGAAGAGCCTAAAGTGTGCTTGAGGTAAATAGAGTGAGAGACATAGTATCAGTCTAATAATGACTAGGATCTGGCCCCCATAAGAATTTGTCTAATCACTAGCTTTTTAAGGGTGCATTTATAGATTGGGTCAGAAGTTAAAACATGTCTTTTGTCAAAGGCAGACAGCCTACAACAATGCCAACTGTGGGTCTGAACACATTAAAATGTAATTGGAAAATATTAAATAAAATAAATAAAAATACAATAAGACATAAATAATATCCTTGGGGCATGCAAGTGGTACAGTAGATAGAGCAAGCCTAAGTTCATCTTTATGAGTTCAAATTGGCTTTTAGACAGTTACTATCTTTGTGATTCTAGACAAGTCACTTAATCCTATTTGCCTCGGTTTCCTCAATGCTATAATGAGCCAGAAAAGGAAATGGAAAATCATTCTAGTATCTTTGTCTAGAAAACGCTAAAAGGCTTCACAAAAATTGGACACAACTGAAAACAACTGAAATAAAAAATGTTAATATGTAGTTTTGATAAGTCAATATGTAATCTATAAGCATCTTTATATTTTGGTGGCCCCTGTTTCTATTTGAGTTTGAGACTATTGGGCTAAATCATACCCAGGTGCCATAATAATTTTTCCTGACATCAAAAATGGATGGTTATTGCCATTTTACTAATTCCTGCTGGGAAATTTTAGTAAGTGAAAGTGAAATAGGCTAAAAGCACAAATGCCAAACCACAAGATACTTTAAATCAGGTTATCTCACCTGAGCTGAAGATAGCTGAAACCTATATCACAAAGTCTCACTCAAACTGCACCAAAGAAAGACCTCCATGAGACCCAGTGTATTTTTCATTTGGTCTCCTTAGGATAACCTAAACTCATATCCAATGTCCTTAACTCCATGTGAGATCAGTCTAAATTAAAAGAACAATACTTGGAACAGATCATTCAATGAGTGAATGGGGTAGGGGGCAATATCCAGAGACAATCCAGGTACAAAAAAAAATCAATGACAAATAATCATGGGTGAAATGGGAATATCATTTGCCATCTAGAAGCTTACGTTTCAATGTGGACTCTAACTGGAAACTGAGTTGATGCCCATCAGTTGAAAAATGGATTAATAAGTTATAGTATATGAATGTTATAGAATATTATTGTTCTATAAGAAATGATCAGCAGGATGATTTTTAGAGAGGTCTGGAGAGACTTACATGAACTGATACTAAGTGAAATAAGCAGAACTAGGAGATCATTGTACACAGCAACAGCAAGATTATATGATGATCAGTTCTGATGGACATGGCTCTTCTCGACAATAAGATGATTCTGGCCAATTCCAAGGGTCTTGTGATGAAGAGAGTCATCTGCACCTAGAGACAGGACTGTAGATACTGAGTGTGGATCACAACATACTATTTTCACCTTTTTGTTGTTTACTTCTATTCTGTTTTTTCCTGTTTTTTTTTTCCTTTTTGATCTGTTTTCTTGTGCAATATGATAATTGTAGAAACATGTATAAAAGAATTGCATGTTTAACATATGTTGTATTACTTGCCATCTAGGGGAGGGGTGAGGGAGAAGGGAGAGAAAAAAATTGGAACACAAGGATTTGCAATGATGAATGTTGAAAATTACCTATGTATGTTTTGAAAATGAAAAGCTTTAATAAAAAAAAAAACTAAGGTAGAATCAATCCCCCAATTATTAATCAAAATATAAGAAGACAAGATATCTTAAGGGTAGGAAGTGGGGAAAGGTTCCCATTAGGTTTTTACATTTTGTTTTGTTTTTTGTTTGTTTGTTTGTTTTTAATTTTCACATGCTCAGAGTTTAACAAAGTTGCTGCTGCAAAGCAGACACTTCATGAATACTTGTCAACTAACTATTGGATTTATCACTGGGTGGATCTAAAAGGCATCTAGGAAGGTCTCTCCTTCTGCCAGTGGAGTTTATTTTAGTTACTGTAATTTCCAAATAAGGAAGAATCCCTGTCTCTATCCACCAAATGGTTCGTATTTTGTTAACAAAAATTATCACTGATAATTGTTATCAATTATTAGAAAGATTTGATAAAACACATGAGCTGATGAAGCTAAGCACAAGAAATCCAGCAAGAATTACGGCACTATCGATGACCCTTAAGAGGAAACTTTCCCAAACTTAACCTTTACTTTGGATCTAAAGAGCATCAGAGTAATAGCAACAACACTTCTGCTCCACCCTGTTCCTTTCCCCCATCTCCAAACTCTTTTTTGAAAGTATTCCCATGTCTTTAATCCCCAAAGTGCCAAAGTCTCAAACCCCCTTTGCAATGTCACCATGCTTTACAAAAAAGCAATGTCTTTGCTGTATTGCTTCAGACCCGACTGAGGCTTTGGGAATGGTCTATATGTCTATTGTATTGTGCAATTCAATGGGCATTTCATTTCAAGGAAAAAAAAAAACAAACTAGTTATAGTCAGTCTGGACAAGCTCCCATGCTATGAAACAGCAGGCTGCATTAAAATTACAATTATATTGTTTTGCCATGTCAGAAGCAAAGGTTAAAATCATATCTCGGCTGGACATTGTTTCTCTAATATTGGCCCTCTGCAAAGCTGCAGTGTGGATGAGCCCAGAAATGATGTGAAATATTTCTAATACAAATTTTATTTTTATGTGAAACTATTCAAATGCCGCTGTACAACATGAACTACCTGAACCAAATCAAATCCTCAGGTCAATTCCTTCTTCCGAGTGTTCCTTAGATAACAAAGTCTTGTTCTGCGAATCTGTTCAATATATTAAAGTTGATTCACTCGGACAGTGTGTAAGATATAATACATTAATCTGGGCCATTTCAATTTCTGAGGCTGGGACTATAAAACTGGTGTGCTGCATATCTAATTTTTTTTGAATACCTGATTTATGCATCCCTCTGATGCCGAGTGTCGATGGTATGGTGGATGCGGCTGCTACATTAGCAACCGGCTGCATCAGCACTCGAATCTTATCTTGTTAAATCAGACAAATGTAGCTCAATGAAAAGGAAGGAATAAATGCCTGGGATGGTTGAAAGGAGTGAATTTTAATCCTGTTTGTTAGGGGACTTTCATGGTGTGGGCTGGGTGACTGAGGTAGGGGGGTTCCCCTAAGACTTAGGGTACTGTGATTTATATGTCTATGGCATGTATGTTTTATACATATGGACATATAGATGCATACAGTACATATGAAAATATTCCCCCTATGCAAAAGGGCAAACATCTTCCTATGCAGATACAGGACAGAGAGATGTATATTCTATATTTTACAGAAGCTGTAAAAATCTGTATAACAGAGACAATTTGTAAAGATGGGTCCCTTTTTTAATATTTCCATTACAAATATAAAAACTGTTCCTTTGTGCATAATTCTCTATATTTTTTCATCAAAAAGAAGTTACCATGAAAACTAAATACTCAGGAATGGAATAGCTTATCACAATCACTATAAATGTGATGCTTTCAGTAACTTTTGTGGAGCACTGAATACTGTTGCCGTTCTATAGACAGACAATATTAATTCTCATAGAAAGGAAATGTCCCTGTGTTTGCACAATCAACAAGACCTTTAGAAATCAGCTTTGTGCCATACAAGAAAAAGTTTCATCAGTGCATTTAGCACAAACGACCAAGGCATTTCCAATAAATGAAAGACATTGCAGGGATGAATTCTTCAGGAAGACCCCGCACCATTGAACTTTAATTTAGATGCCCCTCTATTATATATCTTTGTGGCTCAGCTTCAGAAATCAAAAGTCAATCTAAACCTTTGTTTATTTGCCCAAGATATGTTTGGAAGGTATAGATACTTCTCAAGATAGTTGTATATTAAAAAAAATTAAATCATTGTGCATTAAAAACCTTTGTCAGAAACTTGAACAATTACAGCAGAGACCAAGTTTGAGCTGAAATTAACTTAATTGGCTGAGAGACCAACTCACCAGATCAGTGATGCTTTTAAAATATGTTATTTATACATAGATCAGGTGTGTTTTCATTGATTGTGTTCCTTCCTTAGTGCTTAATTATTGGGGGGGGATTTAATAAACAATAGATATATTCCTAATGTCCCTCCTTCTCTTCTATGTGCATATTGAAATTCCAAGGTCATGGTCCTGTTAACATCATAATCAGTTACTGTGGGAAGAGCTATGACATGACAAATTGAGAATTATGGTTGATTAATACATATAAGCAAGTGAATGGCTGAATTTCTTGAACACATGTTCCCGGCACAGGATTACAGAATTTTTAAAAAACTAAACCTTTGTTATGGAGTTTCACTTGCACATTTTACAGATAAAGATCCTGAGATCCATAATGTCTAAGTGGCTTCATCAAAGTCACATATGGCATATTGAAGACAGTTATGTCAAGAAATTAAGGATTAGTTTCTTTTCTACTTCACTATGCAATTATAGCCAGAAAAAAGAAACAACAAAAATCAGTACCCACTTAACTCCAAATATGCAATCCCCAATTTCCTCCTTATAACCACCAACATGGCACCAAACCTTTGTCAAAATAGCTTCTGAGATTCTGTATACCATGTATATTCTACTAGTGGTTAACTTGAAGAGATCAAGTTTTCCATGAATAAACACTAAAAAATTAATTCTGAAAAGTAGGTTATATCTGTTTTTCCCCTCATGAAACAAAAGACAATCTTTATATTTATGGAACATGAGTAATTTAGGGAGATAAATTCAAATAAACTAAATTCTTTTCTTTTGGAGTACATAAGGTGTGTTAAGTAGGATGCTCAAGGCAGAGATGACAAATAGATCCAATTGGATCCTACCATCCAGGATTTACTGTGATACATAGTCCAAAATGAACACAGTCAAATGATGAAAATCATAACATAGAAGAGACATATGCTCCTGTTCAGAACCAAGTGCCAAACAGCCTCTCATGTGCAGTGAACATTTTATGAAGTGTGCAAACTAAATGGAAAAAATGACTTTGGGGCTAGAAAACAAAAGGAAAACAGCCTCCAAGCCAGGAAGTCAACACATTTCTCACTAAGGGGAAGTTCCCATGTCCCATATTAGAAATGAAAAGAGGGTTCTAAGACTGCAGTTTCAAAAGATCAGCCAGTGAGCAATGACTAAGATATCATAAGTTCTCAATTAGCCAGTGAGTTTAGGGTAAAATGAAGTGAATATCAGTGAAAACTACCTTAGATGTATTCCATTGTTAAAAGAGAGGCTTCTGTCTTCCATGGTACCCTCAGTAATCCCCAAAATATTTTCTTCTATACAGAAAATCTTTCTAGGAGAGGAGAGGAAATATAATAAAATAGACAAATAATAGAAAAATTTAAATGAGTGAAGTGCCAATTGGCCTAATTGTGTTGATTACCATAATGAAAGAGATATGTGAGACTTGCATAGAGACTTAAAGAATTTTTTTTTTTTTTTTGGTATATGTGTGATGCTGTATTCAGGGCAAATAAATTGAGATCCAGGCCTCAATAGATGCTTGAATTTATGTCAAAGTGGCTCCATTACATATGTGTCCCTCAGGGTCAGACTACATTAGCTGACTCCTTCATTCCATACATGATGAACTAAAGAGTCAGCGGAGTGTATTCCAAAAATGCCTCCATAAAACATATTTTTAGTGTTCATAAGAACTTGTGCTCAGTTTAAATGTATTTTGTATGTGTCTATGATGGGGGTGGGGGTGGGATGGGGGATAAAACATGAAATGTCTTTAAGGTCACAGAACACTGACCTCATTGGTGGGGCTAATTTGATTGCACCAGAACAATAGCACTGTACTCTTCTGCCAGCCAAGTGCATGCTAATTATACGATTTGCCCTTGATAAGACCTTGGTGGGTCATTCAGCAGTTGTGATCTGTCACTGACTTCTAATCATGTATTATCGTCTGGGTGAGTCAGAATGGGACCCTAAGCTTTCTGTCTTTACAGCAATGTGGCACTCTAATTACCTTATGCCAAGTGGATATGCAGCGACTGAATTAAGTGATCACTGTGATTGCCTTCAAAATCTTCTCTTTATCCTTCGTGTTGCTTCTCTGCAATTTACATTTTAAGATGCCGAGAAGCTTTTGGTGTGACTGAAAATGCCACTCTAAAAAATAATGATTTTTTAATTTAAACAGCATAATATTAAATTTAAGTCACACCAATTTCTCATGTTATTTTGCATGGTTCTAAACAACAGACTGCAACAAGACCTTTTTGGGGAACTTGTTGAAATTTATAACAGCAAGACCTTACCTTTGTTCACATATAATATACACTGGAGGAATGTAAGGATGAGGGAAGTAAATTTTAAGTGTCTAAAGTTTTTACTTAAATAATAATTTAATGAATAGAAATTAATTGAAAATTCTTTATTGTGCATTTATAGAATGCTTCAACAATATACTCTTTGATATAACCAATGCTGCAAAGACAAAACTGAAAGACTTGAAAAAACCCTGCCACCAAATGTTAATTAACCATGGTAAAAAGGAATTGACCCTATAAGTATTTTAAATTCAATAGCAGATTTCTGACATATTGGTAACTTGTTCTGTGACAGTTTGAGGAATCTGTGTGCTACTAATTATGATAATGCTGCTTACATTATTTTACTCAATACTTTAAAAATTCGTTAGAGCTATGTTGTAATTCTCTATTGTTGCATAGCAACTCTCAAAAACTACAAAGCAATCTGTTATGCTAAACCAGTGGTATCAACATCTGTATTTGCCTAGAGAATGATCTAATGTCTATTGCAAAGAAAATGTAGTGAGACATTTATAAAATGGGAGGAGACATTGATTTGAATGATCCTTGAAAATATAAACTTTGAAGTACTCCTTGAAAATAATCATAAAACAGACTCCCCCCAAAACAACAACAACAATAATACAGTGTAGAAGTTCCTGTGTCACTAAAGGGAAAAAGAAAGGGATTTTCAAAGCTTTTCTGCCTGGGTGTCAACACAGCAGCAGAATTCTTTTATACTCGATGTAAAATCAAACCCAAAAAGGACAATTGAGGGAAAAATTGCAAGCCTCATTTTCATCGAATCACATGATGTGTAGGAACATTATTCGTTGAAACCTTGGTTTGTTGATTTGAGAAAGGTGGGGGGAGAAGGAAAAGACAGACAGACAGAAAGGGAGAGGTGGAGAAAGGAAGATAAAGAGAGAAGGAAAGAGAAGGAATAGAAGAGAAAGAAAAAAGGAGAGAAAAAAGTGGGGAGGAAGAAAGGGGAGAGAAGGCAGATAAAAAGAGAGAAGACATAGAAATAGAGAAGACAGATAGAAAGTGAGAGGAGAGGAAAGAAAAAGAGAGAGAGCAAGGGGGGGAGAGAGAGAGAGAGAGAGAGAGAGAGAGAGAGAGAGAGAGAGAGAGAGAGAGAGAGAGAGAGAGAGAGAGAGAGAAGAGAGAGAGAGAGAGAAAGAGAGAGAGAGAGAGAGAGAGAGAGAGAGAGAGAGAGAGAGAGAGAGAGAGAGAGAGAGAGAGAGAGAGAGAGAGAGAGAGAGAGAGAGAGAGAGAGAGCTGCATTCCCTGGGTGGCAAAACAAAAGAGCCCAAGGAAAAAAAAAAACCCTGCAGAAAGTTGACACAGTCAAGAATAATGGCTAAATCTATCAAGTTTGATCAGGTCTACTATAATGAAGTGGAGCTTCATATTCCAAGCAGGGACAATGAAGACAGAAGTCAGGCTCTAGAAATGTGCTGCTCACTTTGTGCTTGGAATATGCAGCAACCAGCAGGGAGCCACCAGATAATTACACAGTATTTGTGTGGTTCCAGGAAGCTTCCTGCGCAGGTTGAATGCCCGCGCTATATTAAAAGGCAGCACAGTGAAATGTTTTTAATGAATATTTTTGTCAGAGAAAGAAAAGGCATTTGAATGATTTTTGTGTGTGTATGTATGTGCGTGTGTGTGTGCATGGTGTGTGTGTGTTCAAGCACATAGGGAACCAAAGGTGGAATATTACTGTCAAAATACAGGTACTTTTATTTATTTTTATTCTATTATTTACAGTTTCAAGAGTCTGACGTCCTTTCAATAATACAAATCACAACATTAGGTTAATGTTAGTTAGGGCTAATTGCACTTACAATCTCTTAACTAATGTTTGCTGCTAATATCTTTCAATGAAATAGTATAGCAAACTCTGGCTTCTAACTATTTTTTTAAAATTTTCTAATAGTAACTAAAATGTTTAGACATATTGAATCAGGAAATCCAAAGAAGAAGTAACACAGATGTTGATACTTACTATTCAGTAGCCTTTGGCAGTGAGAGATCTAAAACATAAGAATACATTATTTCAGCACTCTTTAATTCTCACCTAACAGATGTGAATAATCCACTGAATTTTAAATCCAGACACCATATTCAAAATTGTCCCTTTAAGTTTGTTTTGCTGTGTGAGTTACAAACTAGATTTACTTAGGGAGTTTATCTGAAATATTTTAAAATATACATGTACTCTTATATAAGATCTTCTCTGCTTTTATATTTTGCTCAAGTGATAGAGAAAATCTCCATCTTTCTTTCTCCCCCTCACCCCTCCCTCCCAAGTCCTGTATCTAAAGAATAGAGCTTTTTCTTAGACTTAGGGATTCCTGAAATTAAATAATTTCAATATTTTGGACTATTTGGAAAGCAATGTGGAATGTTTCTTAAATGGTGCTGTAATCATAGTGAATGTTTATCAATGCATGTTGGATTCAGATTGGATTGGATTCTGTGAAATAGTCTTCAGCTTATTTAAAAACCTATATGACTCAGAGAGAAAATAATTATATTTGAAAAGGATAGATAGTACTCTGTAAGTTCAAGGATCAGAAGATGTCCCAGAACCTTCCCAATCAGTAGGTTTTAATAAGGCAAAATGGATCTTGACTTTTTTAGGAAATTTAATGAGAAGTTAAAAATTGTCTAGGCAAATGACTAAGTACAGCATAGAAAGAAGGATTTTCTGTTTAAACAATTGGATCCATTTCAATATATTCTAACCTTTCTTCTTTGAAAAAAAATCATTTCAAAAAGACTTTTGAACCAGATTTGCTACTCACTCTAGTATGGAGGAAAGTAAGAAACTAGTCCAAAAGAAAACCAGTGCATTCAACAGGAGAAATAAACAGCTGTGCCTGATCACTGGAGGTGGGGATAGGGGTGGGGGTGAGGGTGGGGAGGATGGTGGAGTAGCTACTGTTCCAGAGTCTCAAGGATTGTTTTCAAGGCTCGTCTTATTGAAATGTTCTCCTTTGTAAGAAGTATTATTAACAATAATGAAAATTGAAATTGAATTTAAATTTAAATGGAACCTGTTTCCTTTTATTGTTGGAAAATATTCTTCCTTATCATTTAATAAATAGATTCCAAATGGGTTCAGGTAAAGCCCTTAAAAAAATTTCACTAGGCATATGTGACTATGCATTTTTCTCAGTATATCTTTTATCAATGATCATTGCCTTGACATGTTTGACTAACTGCCCCAGCTCCCCAAATCAGCCAGTCTGCATAGTGTCTATTATGTAATAAACACAATGGTCAGATATGTTTTCTTCTTCTGAATTCTTGCTGCCTTCCCCTAGAAACATAACTATTATCCAAATTCTGCTCAAGTTATAAATGATATGAGATGCTTTTACAAAAGTAATTATACCTTCTTTATATTTAAAAAAAATAAGAATATAGAGCAACCAAAAAAGATGTTCTTATGTTAACTTTTAAAATGCTGATGGTCAGAGAAGAGGATTACATTTTAATAGCACTGTGATAAGGAAATAACTGAGACTGAATAAATAAAAAATTAGTATCTCTCCTGATGAAATGAATAGCCTCCCAGGACAATGGCCATAATGGAAAATATTTCTAATAGATTCTCTTTTTATAAAAAAATAAAATAAATGAAAACTCAAAGCAATAGACTAGAATAGAGAAGGACATTCATATTTGGGTACAAGATCATTTCCTCAACTCTCCCAGTTCCAATGAAAATTGAAATTGATACCTAAAAACTTTAGGACAGGTAAATTCCTATGGAGACTTCCAGGTTATTAATCATCTATTGTGGCCACCTGCCCAGATGTTTTATACCATGCATAGTATTGGATAGTATATATTGGGGTCACACATAAAGAACCATCTACAACCCCAGAGCAGTTGGAAGAAAAGGTCAAAGGTTATGTGTTTGGGGAGTAACCTTACTGTTTTATGAGTAAGAAAGCCTTGCTTAAGGTGTCTGAAAGAATGTGTCTTACCCTGATGTTGCCTCTTTTAAATGGTCTTCTCTGCCATAATGGACACCTAGAGGGAAATTATAGGTCTCCCTTGGTCTGGATTCATTTGCATTGGGCTTTCACAGATTGAAGGCTTAGATTTCACATATCTTTTTTTGTGAAGAGAATAGCAAGGTTTTCATTGATTTCCCCCCCAGGTATATACCTTTTAAAACATTATACTGTAAAAGGAGATGAAAAGCCCAAATTCTCTACCCATGTAGATTTTTTAAAATAGCTACCCCTTCTGAAACCTGCATGTTGTTTCACTTTCATATCCACAAACATCAATGCATTCTCATGCTGCATCCTAATATATAAAGTAATGTTGCTCCCAAGATTAAGTAATCCTTGGAAATGCCAACTGCTGCTTTCTGGCCCCATTGCATGCAAAGAGCTTTGTACCACAGAAAAAGGTTCATCTCCACCTTCCAAGCTTCATTTTCCTCAATTGGCTCTTTTTCACATTGTTACAGCTAGTGAATATAGCAAAGTTGGATTCAGAAGAGAACCTTAAGCGATCTCACAATGCTTAGAAGAAATGGTTTCACACTGTATAATCTATCAAAGGTGTCAGATTTACAAAATGCAGATTTTCTGTCACATTTGGGCACTCTAAGCACTGTATCTTTTCACTAAGGTGCTGACTGCTGTTTTAATGAGGCCCTTTGGTGGCTGTAAAAAACTGAAAGAAGAGGATTATAGGGGTTACCCTCGATATTGTCTATTTGTCTTACAAATTTCACACTAACTACCAATTACATCGCCATAAACCTTTTGGCTACTTCAAGCTATATGCCATATAATACATAAAAAATACGCAATGTTAACCTCTCCCATATTACACGAGTAGCTACAGCCACTGATGCAAGTAACATATCTAATGAAGCCAATAATGAGGCTCTTTAAAAGTAGTCTTGTTATAGGAATAATATTAGAGCAGTTCAGTTAAAGGCTAAGGTCCATTATAGAATACTTCTATGTACTCTGGTCCCAGGTCTGCAAAAATGCTGACACACTAATTCAACCTCAAGAAGGGCATTAATCTCAAAACCTTCTGCATGTCATGCTTAATGGGACATCCTGCCTAGGTGAAATGAACCTGATGTATTCAGGTAAACATAATTTAATAAGGAAAGATAAAAAGAAAGAGACAGGTGACAAGCCCAGAGGAAGAAGAAAATACCAGCCATTTCATTTGGGAATTTAACATTGAAGAATACTTGTATGCAGTGCCAGAATGGTACTCTGGACACAGAAGCATCCCAACAGGTTGAACAAATGAATGAGCAAAGAGATAGATACAAGAAATGTGGCTTAGAATGTCAAGAGAAACCATGTGAATGGTGGAATTGCTCATGCCAGAATGAGGACACTATTACATTAATTTAGGTGAACAAGAGGTATGATAATGCAAGGGTATCCATCTGAGTGGAAAATAAAAAACTGCAACAACACACTATGATGTTTAAAAAGCAAGCATGAATGTCAGTGAGCAACTGTGCATCTTCTTTCATCTATCAAAACTCAGAAGTCTAATGAGCTACCAAAAATTAAGGTTTCAAATAAATATGAGATCTCAGAAAAGCTAGCTCTTGGGAAATCTGGGAGCTTGCTCTGAAAATTGTTCATTAGATGGAGCTTAACTTCACAAACTGGCAAAAAAAATTAGTCCCCACTTCTATATTCTAGAGCTTTTCTCTTTTGCTGGATCTTGGTTGAGTTCAAAACCACTAATGGTAAAATGCCCACAAGATGCTATTCTGAGCACTGTTCTCTTCTCTTTTCTCTCTATGCTACTGCACTTGGAGATCTCTTTAATGGATTCAATTATAGTCTCTATGCTGATGATTTTAAGATTGAGTTATTCAACCCTACACTATCTCCTAACCTCCAGACATGTATTTTCAACCATATAGTGAATATCTCAAACCAGATATTCTTTAGACATCTTAAACTCAACATGCCCTAAATTGAACCACCTTCAACAAGACTCTCCTGATACTCTTTAATTCTAATATCTTCCTTATATGGATTATCTCCCATTTATCCTAGTCTATGTCATTTGTTAACATAGCTGTTTGCATATCATATTCCCCATTACATGGCAGCTTCATGAGAGCAAAGGCTTTTGCCCTTTTTTGAATTTCCAGCACTTAGCATAGTGCCTGGCACATAGTAGGCACTTGATAAATGCACATTAATACAATGACTAATAAATCATGTTTCTACTTCTCAGAGAGTGATTTTTAAAACAGGACTCATGAAACACAAATTATCTCCATCATTTCAAATATCAAGTTATTGTGGAAATATTTCACTTTCAGAATGCATGGTTTTAAGACGTATACAGAATTTTAGGAAATTTTCTAATTTGCAGGTAAAAAAACCCGGATATTATTTGGTTGAGGTTTAAGACCATTTCTCATCCCCACAAAATAGCTATGAAATGATCGGAGGAAAAAAAAAAACTACCAGATTATTGATTCTCTAGGTCTAAAGGGAACTTTGAGGTCATTCACCTACAGATATCAAATATTCAACTTCTTTCTCTCATATAGATTAAGATTATGCACTTTCAAGTTGATTTAATATGTGGTCAAATTAATTATTTGGGACAATAATATGGTAAAAGCCATTGTAGTGAACATGAATGAATCACATTTCTATATTTAGCTGCCTAGACATCTGTACATTTACAAAGCTTATTTTTATAGAAAAATCAATTTGAATTTTGTCATGTAATATATTGTAGTATTGGAAATATGTATTTTACCTACAATTTATATCCAATAGTGACAAAAAGAAATGTACATGAACACTCAAAACAAAATACACATGAAAATTTTAGCACACAGGTAGAAAAAGTCCGTTGTAAAACCCTTGTGGACCAGATAGGAAAAAAAAAATATGTTATTATACTAAAGTTAGGTAGGTTCATAATAAAATGAATAGCCATATAAAATGTTGATTAATATATTCATGAATATATTACATTGCAAATAGCACAATGCTGTGGAAGAACACTGGTACACTGGCAGCTAGGTTCAAATATGAACTCTGTTACTACCTGCATAATATTAGGCAAATTGATTAAATTTGCAGGGTTTCAGTTTCTTTATCTTTATTTTTTTTAGATTGATAAAGGAGGTTTATTATAGGGTTTGGAAGTAAAGTTAAAGTCTAGTTAGTAAAAGGTGAAGTAGAGTCAAAAGGGCACCAGAAATAGGATTCCAGTGGATAGAGATCCTTGGCAGCCAGGCGTAAGGCTGCCGTGTTAGGAACCTCTGCCTCTTTATCTTTAAAATGAGGGGATTGGACCAAGATGATCTCCAAGGTCCCTTCTAGTTTTAAGTCTATTATGTTATGCTGAGTTTGTGACGAGAGGAACAGTTATGCACCTAATAGCATGTTGAAGTTACTTTGCCCTTTGGTTTGTTAGCATCTTTATCAGTCACTTGAAGATTTGGAAGACAATTTACTGAGTAAATCCTCATTGACAAAAATGTTGGGCAGCACAGATTTGGGTTCCAGAGCTAGGATCCAAAAGATTACAACTATGTGAATAAATGGGCTCAATTCAGGGGAAAATATTTAGAATATTGGGAATTCAGAAACAATAAGATTATGGTGCTAAAAGGTTAAACAAATCATATACACGAGTATATAATGAGAAGATTCAAGGCTAGATAGAAGTTTTAGGGATGAAAGAGCACAGGAAGTTTTACTTGTAAAAGTTAGTAGTGAGATGACAACCAAAAAAAGCTAATTTCATCTCAGAAACAGTGTCCAAAACAAAGTAGAGGGAAGAGATAATGGCAATATTGACTATTATTTGGACTACATCTAGAGCATTACTTTTAGTTTTTGGCTGACACTAAAGAGGGACAGTGGTGAAATATCATCCACTCAGAGGACGGCACCCAAAATTGTTAGGATACTATAAACAATGTGATGGATAAAGACAGGCTAGTACCTGAGGATGATTAGCCTAAAGAATAGAAGGCCACGATATCAAGATGCTCTCTTCAAAAGGGTCTTACGTGGAAAAAGGATTAATCTTTTTTATTGACCCCATAGTAAAATTGTCCTTTGGAGCCAATGACAGAATTAGAGTTATCCAATGAGTAGAAGTTATTTGGAGGGAGATTTCATTTCAATATTATTGAGACCTCCTAACAAAACAGAATAACCTAAAAATGGAATTGGTTGCCTCCAGAATTAATGAATTCTCTGTCATTGGAGAGGCTAGACAATCACTTATCACCAGGGAGTTAAGCTAGTTAACCTCTCAGATCTTTAGATACATTTCTAAAATAATATAAAACAAAGGTGGTGGAGAAGTATAGTGGGAGGGTGAGGGAAGGAGTAAGAGAGGGGGAGAGAGAGAGGGGGGGAGAGAGAGAGAGAGAGAGAGAGAGAGAGAGAGAGAGAGAGAGAGAGAGAGAGAGAGAGAGAGAGAGAGAGAGAGGAGGAGAGAGGGAGAGAGGAGAGAGAAAGAGAGGAGAGAGAGGAGGGAGAGGAGAGTAGGGAGGGAGGGAGGGAGAGAGATGCGAGAGAGAGAGAGAGAAGAGAGAGAGAGAGAGAGAGAGAGAGTGAGAGAGAGAGAGAGAGAGAGAGAGAGAGGAGAGAGAGAAAAGAGAATTTTTCCTACTTCTCGAGGTGATAGAATATGGTTTGGCAACCTGGCTCAAAAAGAGATGCCAGACCTTCAAATAAAGTCAGTCTTCTATTCACAAAGAATAATGATAACTAACTAATCTACAACTGTAGAAATATATCTCTGCTAATATAACAATATGTTAAGGGGTAAGTTTAACTTACAGCATCTTGCAAAAGAGGGATATTTAACTCTGAATGGAAGAAGAAAGAAAAAAATTCTTAATCTCCAATGATGGAAGCCATACTTTTAGAATTATTGCTCAGATTCAAGTCTGTTAGGAGAAATGGGAATTTACAAACTTGCCTATTTTAATACTGAATCATTTTGGGGTAAGTCACTTAAAACTCTCTTTTGAAAAGTTTAGAGAGGAGTTACTTGTTCAAAAATGTATAATTTTTATAAAAGTTAACATGGAAACCAAAAGTACTGGATCACAAAGTTTTCTCTCCTTTTTTTAAGGCAAAGAAAGAGGCTACCTTTTCAATAATCATACCCTTCATAATGAATGGATGAGAGAGAGAAAAATAAATAAGAAGAGAATTCCTTTGAGAAGCAACTTGACATTTTTTACACATTTCTGACATGTAAATATAAAATACAACATTTTACATACCCCCCACACCCAGTGGATATACGTATATCAAAGGATAGATAGATAGACAGATAGATGATAGATAGATAGATAGATAGATAGATAGATAGATAGATATTATAAAAAATCCTCTGAGTGACTTCTAAAGGCCTCCCTAATCTGGCCCTTTTCTATTTTTCCAGTTTTCTTATAATTTATTTTTCTCCATGTTCTGTACAATCCAGTGATGCTGATCTTCTTGCAGTTCCTTATGTAACCCTCTTTTCCCCAATATTTGTAATGGCTATTTACCATTCCTGAAATGTAGACCCTCCTCACCTCCACCTCAATCTTGTAATCTATTGTTACATTCTATATAATGAGCTAAAAAAAAAGACTCAATTTTTTTTGTTTGTGTTCTGTAAAACGATTCCTTATTCTAGTCACCCTAACCACATCCCAATCCCAGCACTCCTGATTGCCCTCTAGCATCTTCCCTCTAAGATTACTTCTCATTTATACCACTATAAACATGTTACTTGACTACTTCTCCTCCATTTCGAATGTGAGTTTCTTGACATCAGGACGAATGTTATTTAACTTTCTTTATATTTCCAATATTTAGCACAATATATTTCCAATATTCCAATATTGTAAGCTCTTAAATACTTGTTGATTTGCTGACTCACTAAACTTATATGATCATTTGAGATGATTTTAATATTGATTCTTACTGCTCTACATTCCCCCAAAAAATGGCTAGAAGGTTAATTAAGGGCACTTAATCCACTTTTCTTCCATCTACAACAGTTTCTATTACTTAACTGACTGCACTGCAGATGACTTTGAAATGTTATAAGAAAGCTAATTCTTTACTGATTTACTCTAATGATGTAGTTCAGTCCTCAGGTCCTCCTTTTCTACTCAAAATCTCATGCACTAGGCTCTAATGCATCCTCCTTAGATTGGCTAGGATTTCATCCAGGTAGAGGTGATGGGATGGATAGAGGAAGGAAAACTAGCAGTGTGAGAATGCTAAGAACATTTGGAATCCATGGGCTTGCTTCCCAGAAACCTGAATTCTAATGAGGCTTTGAATAAGGAAAAGATTGTTGATGTTTCTAATCACTCTAATAAAGTTATCTAGCATCTGCTGGAGCTTTTTTTTTTTTTTAAATACTGGTTGCTGTACTCTAGTCTATATGGAATAGACTGTACTGAGCTGGATAAAAAATGTCACCTTAGGCACCGGAATTAATAGTTCGGTTATGTACTCGGTTAAGTCTTTACTATAGATCAGCATAAGTGTGCTAGACAGACAATTCTTTAGAGCTAACATTTTAAAAAGGTGCCAAAGCCCCTTTGAGATCTGTGTGAATTATCCAGATTCAAAAAAAAAAAAAAGTTAAATATACAGTTTCCTTTTCTCGCTCCTAGCTTCACTTAGTTGCACCAAAGAAGGAAAATTGCCACAAAGTTGGCAAGAATAAATACTTCCCCAGTTTTTCTGAAGCTGCAATTAATGATAATGAAGCTATCCCTTATATGGCCAGGAGATACAGTACAAATTGGATAAGTAAGAAAAATGATCAGCCATTGTGCTCCTCCGATATAGTACATCAGGGTATTGCCACTGTGCGGCTATCTTTATTTTAAACCATTAAACAAAACAATATAAATCTACAGGCAGGTGTTTCTTGTTGCAGAAGTATTGAAAGTTGTAATGCAAACAATCTAATTTTAGCATCTATGTAGAGTGCGAGGTAAATTTACTGATCACTGATGCATTGAGCATAGGAAGAAACAATCAGCGGGAGCTTTCAGCAAGATTATCCTATTAAGGCAAGAAGACTTCATGTGGTTGTTAAGGAAGTAGTCAAAAGCAGGTGATGGAAGTGGGGGTTTGACGAGTAGTCAGTGGGCCCACTGTACATGTTAACTTGTTGTTTTCTGCTCAGCTAAGCAGCAGAGAATTGATATGTTAGCAATGAAGTGCAGTGACAATTAAATTGTAACTGACCTACATGTTACCGTCATTACGCTTTCTCTTTTTTACTGCTTTCCTTCTTATTTAATCACACAGTATGGGGTTTTTATTAGGCTGTAATGTTAAAATCTTCATCCATTTAGCCATAAATGTTTGACTGGATATCTATCAGACTTCCTTGCACTATACAAACAAAGCCATTTTGCTGAATCATTGTTGACTTGTTTGTGGCCTAAGTTAATGAGTGTAATAACTTACATTACTATCCAGTTAACATTTAGGAGCCCAGAAAAGACCTGCTAGCATGCAGGAAGCTACTGTATACATTTTCTATTCATATCACTCCCCTTTGCAGTAAATTTATACAATAATATGCACTGCTTACAACACTGGCTCAGCTTTTAGTCAGCTGAGGTGAATGTTTGAGGAAGTTCACCATGTCCAGGCTGAAATGCTTCTCATATTCAAGACCTTCCAACCACCCAAGATTGCTCCCCCTTCCCAGATGCCATAGCCTCAGTAACTTTATAACAATTAAAAAAAGAATTAAAAAATGGCTTATAGATAAATGAATCTATAGCCATCCCCCATGCTCTTAATAGTTTAAAAATAAATTAATAAATGCCAGCAACAGCAAACCTCAAGGCTTAAAAATGAAAATAAAAAAGTTATCCAGAAAGGGAAAGAGGAAACCAATAATTCTTACTTAAACAGAGTAAAATCCCAGCATTAACTATCAAAGGAAGTAGAAGTCAACAAACAACACGGATTGCCTCCATTTATATTTATGTGATCAGGCTGGCCTTGACCTCACATTATGCACCTTTTTAACATTTCATTGTCAGAGAAAGCTATCTTCCCCCAACTGTCACTCACATTTGTATGGTGTCTTGTTAAGTGACTATTTAACACCAACATTTTATGATGATGCATTCTCATTTCAGTTCCATTATCAAGAAGAAGGGGGAAAAAATCTTTGTTACCTATTCTACCTTAAACACTTAGATAGCATTTGACAATTCAGTGGATCAATTAAGTCATCCAAAAAAAAAAAAAACCAGTCTCAGAATTTCCATACTAATTTCATGCATAGATGACAAAATTAAGGTGCTTTTCTTGCTTGAAACGTCCATTATTCACAAAGTAATATGTATATGGGCTGACAATTTGTAAACAAGGGTTACCACATTGAGAGGTTTGGAGCAATTGGAAAGAGATTTTTTTTCTCCCCTTTCTCATGCACAGAAACAACCATTGCTTTCTTTGAGTAAAGATTTAAGTCTTTAATTACAACCTAGCAAGTAATACTTCAGACTGACATTATAACCTTTATGTTGCATTAATATATAGAAAGAATATCTTATATCAAATAGGTATACATTTTTAAAATTCCTTTCTCTCAAATAGACAAAGACAATCTTTAATCCTCAGGATCCACAGGAAAACAAATCACAACGGAGAGTTGAAAGAAATCTCTTTGGCTTGAATAAGATGATGGGCCTGAGTTCACATTGTGAACATGTTAACTGGTACCTCTACATCAAGAATAATAGTTTCCTCATCTCAAATATTCTACTGAGCATCTGCATGAATGGACACTGTACTAGATGCTGGGTTTTTATTCATATGAAACAAAAAGAAAAGAGAAGCCTTGTCCTCAAAGAGTTTATGATCTAAGAAAGGAGAAAACAGACTTTAATTCATGTGAACATATGGTATAGAGATAAACTCATACCATATTTTTATATATACGTAAAATACATCTGTGCAAATTTTAAACATGAATGAGGGAAAGAGGTCAGGTTATGGGAAAAATTAGTGGTGGAGGGAGGAAAGGTAGGAGAGGGATAAAGATAGTCACTTGGATAAGTAATCCTTCCATCTCCTTTTTATCTCCCCTATCCCTGAATCCCTGAACTCATTCTGGATTTCATCTGTATCAGTATGAGAGTCACTGAGAAAGACAAAGCCATTTCAAAGGAGGATGAAAACATGAATAGTTATCCTAATATTTTTCAGAACGAAAGGATCCAGAAGGATCTACTTTCCATTTTCCAAAGAAAGAAAAAAAAAGAATTTAATATTTATATGGTACCAGAATTAAAGATAGAATATAACTAGTGTTGTTGAAGAAAGTAATGTTGAATTAGCATCTTTCCAACTAATACATTTTTCCTTCAACTTGTGGGAATCTTTAGACATGAAAGAAGCAGGAATAGTCTAAGTACTGCTCATCTTTACATTTGAAAAATGAGTCCAAGCCAGTGGGGAGAGATCCAATACGTTAAAGGTTCTCAGTCTAAAATTCTTAACTTTGAAAATCATAATTATCTACAAAGGTTGGGCAAAGTTATATGCTTGTATTCTGTACTGACTTCTCAGAAATTGTTATAAGTCAAATAAACATATGAGAAATGAGGAGAGGAATTATGCCAAGAGTCCTGGATATCCCTTAATGGGTCAAAGTACTCAAATATTTCCATATGGTTATTGGCCTGGCATATGGAGGTTACTATACAAAGATGGAAGATATAAGGGAGGAAATGTATCTTAAGTGGTTTTTTTTTTTTTTTTGCTGTTATTTTTAAAGAAGGGTTTAAAGTTTAAAAGCTGAGAAGATAACGGAAAGGTTTCCTCCTCAGCTTTTTGAACATAGTGTTCTGTTAGAATGTGTTACCAAAAGACAACTACCTGAATGGTCACAGTCTAACCTCCAGAAACTAATGCTTAAAGATAACAAATAATGCTAATGCAGAAAAAAAAGATCAGGATTATCACAAAGTAAAAAAAAAGAATTAATAAGCATAATCAAAAACTGAAATATTAGCTTATGTAAAAGTTAGGGGTATGTACAATTTGGTTTAGAAGGCAAATACAGACTCCTGATCTAATAAGTAAGAAAAAAGTATTATATATTTCAAAATAGTTGGACTCCAAAGAGATAATTTCATTATAAACATTCTAATATTAAAGAAAGCATACAGAGTAATAGGTTTGTTCTAAAAAACAAATTCACCCCATTGGCATTTGATTTCTTATTTTTCATCCCTTGGTATTGCCAAAAGCCAGAGAAATTCCAAGTTTCTTTGAATTAGTCATTTTTCCCATTTTTAATAAGAATATTAAGAATATTTTGTGCAACATCATCTGTCTTGATTGAAATTTTCTTTATTTAAAATGGCAGGAATAACATTTGGAATATTAATAACAATCTACCCAGAGAATGGAATTTATTTTGGCAATGGAACAATTTTGCACCTTAGATTAATGACTATGATTCCTCCAAGTGCTTTCTTTTCACCCTTT
The DNA here is from genome assembly GCF_048593235.1 of Sminthopsis crassicaudata. NCBI lineage: Eukaryota > Metazoa > Chordata > Mammalia > Dasyuromorphia > Dasyuridae > Sminthopsis > Sminthopsis crassicaudata. Next base: position 108,076,649 of record NC_133618.1, on the reverse strand, counting down.
TCTCTCTCTATTCCTTCATCTTCTATCTGAATGCATCATACTTCACATGACCTAGGATTTTAGCATAGTAATTTTGAGAGTTTAAAATAAGATTTTAATGAAATAATTTTTCCACAAACTTTGGAGTTTGCTAGTCAGTGACCATGACAATCCCTAATCTCACTCTCGTCTCTATGCCCACACCCTTATCCAGGGACTTCTGGGTAGGAGGAAGGTACCTTTAATTTGGAATCAATTCTTTTAAGTCAGCAATGGCTTTCTTTCAGAATCATCAGCATCATACTGAAGGCCTAAAGACCACCAGCCAAGACATTTCCCCTTCTACCTCCTCCTTAGACCAGCACTGGCCAGGCTCAGCATAGCTGGCTACTGCCTGTCTCTCCTGCCTGATAATTCCAAGGAAGCTAGCCAGTCCTCTGCTGTAGCCAGCTGGCCTTGGGAGAGCCAGCTGCTGTCCTCCTTTTCAGATGCCTGGGCCCAGGTGTGCCAATGCTTTTTCTCCCTAGTGAACTGGCCTTTTGGTACTCTTAGTCATCATCTGCAAAGTATAGGATCCCAACTGTCCTTATCCCTTAGAAAAAAATGAGTGAAATTCATGGTCTCTCCAGAAAGGAAGAGACTTTCATTCAAAATGCTTGGGAATAACATGTAAAGCATATGCAATTTTAAGATTATAGTAGACTGGGAAGTGAAGAACTCAGGTGGTAAAGAAAAACCATATTAAATCATGTTATCAATCAGCTATATGCTTATTTTGACCTGGTCATTCTTTTGACAAGAGAAGAATTGGAAATTGGATTTCCAGATCATCAGAAAAAAAAATGTCACCTCCAACACCAGCTAGTGTCCAAACCTAGGTATGTTACAAGGCAGTCTCCAGCACTGGGCACTTTTTCTTGGAAGTTTCCACTCGTAATTATGCTTAGCCACAAGCTGATTGATCTCTCTATAGAAGGGAAGTGAAAAACAGAACTTGAAGTGTTTTCAGTGTTCAGCTCTCCTAACTGCTCTAGCCGTGGCAGGCTTATCTGGCAAGAGCTAGCAGGAAGCCTGTAACTGCTTCATCCTAACTCTCCAAATGCTGGCAACAATTAAATGAATTCTTAAGGACTGAATCAAAAAGCAAGAGGCAAAATGAATGGCTTCTCTGAGTGCTATGGAAGGAGAGGCCATGTATTCAAGATGGAAAGAATATAAATACGCACACACACATGCATATTATGTTACATATCTATAAAAATGTGAAATGTTATTTATTTCAAGAATACCCAGTCGTTTCCATCTGTAGTAAGATTCCATAATAACATTCTCTGTTTATATAACTCTTTTCACCTCAAGAGATCCCAAATGCATTTCAGACTGCTCAATATACAAACAGAGGCCCAGCAGTTCCACCATCTCTGGAGCTGAAGGTGGTAGAGTAGCCAGGCAGAAAATGTGTGTGTGTGTGTGTGTGTGTGTGTGTGTGTGTGTGTGTGTGCATTTGTCTTGCAGACTGCTGATTAGAAAGGGGAAAGTTAGTCAAGGACAGTGGGGCATCCCCCACATCTTAAAACAGTGTCAGAAGGGGCCTTCAAAGTCTGGGTGATGCCTCAAATTTTGATAGCTAATTAAGAAAAAAAGCCGAGGAGAACTCAATTTATTTACTTTGGAAGGATGAAGGATGGCGTGAGCCAAGCAAGGTTAGTGAAGCAGTGACTCCAGGGAACGCAAATAAATCTGATGCATAGATCACAAAGTCTTCCCCTCCAGCTTATCTATTCTTATTACACTAAATATTTCTATGATGGGAATACATATAAAAATATAATGCAATAATGTATGCTTATTCATTTTTACACATGTTTACACTGCCCCTCCTCCAAAGCCCTCCTGAGAAAGCCAATTGGATCACCTGAGCCAATATATTCTTTCCTTTTCACCTGCTCATTGTTCAGCCTCCTATGCAGATGACCCTGTCTCTCAAAGGACTTTCCATAAAAGGTGTGGAAGATATACAGTGGGAGGGACTCACAGCAATGTAAGCAATGTACTTGTCAAAAAGTGTTTCTGGGAAGTACCATTACCCAGTTCCCCTAAAAGCAAATGAAGCCATCAGCATTCTGTAATCCAGATATTTACACCAAAAACAACCTTTTCCGATGCAGAAAAGATGTTATTAATTCAGTTTCTTTCATTGAAGGAGAAAGAGTTAACAATTTCTTTCCTCCAAATATTCAATGTTTTATGGTATTTGCAAATATACTTAGGTTGATCCCTCCCCCTGTGCTGAACATAGAGCAGATATTCTCAGGTGTAGTATGTGTGTATGTGTTTGTGTGTGTATTTATACGTGTGTATGAGAATGTGTGTATATATGTGTATATATAACTTGCATATGTAAGAATGTACATATGTATGTACTTAACAGCTAATTGACTAATACCTGTCCATTCTTCTTCAGCTTTAAATAAGGATGATTCATTAGGATGTCTAGTTTTAATCACTTGTCAAAATGAATCTTTATTGAGATAACATCTATGTAAGCCTTAATCTAATGTTGCCGATTACTCAATAACATTTGTTTAGAGCCACCTGTACAGTAAATTGTGGGATCTTGAAGAGAATAAATGAATCATTCCTGGAAAATATGAGCGGTAATTGGATCCAAGCTTACCACCTTCTTTTTTGTTGTCCCTTGACCAATTTCAGTGCCTCCATTCTCTCTTAGGCAGACCATTCTTAACACAGATGTCCCTTAACAAAATGCCATCCTCCATACTTTTGCTTTTCAAAATTTGCCTGACTCAATTTCTTTTACATATTTTTTTGGGGTCTAGTCAATGTGGCAGTGTTCCTTAGTGGGGAATTATGGCTTAATTACCTAAATTACTGGAATTTATATATATATATATATATATATATATATATATACATATATATGTATATATGCATAAACATAATATGTAATATATAATAAGATATAATAAAAAGGACTACATGAGTCTCTGTAGATTTAATTAACATGAATCAAAAAAAGACAAGGGAATTATCCTGCAAATGTAATATTCTACCTTCATATTTCATTATGTAACAGTAAAAAAGGGTACATTGGCTAGATATATGCTGGAGATACAATAGAAATCTCTTTGAGAGCAAGAAAGATTTATTACTTTGTCTTTGTTCACTGATTTCTTGATAACATTTGATGCTGACAATATAATCAGGAAGCATTTATTAAGAATCAGTGCCATGTATTGTACTTAAGCACTAATGATAAACAAGTAGATAAAAGCCAATTCCTGCCCTCAAGTATCTTGCAATGTATATGAGGACCTTCCACTCTAGGTGAAAGGAAAAAAAAAAAAGCTCGACAATGGTCTCAAATTTTCAATGAAGTATGGGCATGATGACTTGAATATTTACTTGAGTATTTAATATATATTTGTGGTATTAGATTATTTATATCCAATTTAATTGGGCAAATGGGTAGACTTCTGTCATGCTATTGTGACAATATAATCCTATAGATGATGACATAATAGAGACAGAAGAAAGTTCACAATTTCAGTGTCATCCTCGATAACCCACATATTCAATCAATAGTCCAGTCTTCACATCTCATAAAGAAATCCTCTTCTTATTTCTATCTCCCTATCTTTTACAATTGTCATTCTTTTTAAAAATATTTTTCATCTCTAAATTGGACTATTTCCAAAGGCTCTTATTTGATCTTCCTTCCATCTCTTTCTCCACATTTCAATGTATTTTTCACCAATCTCTAGTTATACCATTTAACAGTCTCTACTCAATAATCCCCAGGGGTTTTCTATAATTGCTAGGGTCACTTAGTTGTTATGTGCTTACAATGTTCTAGGCCTTGCTGTAAGCACTCAGGTGCTAAAGAGAAAACAAGAAAGTCAGCTAGACCTTATTCTCTTAATATATAATGGGTGAAGACAACAAGCAATAATAATAAAAAATCGGTCAGGTGTTGAAGGAAGGGTAGTGGTGATGAAGCAATTTAAAGATGTGGAGCTTTGTAGGAAATGAAGAGACGATCTACATTTTTTTTTATTAGGATCTTTCACACACGCTGTAGATGTCATACTGATACTTATAATTTCTCATTCATTGCATTCTATTTCCTGTCTCCATATCTTTGCACTGAGTTCCTCATTGTTAGGGAGAATCTGCCTTCTCATACTGTCTACTGACTGACTCTGATTTCCTTCAACATTCAACTTCAATCTCATTTTCTAAACAATGACTTTCAGGATCCTGATTCTGCTAATTGCCAATTCCCCCTTCCCCTCACAAAACTATGATGCACTCATTTTGTCTCCTTTCCATACATACTTATTTAGATCCAGATGTTTTCCTCCTATTAGAGTGAAAGTCCTTGAGGGCAAGGAGTGCTCTATTTCTGCCTTTGTGTGCCTACTTTTTACTTCTATGCCTGGACTATAGGAAGTACTTAATAAATACATAATGATTTCTTGACAATGATCCTAATCCAAATATTACAAATATTACATTAGCTTTTGCAACTTTTCCAAAAATCTGCTGAGAATTTTGATACAATATTTGGAGCAGAAGTCATTACTCTAATTTTACTTATGAGTAACCTGAGACATAAAGAAATTATAAAGGACTTGGTTCAGATCTCATAGCTGGGTAGCATTAATTGCAGTCTATCCTTATCACTAAAAAAATTCTTCTCCGCAAAGGTCATTAGAAATCTTTTAATTGCTAAAGACAATGAAAGATCTCCCCCTCTCCCAAGATATCTTCCTAAATTTCTCCTGGATATTTTATCCTCCTTCATTTTTTGCAGCAATGTTCTTTCCTAGTTTTACATATATTGATCTGAGTCTTTTCTATCTTTTTCTCTTGCTAAATCTTTATCATCATCTCTACTTTGCCCCCTATGTAGGAGTGTCTTCCAAACTCTATTCTGAGCTTTCTCTTATTTTTACATACTTTCTCAGGGTTATATTATCAACTCTAATTACTTCACTTAAAAGTTATATGCCAATGGTATACATATATAGAGAGACATATAGATATGATGCATGTGTATTTATATATGGATATAGATAAATTAGTATGTACAAATACATACTTTTATGAGTATGCATTTATGTGTGTAGTATTCCTCTCTCTCTCTCTCTCTCTCTCTCTCTCTCACACACACACACACACACACACACACACACACACACACACACACACACACACACACTCAGAGTTACCTAGATATGCAATCTTGGAATCTTCCTTGAATCTTGACTCTTCATTTTCAATCCATATATTCAACTATTTGCCAAATCTCATCAATTCTACCTATATCTCTCTCAAATGCCCATTCTCTCTGTTCACAGAGCTACTATCACGGTACTTCAGATCATCATCAACTCTTCCCTAGATTATTGTGTTAACCTTTAATTGGTCTTTCTTTTCTCCAATTCATTTTTCACATAGCTGCCAATTTTATATTGCTAAGGAAGGGATTTGATCGTGTTACTCTTTTGCTCAAAATTCTACAATATATCCTTCTTGCTTCAAATATAATACACAAGTACTAGAATTCAAATCCTTTCACAATCTGGCTCCAACCTATCTTTTGAGAATAATTTCCCATTAATTATGTCTTCCAGTCTCTCTCCCATTTAACCCCAGAGTCTGTGTTCAAGTCAAATACCTCTACATGACACTCATTCTATCTTCTAATTCCATTATTTATTCATCTTTGCCTCTTGATTCCTTCAAAGCTTAAGTTTCACACAAACTCATTAAGTCCCTAATTTTCTAGCATTCCCTCAAAAATTATTTTTAATATATTTCATTTACTTCTGTGGGCTTATCACTCCTCCTACCTCCTATGGCCTAGCAAGAACTGCTTAATTTCTCTATATCACCAGAACCAAGGACACTTCCTGGACTAGGGTATGCCTTTTGTAAATGCTCCCTGAATTGAATTGGCAGACCTGAGACTAGAACCCAGTACTTATGCCTTTTGGCTACTTGGCATTTTGTTACATTTGGTGGAGAGGGAAGCTACTCTCAACAGGCTTTGAGAAAAACCCATTTTGACAGCCTGGGCTGAGAGCCCAGTCTTTGGCTGCTTCTTCAGATTCTGGAATCCTCCCTCTATCCATCCTATCACAAGCCTGAATGGAGGAAGTAAAAATTAAAGGTCCCAGAGAAAAGACATAGATAATTTTGTCTTATGTTTTCACCAACTGGACACAAAGGGAAGAAGAGAGTTTAATGTATAGAATGAAAGATATAATAATAAAAAAAACCAAATCCACCATCTAAATAACATCGCCTTTCTATAGAGGTATGTTGTGGGTTGAATTGTCTTCCAACTTAAGAAGATATAATGGAGATGACAGCATAACTTTATTTCTCAGATGTGGAATACTAATAATGGAGGGTTATTCCTTTATATTTATAGGTCTATTTTAGGAACAAATAGAATGAAATATTCATTTATATATATATAGTAAAAACTAGCTTAAGATTGGCATGAGCTAGTCCATTAACAGGCTTAAAATACAGCTAGGTTCAATAAGGCATTAGAGAAATGCATGAATATTAGATCCATTCAAAGCAGGACTTGTTGCTTTTTATTAAATCATATTTTCTTCTAACTTTCCCTATTTCTCTTTTAGGTGCCAAGATTCTTCCAGAATCACACATTTTTAATATTGTTGTTACCCTTGGCTCCTTATTCTCCCTTATCCTATATATCATCAGTGATCAAATCTTGCTATTTCTAACTTGGCAACATTTCTTACACCTAAGCCTTTCTTCCCTCTCACTCAGCTATCATTTTAGTTCAGACCCTCATCAGTTCTTACTTAGACTTTTGTAGTTTCTTCCAAATCAAGTTTCCCTAAATCAAGAATCTTTCCAATTCAATCTAAATTCTACATAGCTGCCAAACTTTTGCTGTATATCAGACCACACTAATCATTGAACTCCAGAGCCTCCCCTATTACCTCTAGGAAAAATCTAAACTCCATTCTTTGGCTTTCAAAACCCTTTGCAATTTGACCTAATCTTTCTTGGATCCTTATATGATATTCCCTTTCTACATGCCATATCTGGTCTTCTATCTGTCTTTCATGTGTAGCACTCCATTTCCAATCTCCATGACTTTGAATTTGTTATTCCATATCTAGAATTTTCTTTCTCTTGATGTCTGTTGTACCAAATCACTCTCTTCCTTCAAGACCCAACTAAAGGGTTACCTTCTATTGTGAAGCCTTTTTTGACCTACTGTTCATGGATAGTTCCCTCCCACTCAAAGTACTTTACATATATTGTGCAACTAATTTTTTTATTTTCTACATAATTACATATTTATTATTGTATACCCAAATAGAATGTGAGCTCCTTAAAAGCACAGATTATTTCTTTTCTTTTTTTTTTCCTTTACATCCTCAGTGCCTTTCACAATTCTTGGCAAAAAGTAAATATTTAATAATTACTTGATCATTTATTGATTGATTCATATTAGTGTGAAAAAGTGGATATTGAAAATTAATCAACCATCCTTTCTCAAATAACTAACAAAAAAAGTAACAAGAGAAGCTAGTCTTAGAACATTTATTGAATCAACCAAAGACATTAAATTAGTGCAACCCAACCCAATCCAATTTGAGTCTTCAATAAATAATTCAGATTCTGGCATTTCATTGAAGAGATAAAAGACAGAGTAATTCCAGCCAAGTCTCTGAGAAGTTATTTCTTTGGTGAGGAGCCTTTTCTTTTCTCCTACCCCCTAAATTGTGGCCAGAAGAAGATCTTATAAAACTTAAGGGGTTGGTGCATTTGGAGCATTGTCCAAATGGTCTCCTCATTGTCATCCTAGGAGTGTGTCCCAAAGAGTAGCAATGGGCAGCAATATCTATACTAGCAGCTGAAGATAAACTAGCCACACATAGGAAAAGCAGATACAGGAGAAAATTGTGCTGTATTTAGGGGAATTTGGTGAGGCCCTTACAAAGACCTATTGCTGGCAATCTTATTAATATCTTAGTAATAAACTATTTCTAAAAGCCTATGTAAAGATGGATTAACATTAACTGGTAACCTAGGGGGAAATAATTCACTAGGAACTTGTCAGCAATATTATAAGGAAGCCATTCCCAGTCTCTCAGAGTCTTCAAGAACCCTAGATGAGAAGTAGGAGCTACTTTTTGAAGATCTAGCTGCCCTCCACAGTAAGAGGAAAATTTAAAAGAGAGAATGGTTTTGGAGGAAAGAGAAATGACCTTTTGGGGTCACTGTTTTCTCATTTGTAAAATAATATAGTTGAAGAAGTTAGTATTTAAGACTCTCCCCCCTTTCCTTTACTTATTATAAATTGTAACTGGTTAAGTCTCATATTAGGGCAGATAAGTGGTGCAGTATATACAGTACAAAGCTTAAATTCAGAAAGCCTTAAATTCAAATCTGGTTTCAAACATTTCCTAGAAGTATGATCCTGGGCAAGTCACCTAACCCTGTTTTCCTTAATTTCCTCATCCATTAAATGAGCTAGTGAAGGAAATGCCAAATCATTCCTGTATCTCTGCAAAGAAAACTCCAAATAGAGTTATGAAAAAGTGAAATGACTGAAAAATGACTGAGTAAATAGTCTTTGAGTAAATAAAGACATGGTCTAGATCATGCCATTGACTACAGAGAAGATAGTACATTTCCATAGGAAGCATGAGAGCATTGATCATAGGGTGGGGCATTGTGAGGACTTTAAAGATCAACTAGTCCAACCTCATTAATATTTAGGTAAGGAAATTAAAACTGAAATAAATGAAGTTATTTATGTAAGGTCATATAGGCAGCAGGTAATTCAGAATTAGAGTCAGTATCAACCCAACCCCAATTCACTGCTTTGAATCTGTCACAAGGTCAATAAGACCTGTAGTCCACAATCAGACCTTCTGAATATTTCCCTCTTCTTTCAGGTTTTCCTGAGAAAACATTGCAGGTCCATAATAATAATGATCATTTTGGAAGTTGTGCTTCCTTTCTCCTTCTTAAAATAAAAGTAGAATAGTCATATGTCAGAAATGCACCAAAAGAGATTGCTGGATATGATGGGAGAGATTAATCCTAGACTTCTAAGGTCACTTCTAACTTTAGAATCTGTGATTTCCTGATTGTACTTGGATTTGACTCCATGTTCCCAGATGTTAAAAATAGGCACATGGTGAATAGCTCCTACTCCCCATCAACAGCCAGAATTATTACTAGTCTTGACTCTGTCAAGTCAGTGAATAGGGGTGGAGGAGAGGAAAGGTTGCCCGCCTGGCATAACCTCTATTTTTTTTTATTCTCTCAATTCCACAATCACTAAATTGGTACAAATTTTAAAAGAATGAACAGCCATTTTTTTCATCATGTCAGAATCTGGTGGGGCTATAATCATTTCTTCACAATGTTTTTAAGTAAAGAATATATTAAGAGAGACATTGTTTTAAAAGTTTTCATGTACCACTGTGGCTTGTCCCAAATTCTTTGTATTCAAATGTCAAACAGTAATTGTTGGTTAGCAGCAAGGTTACCAGATGAGTTAGAAAATGTATTTCAAAGACATACCAAGGGAACTTGTAAAAAAAAAACACAACTAACAGCAGGTATAGTTGAGGTACACCATATGATTTCATTTTCAAAAAAAATTCAATATAATCATCATTATTGTTAAGAACCTTCCTATTTGTACACTGTAATTTTGGTGGGAGGTGCTTTTCATTTCTTGATTCATTCAATGGAAGATGAGCACAGGTTTTTTTTATTTTTTTAAGAAACTGAAAATAATCACTTCTTAGTAGGAAAAAGATATTCCAACTACGGGATGGCAAAGGGAGAGAGAAGACAGGAGCATGCGGTTTTCCTCAACATAAGTTATCAGAGCATGGTTCTACTGAAGATATTTTCGATGTGTGATGCTTTAATCTTCATCTGAGTGGTGGAAATAGGCTATATCACTCTTACATTATTTAAAAGGTCCAGTACAAGTAAAGTAGTTATTGTCATCATCACCATCAATGACAATTCACATTTAAATATTGATCAATAAGTATGTATTTAAGTAGGCATAACTACTATGTGTTAAACACACTGCTAGACACTGAGGATAAAAAGTCAAAACCTAAATTGTCCTTGCCCACAAAGTGTTTATATCTTAATGGCTAAATGCACATGTAGTATACCAAGTATATAGAAAGTAACCTTGGGGGCAAGGGTGGGACAACATCTGCAGGGAATGGGGCAATGGAAGAAAAGGCCTCCTACTGCAGGTGGAACTCTAAAAGAGTTTTCAAGAAGACAAGTGATTATAAGAGCCAGAGTTTAGGACAGAAAGCATTCCAAGAATGAAAGATAGTATCAAAGCATAAGGTGTAGTATCATGTATGAGGAATAACAAGAAGATCTCTATGGCTCAACCATAAGCTGGAATGGAAAGAAATAATTTGAAATAAGTTAGAAAGGTGGGATGAGGCTAGGTTGGGAAGAGCTTTAATGCCAAACAGAATTGTATTTATTTTATTGTAAAAGTAACGGGAAGCCTCTGGAGTTTATTGGAGAGTAGGAAGAAGGGTGAGATCTTGAGATTTAGAACTTGGGAAAATCACTTTGGCAGCTATATGGAAGATGGATTAAAGTCAGGAGAGACTTGAGGGAGAGAGATTGAATAGGAGGCTATTGCAAGAGTACAAATGATAAGTATTGAGTGCCTGAAATAAAGTGGTGGCTATGAAAGTAGAGAGAAGGGGACTTAGGCAGGGAATATTGCAAACAAACAAACAAAAAACTGGTAGCAAAATAAGATTAAGGATATTAAGGTTTGCAAAGTTATTTTTCAAAATAACCCTGCAAGCTAGGTACTATAATTATCCTTTTTTATACAAATGAGAAAACTGAAGTTCATGGAGGTTAAGTGTAGTGGTGACTTGGAACCAGTTTGTATAGGCTTTCTAGTTAGTGAGAGTTGATTGTTAAATTTCTGTGAGAAATGTATTTATACCTCCTTATTTATCCCTTGGAAATAAGCAAACACTAAAAATCACAGCTTGATTTATTGTTCTGTTAGTTGTCTAGACTTTTAAAAAGTGATGGAAAAAATGTTAATAATGTAGATCAAACCTGAAAGTGTATTGGGAGTGTGTTTTTTTTCCAAGTAGCCAATTATTAAACATTTACCAGCACACCTTTCCTTAAGTGCCTTGCCTAAGGCCAGATATCATGTAAAGTGCCTGTAAAATCTTTCAGGATTGTAAGTCAGAGTCAAAATTGATCTTTCTTCTATCAACAAATTTTTATCATGGATTACCACCCTTTTCAAAATCTTGCTAAAACATCACTGTAAACTTTCTCTGAAAAGTGAAGAAGAATGGTCATTTATTTGGATGATCACTTTCTGACTTCATAGCTCAGGGAAACTAAACATGCTAGCTTTTCCCTAAATATTTAGTGATTAACATGCAACCATTAATTCATTCATTAAACATATATTGATTGAGGATCTATGAGAGTATTAAGTATCAAATTAGATGCCTGGGCAAGCTTCAAAAAAGTGTATCTTCAAATAAACTTTTAAGAAAATTCAGTGAAGAAAGAGGTGGAAAAACACAATACCATGAAGTCATTACTTGTAGAAGTTGCTATTGGAGGGGTTGGTGGAAAAGTGTGTATCTCATACAGTATTTTCCTATTTCCTATTCAACCATTCTTGCTAAGTTATAAGATCATTAGTTTTAACACTGATAAAAGTATAAATGTTATCAGCATAATTTATATTGGATTCCCTAAGGAAAAGCTCAGCTTATTACACCTGAGTTACAGCTACTGTGCCTACTATATGCAAGGCATTATTCTACTATCTAAACTATACATATAGACACACACATGTCTGTGTAGGTAGGTGTAAAATATAATATGTAATATATGTGTATATAGATGCATATTAAACAATAACACATGTATATATATGCATCTGCATACATATACACATATGTGTATGGATATATATGCACAAGAACATATACATATACACATGTTTGCATACAAGTAGGTAGCACAGTGGATAAAATGTCATCTGAAGTCAGAACTAAATCTTCCTGAGTTCAGATCTGGCCTTAGATATGTGATGCTGGCAAGTCGCTTAACCCAGTTTGCCTATATTTTCTCATCTGAAAATATGAGCTAGAGAAAGAAATGGCAACCCCCCCCCCCAAAGCCCAAAGAGGTCATGAAGAATTAGACATAGTTGAAATGACAGAATAGCAATAATAAATACATGCCCAGACATAACTGCATGTATGTGTGTATTACAAACTTTATTATCTTTAATATTATAAATATGTGTGTGTTTGTGTGTGTGTGGCCTGTGGCCATTACATATGCCATTCATTTACTATCTTTTTCAACAAAATTCTTTACCCAAGCACTTTCTACATAACCAGAACTTGGGGAAAAAATTACTCCTCCTTGCATATAATTCTATCATTTACCAAAACAAAATAAAACTCCAAAGTGAGATGAGTACATGATCATGTTATAAAAATTATACACATTTCAAAGTACCAGGAGAATTTCTTTAAGTATGGCAAGGGCAATATGAAAAATAAAGGACAAGGGCCAAAGATCATTAATAATCATGGTCAGTTGAGTTTCACAAAAATCTTCCCTATTTGATGCTCTCAATCCATCTTTTTTACTCTCTCTTCATATGGAGATGGCCAGAAGCCCTGCCTTCCATGGAAGAAGCTCACTGATGAGTTTGTCTTCTCTTCTCCTTTCCTTCCCCCTCTCTCATCTCAGAGATAATAAACAGATGAGAAAATCATGGCTCACAGGAAAGTTGAGTTAAAATGTACTGCACGTTACTAATCCTAACATAACATTGGCAGCTTGCGCCATCCCCCTGCCAAACCCAAATTAACACACTGCCTTACTGGAAGGCAAAGGCTGCAGCTATATTTATAGCTCAATTAACAAGTTTCATAACTAAACCACCAGAAGTCCAAGGCAAAGCCGAGAAATGCTAGGCATCTGAACACCACGGCGACCCCACCAGAACGCCACAGTCTTGTCGCATGGAACAGCTCCTGCCATCACCTTGAGAGAACAATCCTGACTGGTTCTGCCACCAACGGGTACTAGAAAGCTGGCTAGGTGACTCAGGCATTTTCAGGGGGTAAATCTTGTAACAACTTCAAACTGATAAACGTATGGTCTCTTCCGTCAGAAGGATAATTATACTTTCCTTGGCATACAAATGAAAATGCTGGCTCCTTGGGAGCCAGTGGCTGAGGAGAACAACCAACATCTTATGATTCCAACTCCATGATTCAATGGGGAAAGGTCTTTTATAAACAGAATATGCAACTTCCATGACTATTAGAGCTTCAAAAGGAAATAAGCATCTTTTCATAAAAATCTTTTGAGCAGGTTATTTTTGCTTGAGGGGGAAAGGTTCTTCAGGGGATTGAGAAAGTACAAACTATACTGTTAGTGAGGCAAGAAAAAATGGAATAAGTGTCTTGAATATCCTAAGAATCAAGTGAATTATCTTAGCCTTGTTTAAGACTTTGTTTCTATTTGGGACTAAAATAAAACAAAATATATTCATGTGATCTGATTCTTCTACAGTAGAACATTATAGAAACACTTCTATAATTTTAATCTTGATTTTTTTTTTAATACTAAAATGTCCTAAGAATTTTTCACTAAGTAGTTTGGCTATGGGTAATGTTTAGCATGTTTGGTTATTGGAAAGGGAAAGAGAAAGAAAGGGGATAAATATTTATATAGCATCTATTATGTTCCAGGCACTGTATTAAGTGGTTTATAAATATTATCTCATTTGATCCTCAGAACAAGTCCAGGTATTATTATCCTAATATATTGCTGAGAAAACTGAGTCAAACAAAGTGACTTGCCTAGTTAAGTGACTCGTTTGAACTCAGGTCCTTCCTGACCCCAGGCCTTGTGCTGTATCCTCTGCACTGCCTGGTCATCTATATTTATTATTACATGTTACTGAATGACGAAGTATTTTCAGCAGCACAGAGACTGCCAGGTTTGAGTTTTACTTGGCATAGCTTCTAAGAAGTGAAAGCAGTATTTGTGCTACAGTTTGGGTCACAATGGAATTGAAGGGAAATCATGGGTAAAGGATAACTAGGGAGCATTCCGTGTTCTTCACAAGGAGCCAAACATGTCAAAGAAATGAACCAGGGATCATTAGCCAGGGACCCAGGAACATTAAAAATTGATAATTATATTTCAGTATTATTGGTGGATTTTTTTTGTTTGTTTTACTCACCTATTATTCATTTTTTAAATTTAAAATTTAAATACAATATAGAAAAGGAGAAAAAAGTGCCATGTGCACAACAAAACATAAGAGGAGTCAATATATAAAACTTGTATAATAAATACTACACATTATATTCAGACCTATCCATCTTTTCTTTGCTTCCTTATAGGAATTCTTTTCTTTTCTTTTGTACAGTTTTTACTTTATTCTTTTTTTTTCCCTCCCCAACCCTAAGGCGGCTACAATTTAGCTTGGATATGTTTATATTTATATATACATACATGTGAATATATATATATGCATATATATACATATGCACAGAAATATACATTGATATTTATAATCACAAACTTATATAAACATATATTCATATACATCTATGTGATATCGTACTAGGTATGTTTGTTCTATTTCCCTAAAGATGGATAACATTTTCCTTCATAAGTCTAAGTTTTCCATATTTTTCTAACTCTATCAACTCATCATCTTCTATACCACCACAATATTCCAACTTTATACTGTCTAGTTATTTTAAATTATCTAAAACAATATTAACATGTTTAAGCATGTGTTCCTTGTTTTTCTGTTTGATTTTATTTTTCATTAAATCTATTTTCATTTTAAATTTGTCTGAAATTATTATTACCTATTTTTTCAACCTATTAAATTTTGCTTGTGATCTTTATTATGTTTTATGCATATCTCTTGTTTCCTATCCCCCTTGACTCCTCTACTTTACTTCTTTCTGATATCTTGCCCTCATTTTACTTAACCTATTCCTCAAGCAAGGATACCTCCCTTATCTCCTCCCTTCTCCTTTTTGTTAGCCTCTTACTTCTTTTTGAATTTATATGATTTTATGTATACATATGTATGTATGTATGTATGTATGTACTGTTCCCTCTTTAACTCATTCCCAGTAAGAGGGAACTACCAACTTACTCCCCCATCCAAATCTTCTGTGTTGTTTTTTCCTCTTGTACCTCATTTGTATAAGATAATTAATCATTTTACCTTTTCCTACACATTTTTGCTTTTTAGAATAACATCATACTTACCTCTACCCCAAACTTTCTTTCAAACTACCCAATTATTAATGACAATATATATTTCCATATATATATATATATATGTCAAATTTCCTATTAAGTTCAGGTCTTTTTGCAACAAAATCTTGAAAATTTGGGAATTCATTGAATATCCCTTTTTTCCATTGATGATTATGCTTAACTTTGCTTGGTATAATATTTTCAACTGCAACCCTAGTTATTTTTCTCTGTCATATGTATATGTGCATACATATATATATATATGTGTGTGTATATCTATATCTATATCTATATCTATATCTATATCTATATCTATATCTATATATATGATAGTTTTTTTTTCTATTTCTATTTTCCTCTCCTATTCTAATACATCTTGGCCTCATAACTTCACTGACTTCTCCCCTGCCCAATTCTAATTTTCAAGGAGTAATTTTTGTCCTTAAGATGCTTGATCTCCTCATAAAAGAAGAAAAGGGACCCAGATGTGCAAAAATGTTTGTGACAGCTCTTTTTTGTAATGGCAAGAAACTGTTGACTAAGTATATGCCCATCAGTTGGAGAATGGCTGAATAAGTTATGGTATATGAATGTTATAGAATATTATTGTTCCACAATAAATGATCAGCAGAATAATTTCAGAGAGGCCCGGAGAGACTTACATGAACTAAGTGAAGTGAACAGAAACAGATGATCATTTTAGCGAAAGAACTCTGGGAGATGACTATGAACCACTACATAGAATTCCCAATCCCTCTATTTTTGTCCACATGCATTTTTGATTTCCTTCACAGGCTAATTGTACACTGTTTTAAAGTCCAATTCTTTTTGTACAGTAAAGTAACTGTTTCAACATGTATACATATATTGTATTTAACTTATACTTTAACGTATTTAATATGTATTGGTCAACCTGCTATCTGGGGGAGGGGATGGAAGGAAGGAGGGGAAAAGTTAAAACAAAAGGTTTTGCAGTTGTCAATGCTGGAAAATAACCTATGCATAAAATTTTGTAAAAATTAATTAAATTAATTAATTATTTTTTTTTTTAAAATCACTACTATTCCCATAGTAATTTTCTATGGTTGGATTCTTTCTCTTTTGCCTGCTCTTTTTGTTTTTGTAAAATGTATAGCATTTTGTTAGTATAATTATCTCCAGTCCTGGGGGATGAGAAATGGTGCCTCTGGCCTCAGGTTGTCCTTCGGTTCTTCCTCTCTAGCCTGGAACCTGAAAACAAGAACTTCACCCACCCCACTATAAGTACCCACAGGCAGCAACACTCCTGCCCCACTTCTATACTCACTTCTTCTCATTCAGGGCCACATATCTGGTAGCAATCTAGTCCTGGCATCCCTCTTTGCTGGCATCAGCAAAGGTTCCCTCAGTCTTCCCTCACTCAGATGCTCAACTCTGCAAACAGCCTGGGAGATGAAAATTCCTATGGTTGGAGCTAAGGCTACCCCAACCCAGCCAGCTCCAGAGCTTACGCTTGCTGTTTCAGCAGAGCTAGCCTGAAAATGTATATATTCTATAGGGACTAAATTTCTTTTCAGGTATCTTTCTTTGGATCTTCTGTGATTATACCTGAAGAACCACTGTTCTATCCTAATTCTTGTTTTACTGCTCTATGTTTGCCCTGAGGTATTATTTGTCTTGTTTGTGGGGAAAATCTGGGGAGCTTGGAATTTTTTGACCTACTCTGCCATCTTCTCAGAATTCTCTCTATAAGTGGTTTTCTAAGTAATCCTCTGTATTTTATTTTGTACATTAAAAAGAAGTATTTTATGAAGGACTCTGGGCTTCATCAGACTGCCAAAGAGGTCTATGACATGCATAAGCATATATGTAATATGATCAACTTATTAGATGGAATTCTGGGTGATTTAGGAAAGGAAGGGAATAAGAAGCCAGGATGAGAAGACAAATGGCACCAGTGGAAACATATCCATTTTGGTAAGAATTTAAATTGAAGGAGTAATTCATCCATAAACTTTTAGCCAACTAGATTTCATTCCCAATCATGGTTATCATTCTCCTCAAAGTCAAGGGCTAATTGTGTTATATTAAACCATAGATTTTTATTACTTCCTGGTCATACATCTAATTTATTTGCCTTCAGATCTCATGTTTTCTGAGGGGAACACAAATATTGAAACTAACACAACAAACTATACTTACCTCCAACAGACATTTAATTGCTTTTATTATGCACATGGTTCAGCTACCAGGCACCTGTTCACCATTATCATGGCATCCTCTTATCCAATCTTTGCCAGCCATACTTTGTGATAAAAAGGGCTAGTAGAATCTTTACCCTTAGGCAATTGTCTAGTGCTCTACTGAGATATTTCTAGCCTAGAAATGGTGTTTATTTTTGTTTTTGTTTTCAATAAGACTTTCTTTCAATAATGCTATGGCTTCTAAAGGAAATTTTCATTTACAATTTTCCTTCCTTCTTAATTTATTTTTTCTTAAAGTCATATATATTAAAAAGCAGCATGGCCCAGGAATTAGAGGGTTGGCTTTGTAGTCCTAACAACATAGTGGCCAAGGACAAGTGACTCAGTTTCTCAGTGCTTTTATATTATTTATATATTACAATATATTATATTTATTACATTATATATATACATATATATATATATATCACTGTTTAGAAAATGTATGTGCACATTGAAGTCTAAGGATGGTTTCCCTTACACAAGTAATGTGAAATAGGTAGCACAGGCATTGCTACGCTAATTTTACAAAAGAAAAAATTGTGGTCCAGAGAAATAAGATATCTTGTTCAAGGAAAAGCAACACCTCTGGTGGAAGGGCTTGTCCCTAGCCCTTTTTCAGGACTGCTTATTCATCTTCAGAATGTACCTTGCTACCCAATTCTCACCTGTGACATGCCCTGTGCCACATTCCAGTAAAACCATTTTTTCAGAGAGGTTAAACCAGATTGGGGTAACCAGTAGGGTCTCAAACCAATTGTTGAGTTAGGGGATATCTATCCCAAACATGTGAAGATGTCCCTCAGTGAAATGAGTAGATAAGAACAATTTGTTCCACTGGTAATGAAGGCACCTGAAGCAGGTGATATGTAGCTCTCTTAAAACTTGGTCAGACATTGAAGAAATCAAGAATATTTATTACATCTAGGTCATCACCAGTCTTTTTGATTTTGCTCATGCCACTGAACTTGACGATACTGGAAAACAGAATGAAGCTGACAACTTTGTGTAACTCTGTCTTGCTTAAATCCAATTCACACACAAGTAAACATGTCATCCCATGATGTCACTGATTTACTTTGAAAACAAAGGATGAACAGCAACAGTTAATCAATGACAAATTCAAATTTCTAGACTTCACAGCCAATGCCTTTTCCACTATACCATAGTACCTGTTTTCTTGAAAATCATAATCAAAATCCCTTGAGAATAAACAGTGCAATAGCATAAAATATCTTGTTGAAAGGTTAGACCCAAAACTGATTTGGAAGGAACTCTCTCATAGAATGATCTCAGCATTTGTCCTTGGCCCTTTGCTCTTCAACATTTTTAGTAGTGCCTTGGATGAAGGCACAAATGGCATTCTTATCACTTTTACAGATGGCATAATACAGGGAGGGATAGGGCACATGCTGGATTAAGAGTCAGATCCCATCCATAGTGTGTTAGGATTGAATAATGTGATAAAGCAAATACAAAGAAATCCAAGGACATAATGGGAAGAGGAGTCTGTCTTGGGTAGAGTATGGCTGGACAATGATTTAAGTGAAAATGGTCTTGGAGTTTAGTAGATTGCAAGCTCTTTATCAGTCAAAGAGTGATAGTCTAGCCAAAGAAGGCAATCTGTCTTGAGAGTTATCATGTACAAAAAAGAAGGAGAACTCTGATCAGGAATATTGTATTCCATTCCAGTCATCCCTTTTTTACAGAAGTCACTGATAAGTCAAAGAATGTTCAAAAAGAGATTAAGAAGGATAGTGATCACTTATAAGAACTATGGGGGTTGAAGCTATAGAAGAGAGTCTGACACAGACAATATCTGTTTATACACATTTGGAAGGCTACTATATGGAAATTCATTAACTGCCCTGCCCCATAGTGCAATCATATTATTGTCAATCAACAATAACTTATAAAGCATTAAATATTGTCATATTTAGGGATAAAAGAAAGTCAATAAAAGCATGGTCCCTGTCTTTAAGAATTTTACATTCAAATGAGAGAATCAATAAGCATATGTAAGCATATGTCTATTTACATAACCAATACATACCATGTAAATGGAAAATAATCTCTGAGGGAAGGCATTGGCAGTGGGGGCAAATAAGAAAAGACTTCCTATACATGGGTTAGATTATGTATATTATGTATTATGTATGGGGAAGATAAGTATATTTCAGTTTAGTCTAAGTGTAACTCTAATGCTCTGGCCCTTTATTGCCTGAGGACCAGATCTAGTAAACACTTTCATCTATAACCCAAGTCACTCTAGAAAGTTGGAAAGTCTCTCATTTCTGTCCTTGGCTCAAGTCCTTACTATATTTTCTGAATTTTTAGGGTCCCAGCAACTAAGAGCCATTTAAATTCTTAAGAGTTATCAGCTTTTACAAAGGAATATTTACTCCAAAGGTATAGCAATAATAAACATATAGACATATTCTTATAACACCTCATGGATATAATCCCTTCTATAACACCTCAATCTCTGGGGAGAAAAGAGATACATAAGCTATACAACTAATGAAAAAAAATGACACTTTTAAACATTAGTAGGCCAAGACAGAATTTACATATCTATGTCACTCTTTCTGTCTTCCAGAAGCAGGTCCTAGAGTCTATCATGTGAATTTATCCATCTTGGGCAATCTGGACATGGGCCAAACCCCTATTAGTTACATGAGAGAAAATATTTTTAAAGTTATCAACATCTAAAAGTAACTGGGATATTAAGGGTTTTCCTTTACTGGAGATCTTCTAGTTATGGCTTTATGAATGATTCTAGAGAATATTTTATTGGGAATACTGTTCAGCTGGGGGACAAGATGACCTTTGAAGTTCATTCCCACTCTGAAATTTGGAGCACTTTTGAAAAAACACATTTTTAAAAATCCATATTTAAATATGAGACAAGGATGAATAAACTTAGACAATATAGTGAAAAGAACATTAGATTTGGTAAAAATGGATCTAAATTTGAATTTCTGGGCGGTAACTTTTATACAATTAAATTGGAAACCTCCAGATAACAATGAATTGATACTCTTCTCACTTTTTATTTCTTAGATACTAGAAAACTATTCAGATCACTAACTGATAAGTATCTATTCCTTTCATGCCAATAAAAGAAGCATTATTCCAAATCATATGTCAATGTAATCTATGAGTAATCATTTAACTTAAATAAATAGAAGGGGTGTAGAGTGGAACAAAGATTTGCTTTACAGGGATTATGTATATGTATATCTCTAAGAAACATGACACAAACACACATACATACACAGAGAATTAAGTGACTTGTCCAGGGCCACACAAGATACTAAGTGTCTGAGACTAGATTTGAACTCAAGAAAATGAGTCTTCTTGACTACAGGTCCAGCACTCTAAGCACTAAATAGTTGTATTCAAGTATTTGAAAGACTTTCACTATGGAAGAGAGATTACATTTATCTTGCTTGGGGCTAGCAAGTATAACTAAAGGCAATGCATTAAAAGTGTCCAGGTAAAATTAGGTTTGATGAGAGGCAAAATCTTTTCACAGCTGGAAATATCTCAAAGTAGAATGGTGTATCTCAAGTAGTATGTTCAAGCTAACAAGATGCTAGATCATCACTTACCAGATATATTATAGGAGGAGTATTTTTTAGATGAACACTATGGTAACTTCCATTGCCCAAATTCTATGATTCTGTGAATTCAATGAACTTAATGGCTCTTTTGTCCAACTATAAATATCATAGTTTGTAAGTCACAAAAAATAAATGTTCACTGACCAAATAGTATTTATTCAGTCTCTGCATGCATCTAGTGTTCTCTACATATAAACCACATACACATATATGTGATATGTACATATCAAACCATAAGTGTTTAGTGATATGTTAATAAAAACACAGTTTGATCAGTCTAAGTATTTGTTTTAGGCTCAGGAAAGTCCAAATGTAAGCAGAACTTCCACTGTGGATATGTATTGTGTAGGAGTCTAACACTGCTCTCACCAATTCTCAAACACTGTAAAATGACCTAGTGGTCAGAAGGTCCCAGAATCAATTTTTTCATACAGTGGTACAGATTAAGGATAGAGTTCTACTCTTAACTCTGAAATTCCCACTGTTGATTTAAACCAGACCCTTAGTATTATTTTAACATAGGTTTTGGATTTAATTATCTTAAATGTCTATGAGAATGCATACAATTCCCAAACTGTTTATCTCTTTTTATGGTAAAATCTCTTCCCCTATCCCTAGAAATCTGTTTTAATTATTTAATCAGTTTGGCTGAAACTCACAAAGCATTAAATTGTTAGTTGTTACTTAACATTCCTTATAAATTGCATTTATTAATTTCTGGATAGAGACTTGTCCATGGCTACAGTAATTTAAATTAGTACCACATGGTTACAGACTGCTGCTGAATGATGATTAAATCTTTGGGGCAAATTCAGTTCCTTAAGATATTTAAATGACACTAGAGATAAGCTAACCAAATTTTGGTCCAAGAAGTTACAATTTATCAAAAATGTAATAAACCATGGCCAGAATATTCATTGTAAGCAGCACATAATGTGGTCCATGAAATGACATTTTAGCATCTCTTTTACTGTGGTCACAGTCAAGTTTGCTGACAGTGCAGACCCAGTAATGCTCCATTGATATTGAACAGTTTCTATCTATAAGGTACTTTGCAATATTGTGTGTTTTTATACACTCAAGCATCTCTAACACTAAATCAGTCATTATGTTATTTGACTTGGTGACATTTTTTTTCCCTTGTGCTCTAATTTTTCTGGTACAATCAACATAGTTCCATATTCTAACAATATTTTAACAATAAGAGGAGCTGTGGTCACAGAAGGGTACTATATCAACACAGAATTTTCAATTGATGGAAATGGATATCATCTGACATTTTCCCATTATTTCATAGAGGAAGAGTACTTGTATGATCAAGAGTGTCTGAATGACTCATTTAAAGTCAGAGACAGAGCTAGAATCCACATGTCCTTATTCTTAGTATGTTGCTGTTTCCATTGTTTCTGGTGATATCATTAATCC
Source organism: Sminthopsis crassicaudata (assembly GCF_048593235.1). Lineage (NCBI taxonomy): Eukaryota > Metazoa > Chordata > Mammalia > Dasyuromorphia > Dasyuridae > Sminthopsis > Sminthopsis crassicaudata. Next base: position 108,054,007 of record NC_133618.1, on the reverse strand, counting down.
AGTAACATCATTATATTGAATGGCTAGGGTCATATATTAGATATAATGCTAGGTCTGGAGTTAGGAAGACTCATCTTCCTGAGTTCAAATCACTCCTCAAACATTTACTAGCTGTGCGATCCTGGAAAAGTCACTAATTCTGCTTACCTCCACTTCTTCATCTATAAAATGAGCTGAAGAAGAAAATAACAGAAAGGGACCATGAAGACCTGAACAACAATGGCAACATCACTATGGGAGAGTACATAGTTGATGGAAGGCTGGTATAAGAGTCAAAAAGAACTAGATTCAAATCTTGCCTCTAAAATGTACCACTGTAGCTATGTGGCCATGGAGAACCACTTAATCTTCCAAGTAATCCAGTTATCTCTCTAAATCAGGGTTTCTTAATCTGAGGGTTCATGAACTTTAAAAAAAAAACTTCACAAATATTTTGATAACTATTTTTTGTAATCCTACATATCTTATTTAATTTTTAATTTATTCATTCAAATTTATTTATTTATTTTTGTTATTTATTATATTATATTATGTATTTAAATATGCATTTAAGTATTATTCTAAAAAGGGGCCCATAGGTTTTCCTGGACTTCTAAAATTCAGTGTCATGAACAAAAGTTAAGAACCCTTCCTTTATGTTGATCTATTTCAAAGAGTTACTGATTTATCAAAAGATCACATACGTATAGGTCTAAAATTATAAGAATTCAACCCCCCAACTATATAGATGAGGAAATTGAGACCCAGGAAGGTCAGTTAACTTGCCCAACATCACACAGGTAATAGTGTCAGAAGCAGCCTATGAACCCAGCTCAGTGACTCTGGGATGTCTTTCTTTGGTTTCCTCCCTCTACATTGGTAGGATTAATGTCTGGACCATAAATTCCCTACACTGATTTCCTATATTCATGAAATCATAGAACAAAAACAAAACAAAAAAGAAGAGCAACTAAATGAAGAAAAATCTACAAATCTAGTGTTTCTCACTTAATTCTTTACAATTTAAACTCTAGACAGTTGTATATATACTCAAGATAAAGAAGACAGCATAAGCACCTCCTATTGGAAAACCTAGCCAAAATGCTTGGGTAAAATAACAAAATCAATGTATAAAATAATAGATTCATCTTCCTGCAGCTAAAGATAAATATTAAATAATCCAAGCGGCTGCCTGCTGAAAATTAATTTCTGTAAGGCAAATAGTGTAGTATGTACAGTATGTGTGTTTCAATTCCTGTTTGGCAATGTGCCTATTTTAAGCATATAGTACAGACCTTTGAAGTACTTGGGCTGCTCTGATAACACACACACACTTAAACAAAAATTGCTTCCTTGCTGCTCCCTAGCAGCAGTGTCTTCTAAAAAGTCTGTTTGGGATTGTCAGGATCCAAACTAATACCAGGTATTCAGCCTAAAAACACAACATTTTTTTAATGCATTAATGATACATTGTACCCCTTCTGAATTGAATTGTTCCCAAAGACGAGAGTGACATTAACTTATTAGAGTTGTCTCAAAGTGCCGAACCCACTGCAATTTGGCCTCCCCAAATTATAGTCAGGTGCATTTGCCTGTGTGGAGCAGGTTGAAACAGGATACACAGTGAGAATAATACTCTAGATAGAGCCCTCTAATGATTAATTTACACTAGAAAGAAAGGAAAAAAGGGCAAATAATACATTGTATTCTAAATCATGAAACTATTATAGTTATTCTGTGTGCCTGTTCTTAGACAATCTAGGAGATAATCTTTTGCTTTTTTTTTTTTTTTTTTTTTTTTTGGTTGTTGCTTTAAACTGCTATACATAAAAATCTAGCCACCCCATGCAGTGTCTCTAGAAAACCCCAAAAATTCAATACATTCCATTGCAGTACAAACAGGAGAGTTTTAAATGTATAACAAAACAAAAAGAAAACAAAAATAACCAAGTATAATTTCATAGTCTTTTTTTTTTCTTTTAGTTTATAGGAATATTTTTATGTGTTTGTGAGGTCCTTCCAGAGAATTTATCACTTAAATTAGTTGCTCTGTAAAATGTAAGCTTGAGGACAGAGACTTTGTTTTTTTTATAGATTGCCCAGCACATGGTAAGTGTTTAGTTAACATTCAATATTTTTACTTCCTTCCTTCCTTTTTTCCTCCCTTTCTTCCTTCTTTTCTTCCTTCCTTCCTTCCTCCCCCCTTTTTTTCCTTCCTTCCTTCTTTTCTTCTTTCTATCATGTTTATATCTCTTTCTATCAAGTTTTATTTTCTATTTACCTTTATTTATATGCTCAACAATTATCATAATGTCTTCTTCACAAATAACATGGTCAGTGAATTGAATTTTACTGGGGTGAGAATGAGAAACAGAGAGGCAAAGAGTGATAGGAAAAGACCTGTATAAAAAGAACTTTATTGTTCATTTTTAATCCTCTCTCCATTCACTTCCAGGTTTCTTTCATGATAAACCATCTCCACATTCTGAGCTTCCTCTGGAGTCAATGATATTGTTTCCCCTCTTCAACAACCTACAGAAGGCTCTTCATGTCTTCATGTACTGACCAAATTCAAACTTGCGTCACAGCATTCTGTGTTGTTCTGAATACCTCCTGGAATGTCATCTGGTCTTCATTCTCCATTGTAAACCAATCTGAGCTGTTGGACATTTGCCCCTGAGGTGGCTGTACTTCAGTGCTGGGCAACGTGACTTGGGGGAATATATTTAACAGTTGAGGCCATATGTTCCTATCATCTGCATATCATGGAGCCAAACAGAACTTCTCAAGTTAAGAACACACTGAATGGCAACAGCTACCTTCATGAAGCCTGGGAGAAGGATAAGAATTTAGCATGTTCACATAGTTAGAGAGGAGGCCTTTTCAATTATGAAGATAAGGATTCAAATGTTTATGCAGCATTTTATGGTTTTCAAAGTGCTTTGCATATATTACCTCATTTGCTCCTTACAACAATTCTGTAAGGAAGGCACTCTTATTATCCCTATTTTTCAAATGAAGAAACTCATTGGAAAAAGTCAAGTGGGTCACAGCTAGCATGTGTCTTACAGCAGGTTTGGACTCAGATTTTCCTGATTCCAAAACCGTGTTCTATCCATTGAACTGATCTAGGTGCCTAAAATAATAACTTCTAGTACAATAATGTTATTAACAAGTATACCTGTGATTTCATTACTATAAGAATCTTCCAATGAAAAATTGCTGCTATTAAAGCAGACCAGTAAATATCAGGCAACTTTGAGTCTCAGGGGAATTGTTTAAGGGTACTGAGAAGTTTAGTAATTTATCTAGGGACTTACAAACAGTATGTGTCAAAGGTGACATAGCCCTGTTTTTCTGATGTCTAAGCCAACTTTTTATCCATGACTTCATGCTGCTTCTCAAAATCATAATCATGATGTTGATAGTGAACTCAACTCTATTAGAACCAGAGTGTTTTCACAAATAAAATTATTCCCTATATTCTAACTCTTATTGACCAATCAAAAGATTTAGGAAAGATTTTTAATAGGTGCTGTCATACTAAATATTCATAACCTCCAAACTATGCTGAGTGAAAAGCTCTTAAAACATTAGGAATCTTGTAAAGGAAAACCATGTGAGAAGAGAAAGAAGAATATCTCCTCTCTTGTCATTTTATCTGCTTGTGGAGTTGTACCAAAGATATTTTCAGTAAGTCTAAAGAAGATAAGCTTGCATCCCCAAATTTCAATTCAATTACAATCAATCATTTTAGCCACTTGCATGAGAGCTCGCCAAACACTAAATGACAAACAATAACAGGAGAAAAAATATTTGTCTCTTGATTATTTCTACCTGATCCTAATGAACATGAAGATGAAGAGGGTGAAGCAATAATAACAACTGATAATTTTATATAAGAGTTTCAAGTTTGTAAAAGGTTTCACTTTTATTTGAGCCTTAAAACAACTCTTTCAAGTTGGTATTATACTATGGGTATCATTAAATTATTTTTATATGTAAAGGTCTAAGAGATTACATGATTTGGATATGTCCATTTTCAAATAAGTCTAAAAGTGAAATTTTAATCCAGATTTTCCAGATGTCCAATAATGTCCTAATGGCCTTTCATGACTAAGACTAATATTAAAATCCAGAGAGGAAACAAAAGAATTGGAAAGTGGATAAGTATCTTGTTTCTCAGGATGATTTAGTCTATACATTAATTAAGGGAAATTAGTGCCACTCTTTATCAGTCAGCCTTATAGATGAGCAGAGTAAATGGCACAGAAGGTATGACTTAAGTGATAGGGATACTGTGAGAGAAAGTGAAATAAATTTAGCATCAGAAAGCTAGGGTTGTTGTCACCTAGACCCTAGCTTTTTAACATCAGACAGACTTTTCAACTGTGAGTCTCAGTTTCCTCACCTGAAAAGCGAGAATAAGCAAATATGTGTCCTATCTCAGAGAGGGTTGGTGTAAGAAGTGTCATATAATTGTAAGTGATTGTTCTTCTCAGTATTACAATTTCAATGACATTCAGAAGATTTCCTCCCTACCTCTGAAGTATCCCTTCCACTGATGTTTGACATCCATTTTGCAAAAATTCAGTCTTTTATTCTATAATTAGAAAAAAGATTTAAAATATCCATAACCCTGGAAGAGGACTTAAATTCCCATTCAATTTGTTGTTGTTGTGGAGTCATTTTTCAGTCATGTCTGACTCTTTGTGATGCCATTTCAGGTTTTCTTGGCAAAGATATTGGAGTGGTTTACCATTTCCTTCTCCAGTTCACTTTACAGATGAGGAAACAGGCAAATAAAGTTAAGCTATTTACCCAGAGTCACACAGCTAGTAAATGGATGAGTTCCTGATTCCAGTGCTTGAATTCTATCTATGTACCACCTAACTGCCTTCCTTATCTCAAGTCCTTTCTGGAAGGCAGATTTCTATGAGGTAGGATTCAGGTCTTTGAGTAAATATGAAGAATATTGGGCACCTGAAATGTGGATATTTGGGAACAGCCTTCAGGACTTGTAAGGAACAAATGAAAGTATAGAGAAAGAAAAAACTGGGAGCAACAAAGATAAGTTTTATCATTTCATATGTTTTCTAAAGGCAATCTCTGTTACTTTTGATTTCATTTTATTTGATTACACACACACACACACACACACACACACACACACACACACACACTTCCAAGAGCATTTATGAAACAGAGAATTATTTAGAATTTGAAGCCTTGAGTCATAGGATCATAGGACTTAAAGATGGAAAAGATCTTAGAGATAATATAATCCAAGTGGTTCATTTTACAGATAAGAAAGCTGAGGCTGAGAAGTTAAATGACTTACTTATACTTAAATGACTGGCTTTATTTCCAAAGCCAGGATCCTTTTCCACCTTAATATATAGTTCAAACTAGCAACATGACCCAAGTTCAAGTCTGACCTCATACGCTTACTAGCGATGTGATTCTGGGCAAGGCACTTAGTTTCTGTTTGCCGCAGTTTCCTCACTACAATGGGAATAATAGCAGCAGAGATACTATGTGGCAGAGATACTGGGAGGATCTAAAAGAGATGATATCTGGAAAGTGCTTAGTATATAAATGCTTATTGCCTTCTTCCCTCCCCTGCCTGTATGCCTTCCCTATTCTTTGTGACTCTATAACACATGGGAGTTCTTTCCCTACCATCTATCCTTTGCCATTAAGTAGTAGCAAATAAGTATGTGATAATATAATATATAAAGGGAAAATATGAAACGTATTAGAAAATGAATACAATTTCACTGGAGCTACTAGGGTAAAGATTTTGCCAGTTGGGATACTGAGAAAATAAACTGTTTCCAAAAGAGTCAAGAAAGATTTGTGGCAATGCTCTCTGGACCTGAAACCAGCTTCACTTTTCCCCCCTCTAAGACACAATTCCTTCAAAGTAAAGAGAAAAACGTCTCTGTAGAGAATTATGTCCCTCTCATGCTCTGTGAGCAATCTGTCTCTGGACTCACCTGGCATTATACAGTTAGTACAAAGAGCTCCTTTGTGGCTAGGCCTGTACACTTGGATTACTCTTAAAGATACTCTGAGACAGGTTACCTGTCAGGAGTGAAAAACTCATTCCAACATGAATAACATCACCAAGGTTAATGGGCTTTATTATTTCAGTAGTAATTGGGGGGAATTCAAGAGCCCAGCTGCATGCTGGCAGGTAAGCTTGCCAATCACAATATATGCTTGGTGCAAGGAGAAGTGGTGAATTTTTTTGACCTTATTCTCCATTGAGGAAGTCTATCCCTTCATGTTGTTTTTGGCTCAGTTGACGTCATCCAGATGTTTAGTCTACACAATGCCAAACATCTGGTTCTTTAGCATCACAAAGGAAGGATCTGAGGATTAACTGGATTTTTCACTTTTCATTGGAATCTTTTGCCTATTTTTGAACACAGGTTTCATTTCCCTCCCTACTTTTGCTTCTGTATGAAGACCACAGAATTGTTCTCCCATTCCACCTGTGACAATTCTGACAATCCCTTCCTCCCCAGGGGGAAAAAAAGTCAAGATTTGATGTGGGGAAAAGTATAAAGGAAAAGCAATCTGCAGTAATCATGTGTTCAGTCAGAACTCTGGTCATTGCAGGGTCGGGTTGCACACCTCCTCATTCGGCTGAGCTGTGTGTTTTTACTATTTCAAATTTAATACTTTTTTTCTAATATATTACACGTTACCTCCCATGTATTTAAACTGTACTTAAAAGCATGCTAAGAACTGGTAATTCTTTAATGGTTGTTCACTTACAAGCGATTGTGGGTCATTACACAATCATTTAAAGAGCATTAATGAGAAGCATTTAATGGTTTTAGTAGAATATCATTGTAAGGGACAGGGGAAAAGTTACTGGCTGTAAATTTTTATGACCATTTCTTACAAAACGTATTACTTTAAAGATTTATGTATGTAACAATGAGTACAATAAAAGCCATGCTAAAAATAATTTGAAATCAAAGTAATGCATAGAGATAAGTCCCTGCTTTGCTGCTGTTGTGTACCCTACTGCTGAGGAAGGCTTTCTCTTGCTCTCTTTCATTCTATGCCTGTCGTACACACCCTCTTCATTATTGCCTCTCAGAATCCTTTTCTCCCTTCAAGGCTCAACTTAGATGTCACCTTCTCTGTGAAACCTTCCTTAGTATCCCCCAGTTGCCTCTCTCCTACTTTAAATTATCTTTCATCATGCTTATTTATGTATACACTGTATTTTGTGCACACCACTTCTCCACAGTAATGAAAAATCCTCCAGATTTCATCTTTGCATCAGTAACACTTAGCTACTTGCTAACACATAGTAGGCACTTAATAAATTTAATTTGTTGAATTGAATTTGAAAACTATTGCAGAATAATCAAAGGTAAAATGTGATAGAATTAAGCCTCTGAACAGTTTGTTTAGCAACCCAGCATTTAGTACAATGCTTGGAATATAGTAGGTGTTTAATAAATGTTTATTGTCATATTATATAAGGAGTCAGTGTAAGAACTGAGCCTATAGTTAGAAATGTGCTGAAATTAGTAGTTTACATGTTGTTTTCCATACTAAGCTTTGTCCCCTATTCAGTATACTCTTCATAAGTAAGGTACTGTCTACTAGGAATACAAAGATGAAAATCACAAGATCAGGGTCATCTTATCCACCTTCTCATTTAACAGATGAGGAAACTAATGGCTAGAAAAATAAAGAACCTTATCCTAAGTCACACAAGTAGAAAATGACAGAGTGGGAACCAAAATTCAGACCATCTGACTAATAATCTGACTCTTTCCATTGTGACACTTTGTACACTCTTGACCTTAAACAGGAAAGGGCAAAACACATGACCAAATGAGTGTCATACAAGATAAGACGTGATAGGAGAAGAGGGTCAAAAAAATGACTTGGTAAATTATAGAAGGGAGAGATCATTTTCACTTTATACATCAAGGAAAACTTCATGGAGAAAGTAGTATCTGAGCTGGATCTTGAAGAAATACAGTTATTTGAACTGGAGAAGTCCATTCTAGAACTGAAAGATCTGTATAGAGGGGACAGAATACTTTTGGGTGTCATTTTATGAGAAGTCTTCCTTTGCTTCTTAGACTTTTTTCTTCTCAAATTATAATGTGTATATTGTGTAATGTATATCTATATAATTAATACATTGTTATTATAAATATATACATATATATATACACATATATCTATGTAATACATAGTTACCTCTGAACAGATTGTATCTTTCCAGTAGAGTATAAGTTTCTTGAGGCAAAATGCTTTTCATTTTGTCTTTATAATTCCTTTGCCTAGCACAGCATAGTGCACATAAGCGCAGGGTAGGTATTGGATTACACTGATTTATATTAAAACTGGTAATTCAGTTTTTCTAGAAGGAATTGTGCTTGAAGAAGAGAGTGAAATAAACCTAAATAGATAGGCATATGCCAACAAATCACCATCGCAGCAACAAAAAACCAGAAATTGAAAATGCAATCTTTTCCAGACTGATAGTCTACAATATAAAATTGAGTACTAGAAGGAAAATGGATATGGTTCTAGAAATCTAGACAGGCAAATCTTTCTGAGATAAGATTAAAAAGCCCTCCTCTTACTCAGAAAAGGCCCACAACGCCATACTTCTGGAAGAGAAAATAGGCTCTGGAGTAACCTTATTAAAGTGCTTTAATAACACAAACAGTCATCATATTATGCCTGGTTTTGTCCAGTTGTGATTCTCTCAGAATACATAATGAACAAGACAATGCCCCCTTTCCAGTATTCTTGCATAAGTAGGAGAATATTTCTAATTAAAAAGGCAGAGTTAGCACAGCCCGTGAATTGAACTGAACCATATCTCTAGAAATGCTGAGATTTTTACTGTTTGCATTAAGTAATGCTTATATTTCTCTCTGAATCTGGCCCAATACCCATTACTAATAAGATGAAGATTTAAGATAACTTGGTCAAAATATGGTGAATTACAACTTTTAATTAAAATGTAGAAAATAGTTGCTTTAAAATAAACATGATAATACTTTCATGATCATTAATTTTTTATGGCGAGAACAACAAAAACAACCTGAATATTTTAGAGTTTGACATTATAAAACCAGGCAAAGGGGATTTTTCAGAAAGTTATAGATACAACAAAGACAAGGGCTTGTGTAGTCATCTACAGCTCTATTCCCATTAGACAATCCAGCAGACTGCTCCATATGCAACTGGATTCACAGTCATATCTTCCCATTATGATAGTCAAATTAGTCTAGCCATGATGGGGATGGGGACAATGAGAAGTTAAAATGAGCTCACACCATATTCTTCATGCAATAGACACTAGACAAATGCTTGGTCATGATGGGATGGGTCCTTCAAATTAATGTCCTTGACATAAGGGACTGTGTCAATTATCCTTCATGTATCTATCAGTATATAAATTGTTACCTTAGATCAAGACTGTAAATTTCTTGGGAGTAGAGACTGTTTCCTTCTGTCTCCAAATCCTTAACAACTACCACAAAGCCTTGCATGTATTAGTTTCAGGGATGTGCAACTGGCAAACTGCTATGTCCATGGTGGTTAACTATTTGTTATATAAATAAAAATTAGTCAGATTGACCCTTATTTGGGAATGTTTAAAAGAATCCTAAAGGACACAAGTAGAAATAAGTGATGCTCTAATTAAGCTTTTTTCCCCCACTTTATCTTTATGGAGCTAGTTTGAATATCTTCCTAAAATGATTTTGCTCTTTGGCTGATTTTTAACTATCTGGTTTGGTTAGATGAATTAAGCAAAATATGTTATAAATAAAGCCAAGATCATACAATTATTCTCCATATGAATCAATTAAATTTGAGGGGAAAATAACTATTTTATGGTTATAATATAGCCTTTAGCTCAATGCCAAGGTGCTCTCAAATGAGTGCTATTGGAACCATAATGTGGCTTTGGAAAGAGAGCTTCAGTGGTTTGGTAGAAACTATAAAAGCAATGGAAATTGAATGTCTTACTGGTGGGTCAGAAATGCCATCTTTTTTTTATACAAAGCCATGTTTTTGTATTCCCGATCTTTAAATTATATATTTCTTACCTTATATTCAACTGCATATTCCAAATCTCCCATTAATCAATGAGATTCTGTCTTTTTGGGACTGTTCAGTTGTTTTCTTTTTTCAAGAGCAGCTCCATACTCTGTGGAAATAAACAGACACAGAACAATATAGCATGTTGGAAAAGCCTGTGATCTGTCCCTTTGGGCAGACATTATTCCTTCTTCATAGATTCGGGATTTTAGCTGGCAAGTGAAATAGCAGCAGGGGGTCCCAACATCATTCTCAAAGTCCTAACCATGCTTCCTGGTATATCATAATGATTTCAAAACAAACCAAGAAATGTTTATGGATTATGCCCAAAGGGCTATAAAATTGTACATGCCTTTTGACCTACGTGAATCCCAAAGAGATCAAATAAAAGGGAAAAGGATCTATAAGTACAAAATAATGTTTATGTTATTTTTATGGTGACAACGAATTGAAAATTGACAGGATGTTCATCAATTGGGTAATATTTGAACAAATTGTGATATATGATTGTGATGAAATACTATAGTGCTATAAGAAATAATGAACAGATTTAAGAAAAACCTGGGAAGATGTATATGAACATATGCAATATGCAGTGAGTAGAACCAAGAGAACATCATGCACAGTAATATTGTAAAGATGATAAATTGTGACTTAGCTACTCTGATCAAGACATGATCTAAAAATTACAAAAGACTGAAGATAGAAAATTGCTACATGCAAAAGACTATGAAGTCTCAATACAGATCAAAGCATATTATTTTTACTTTTGTGAGATTTTTTTTCCTTTTGTTCTTTCTTCTTTCAGAACATGCCTGATGTGGAAATATGGTTAACATGATCGCACACACATAATATATCAAATTGCTGACCATCTTGGGAATGAGGAGAGAGTTGAAGGAGGGAGGGAGAAAAATTTGGAACTCAAAATATTATGAAAATGGATGATAAAATGATCCTTACATGTAATTAGAAAAAATGCTAATTTACAAAACAAAAAAGAGAAGACAATGATCTAAAACAATTCTAAAAGACTCATAATGAAAAATGTTAATCATCTTCAGATAATTGAATTTTGAATGTAGACTGAAACATACTTTTTTAAAAGATTTCTTTTTCTTTATTGTTTACTTTTGCAACATGGCTAATATGAAAATATGTTTTGCATGATCTGAAATGTAAAATTGAAATCAATTTTCTTGAAATACCAAGAATGGGGAGGGGCAAAAAAGCTGGAGGCAAAAATTTGAAAATAAAAATTTTTAAATGATTGTCAGAAGATGTTATTTGTAACTGGAAAATAACAAAATCAATGAAAATAAATTTTAAAAGGAAATATTTCTTGAGCATATACTAAGTATAACATACACAATATTTTGAAGGAGACAGGTAAGCATGCATAGTCCTCTACATTGCATGCCTTATAACCCTAGCTCCAAAAAAAATATTTTCTCATATTGAACTTAATGAAAAGGAAAAAAAATTAAAGAGGAAATATAAGATAAACATCTAGGCAAAATTTTGAATAAAGCAAAGGAAAATATCATAAGAGAAAGGGAGGAAAGAAGTAATTTCAATTCACTATCATAATTTCATGAATTAAAATGAATTGAAATTAAATGACTTGAAAGAGAAGCTGAAAGAACAGAAAAGAGAATACCTTGGCAGCTTGCAGTATCAAAATACAAATATCCTAGTGTATTCTGACACTCTACATCTTAACTGTCAGAAAAGAATGCAATGAATTTGTGAATTATACTAAGAGTCTATAGAAGTCTTTATAAGATACCTGGTTTTACATGTCATTGGGAGAAAGGTAAGTTAAAAATAGGCATTCCAATTTAGCAAATATTTCCTTCTGTCTTTGTCTAGAGTCACAAAGGTGCAACCTGTTCTTCCTGTTTATTGGAGCACTGTTTTTGTTTTTGTTTTTGTTTTTTTTTCCAATGAAGTATGAAATAACATAGGTTACCAAAACATCCCACCAAAGATGTGACTAGTCTTCCCATATGCCATGCACCTTTTTACCTTCTGAATAATTTTTTTTTAATTCTCATTTTAGTGGGTAGGCTGTTTTCCCAAAGAACAGTCACGTGGAGTTATATTTAATTATGCTGTTCAGGACAAACTTCAGAAGACACATCTAACAGACTACCAAAAAATATGAAATTTTAGAGAGCATCCAGCAAGAACAGAAAGTTATTCCTCTTTCTTTAGCACATAACTTCAGAGACCACTGCTAACTACTCTCCTAGAATACTCAAGATCAACTTTTACAATAATGACTACGGATTGCTATGTGAAAAAATCAGGGTCCCATCCCCACCCCATTAATGTTTTCATGGCTATTAGTCTTTCCTTCTACCAAATCTCCCCTGCTTTGAAATAAATAGCTAGGAGATAACCAAGCAAGTATCACACTATTTAGAAAACAGTGAATTGTTCACATTTTCTTAGGGGCATTGACTCTGCTCACCAATGAACAAGCACATTTTAGGCTTCTGTTTTGTGCAAGGCACTATGCTGGTTCAGCCCAAAGACTATGCAAAGACTAAAATGAAACATTGCTCTCAAAGTGGTGTTATTTTTTTCAGGGAAGACAAAATTTACAAAAAATATTTCATATAAAATTCTACATTAAATTAGTAGAATATATATTTTTGGAGGGGAAGACCTCCAATATCAATTTGAAAGATGAAAAGATTAGGAAAATATCCATATATAAGTTATCTCTTAAAAAGTTTTGAAGGATATAAAAATTTCTAACATTCTGAACATGAAGCAAAAACACATTTCGGGTATGGTGAACAAATCTGTGTAAATCATAAAGATAGGAGATAGAATGTAAGGAACAAGAGGAAGACCTGTTTGAATCAGACCACAAATTATAGGAAAGAAAGGAATGTTTAATTGATTTAGAAACATAGGTTAGAGATTCAGATGTCCTATGCATAGTGGGAAGGACTGGTTCTCTTCTTAAGGCTCCTGCCCTCATTATTCCTATGCATCTTTCCTACTCTTTATGATCAGGAAGGATAAACAGAGTTGATAGGTTCTAGTTTATGTTCCAAACTCAATTTCAAAAATCATTTGCCTAATTTGGTTTTCAACATGTAAGATAAGCAGATTGTTAAATAATATTGGTAATAGATCATATAATCTTAAATCATTTTTTAAATTCATAGTCATAACTAATTTGAGGCAACCTACACTTTGCCATTGAGTGACAATATGTGGAGGTACACCTATTTCACATAGTGGTCCACTAACCTACTGCTCCAGTTTTCTACTGGTCTAAAGTCATGATGAACCACAAGGATACTCTATTATCCTATCTGTAAAGTTACCCAGGATATGTCTCCAACTTGACTCCAGCTATAAGTAGCCAGATGCAATCATTAACTGGCCATGATGGATCTTTCATTTACTCCCACTTAAATGTTTGATGAATTTTCCTGGGGCATGGAAGTTTAGACCTTCTCTGTCTCCCACCTGGTCTTTTTCATCACTGTTGGGGAATCTAATGCACCCTTGGTTCTAGATCTCACCATATCGGTACTAGACTTAATGCAGACATCTAATGAGCATTAGTCCTATTATAACTTACAATTTAGGAGCTCAAGTAATCCACTAGCAACAGCTTTCCCAACTAACAGATTACAGAAATTTGCCATCATGTCCATCTAGCTATTAACTATTATTAGCTGTATGACCTTGAGCATATTCTACCATCTTAGCTTTAATATTTGGAGTCTTAAAGGCCTTGAAGTCTTTAAAATACTATATTAAAATGCATGTAAAGTTTATCAGCTAACTTAGTTGATGGGCTCACACCTTATGGGTATAAACTTGGGAGAGAAGAAGGGAGATGCTGACATCTAGCTGACAGGAATGGGATTCAGAATGCATAGAATGCCTTTTGGGGACATAATGAGAAATAAGGGCATTGAGAGGAAAGAGAAGATTGCTGATCCTGGAGGTGAGGGAGCATCCAAGATTAAGTTTATCTATATTCAACAAAGGTTATTGATAATAAAAAGGATTACTATTTGGTCAGGTAGGATCATTGTGGATGGCTGCAAAGTGCCCCCTGCTGTCTTGGCCATAGATAATGACTAACACCCTTGTTTTTCCCCCAGAAAAACCTAACTAGTAACAGCTGTTACTGAGATACCAACCAATTTTCTTAGGGATTTTGCCCAGAAAAAAAAAAGGAAAGGAAATAAACTGAGATAGTTCAATGGAAGAAGAATAAAACAAATGTAAAATGAACAGAGTGAAAGCTAGTTTCCTTTTGTCACACAGTTAGGGTGAGTTTCATAGGACACCATGGAGAGGCCCAGGCTCAACACTGTCTATTAAATAAAAAACTATCTTGAGTTCGTTGTCAATGTGGAAGAAATTTTTAGGCACACATGCCCAACCATATGTGCGTGGCCAAGATTTAAAATAGAAAAGTGAGAGACTGTTGGATGACTGAGGATTTTTCCTTTGCCAGGAAGTCCTCCTTAAGGATTTCATAGCTTGCAAGAGAGAACTACTTGCCAGACAAGCCAGGGAAAAGACACAGAAGGTAGGGACCTGCTTTCCTAATGAGGAAATGTCAAGCTGCTCAGCAAAGCACAGGAAAGAAAAAAGGCAGAAATGATTAAGGTGGTGTGGATTTATTTCTTTAATAATAGGGTTAGCAGTACATTCCTTAAAAAACCCTATAATGCTAGTGTCAATCAATAAGGATGCTGCACCCATGTCATAGAGCAATAAACTATGACACAATGAAAAATATTTAATATATATTACAAAATAACATGAAGTCATTCTACATACAAACTAATGGTACTGAAGTCACTCCACATAAAAGCAAACAGTGTATTAAAGAACCTTACAAATGGCTTTTAACTGTATTTTCAAGTATTCATGTAAGATATATGAATGTGGCTGGTAGCTATGTAATATACATGTAGTATGGATAGAGATCTGCTCTACCTTTCTCTAAGGGAAATTGTGATTTCTACCTGCATGAGGGGACTGTGGCTGGGTGCTAACTCCTTATTGTCCCAATTCAAAGAGGGATATCAGGATAGAATTGCATCTATTAACATATATAAATTATCAGTAGTCTAGGGATTTGATAGGTGTTCAGAATAAAAATTGCTTTCTTTGAAAGCTCTTAAGGGAGGGTGACAGTCTACTTATTCTCTGCAGCTTGACCCTTTCTCATTTAAAAAAAAAATGGTTATACAAATACTGGTTTAAAAAAAATTGGTTATACAAAATGGCAAACATCTTTATGAAAGCAGGCCATAAACCAAAATCAGAAAAGTTATACATATTTGGATAGACTAAGGAATGCACAAAAGTAATTAAGTTCTTCAGGTAGGAGAGAAAAAGGATCTCAACTCAACCAAGGAGAGGGGAAATGGTCTCAACAGGAAGAGTCCTCACTTAGCAGCTTCTAGAATTGCAAGTACAGAGAATCTAATAAATTGTTAAAGATCAGCTACCCCATCTACCCATATATAGCTCTAAGGAGATATCCATTCTAACATTTCATCACTCTATCATTTTCCTCCCATATCCCTTCTGCCAGTAATAGTGTCTCTGGAAATCCAAAGAAGTTCCTCTTTATTCATTTAGGTACACAGAATCTTATGTTCAACAATTTTTCATACAACAATATGTTATAACATTATTGAAGTACAGAACACTCAGGAAACCCACCTCAAGCCCGTGAAGGAGTAGTTACATTGAAAAATGAAGGTACAGTGGCATATTGAAACAGCCTTGGCTCTGAACTCAGCATCTAGTTCAAAGCCTGACTTTCCACTTATTTGACCATGAACAAGTCTCACCATCTCTCTCAGCCTCAGTTTCCTCATCTGTAAAATGAGAATAGGAACTTGACTTATGGGATTATAGTGAGAATCAAGCAAGATAATGAATATGAAATACTCTATAATCTATAGTAGTATAGAAATGTTAGTTCATTGTGAGTTCAAGAAACTAATACAGAAAGCAGATTCATTATTTTATAGAGTGGTGATAGAGCTATAACATAGCACCATCAGAATTTTCATCTTGGAAAACACCCCTTTGAGATATTTTCCCTCCCTTGTATCAGGAAAACCTGGTCATTAGAAAATTGGGTTTTTAGTCCCAGATATAGAACTAATTAGTTACATGACCTTGGGCCCCTAACCTATCTGGTCTCAGTATCTTCATCTATTGAATGAGTTGGTTGGTTTATGTTGAATGGTTTATAAGGCCTCATCTAGCTCTATAATTCCATGGTTCTCACAGCACTGGCCTACTGCCAGGAGGAGGGTGCCAGAGATTGTGGAAACCCCAGCAGATATTGTTTAAACTCCTCTTAATTACCAGGCCTCACACATTCCAGGCCCCCAATAAATATTCAGCAACCATCAGGGGGAAATGCCAGAGCAATATTTACTGCACTGTGAGTTGCTATGAAATACTAATGTCAATGGTAATAGCGATAGTACTTGAGTTACTATATGTACTCCCATAATTACTGTATGTAATTTCTAAATATCCAATGGCGTGTACATTGGAGCAATGATGATAATAATAAAGTTGATAACTTGAATTTATATAAGATTATTTTACATAAGGTTTCAAAGTGTTCCCTAAACATTAGCCAATTTATTTTCTGAACACCAGCAAAGTAGGGAGTCGCTAAGGGAAGGTGGCAGGAGATGTGATTCCCATTTTAGTCAAGGGGGCAACCCAGGTCTGCTCCAGGTAAATGATTTCCCTCGAGGGTGACGCAAAGCCAGGAACAGGCCCTGAAACATTGACCAAGCCTGCAGATATGTTCTCTGCTTCTCAAAATACAAGCGTAACCCAGCTCTCTAATTTATAGCACAGACTTTATGGCACTTTATAGTGTCAATATCCTTTACAATTTTATAAAATATCATTTGGAAGGAGGAGGACATTTATGCTCATTCAGTGAGAGCTCTCTTTTCTGCCTACTCTCTTGGGAAAAGAGTTTGTTTCACCTGAGAAGTAACTGTGAATATAAGGAATGTGGAGCAACAAAACAGAATGCTTTGTTTTAATTTAAAAAACAGTCTTGATTTGGTTCTGACACTCCATATTTTAAATAGGTTCTCTTTGTATATAAACTCACCAGATTCATTTAAATGAGGAGGAGTTGAGAAGCCAGTTACAGAGCAATGATATATATATATATGTAACTTTACTTCAGAAAATCAGCTTTTTGGATACTGAAAAACCTAAAGAATCATTGTTTCACAAAATATTTGGGGTCACAGGATGATCCTATTCTCATAAGCTCTGAGTGCTGTAGCAAAGCACAGTATCAAAAAAATTAATATGGAAATATTTAGACATGTTTATACATAATACATATTTTTAAATAAGGTGATAGAATATGAAACACAATAAACAAACCAGAATGTTGTGACAGATGATCCTGGTAGAAAGGAAGATGATTTTACCTAAAACCAGGTAAACTGAAGGACCAAATGTAGTTAATTTCAGGATCCCTCAATGACTCAAATTCTGGGAGGCTTGTGGCTAGCCACAAAAAAAGCAAAGGCAGAAATCTGGACTACAGGATTGAAGTGGACCACATAACCTGGGTACAGTAATACCTGGATGATTGTTTTTGCTTTTCATACCATTTTAATTTGTGTGAAGTTCTAAAGGATCATGTAGGGTTAAAGAAAACTGCAGGATTTCAAACCCAAATTGGCCTTGTTGTTTTATTGAAAGACAGTCCCTAGAAAATGACTTTGAAGATTGCCAATTAGTAACTGAGAAGGTGAAAGGGAACTTTCTAACTCTAAGCCAGATAGACACTTGACACAGAAATATTACTCCGGGTGAACAGGCATAACTAATTTTAAAGGTAGGCTAACAAGATTGTGAATACTACTTAGTTGACTAGTAGTTCCATGTTCTGAAAGAGCTTGAGATCTAGAAGCTGAAAAGGGAGAAAAGCTTCATATAACTAAAACTTTGGAACCTAATCAATTCATCTTCTTAGGGAAAAGAGTTCAGAGAAGAGGTTTTTCTCTAATCTGATGATGAGATATTGAAGAGCAGGTATCCATCTTTAAAGTGATTGAAACCTAAGCTTCTGATCAAATATAGGTGGCAAAATCCACTTTAGTCCATTAGCTTAGAATAGAGAAAAGCTGTACAACTAAAAGCAAAAACAAAAACAAAAACAAACAAAAAAAAAAAAAACGAAAAACAAAAAACAAACAAACAAACAAAAAAAACCCTTCTTTTGGTGACTACTGGACTAGTAGAATACTATTTATAAGGAATTTGTGAGTCAAAAAAAGAATAATCCCAGCAAAAACCTATGAGACATAGACAACAGGATTCAGACCCAGTAAGTATAGTGTGATGGTAAGACCATCTGTGGTCCTTCAGCAGATGTCTATAAATGTGTACTTCATTACACATATTCCCTGTGTGTATGTCCATTCACTCAGTATTCTTGCCACACCTTCCCTATGTATAGGTCCCTGGTCACATGTGCATGTGTCTTTTAATGTATGTGCTTCAAACATAGATTCCCGAGACTTGTACCTCCATATTTGTACCCTGGTGGCATCTATATTCTCTTTATGTACCTGTATGTTCCCTAGCCATGGCCCTTCTTTTCACTTATAATATATAAATGTGTGAGTTTCTCTGCCCCAACTATATGAAGGAGATCACCTATTGCTACTTTTAAAGACTTTAGTACTTTATGACACCTTTATTTGAATTAAATGTGTCCTCTGAGTGACTTGTGAAATTAATGCTAGGGGTCCCTAAGTTATGGATTTTTTAAAAAACACATTTACATATTTGCCATGTTGAACAAGAAAAATCAGAATAAAAGGCAAAAACCCCACAAAAAAACCCATGAACAAGAAAAGAAAAAAACGAAAATGCTATACTTCGATCCACATTCTGTCTCCATAGTTCTCTATCTGGAAGTAATTAGTATTTTCCATCCCAAGTCTTGGAATTGCCTTGAATCTATCACAGTTGATCATCACATAATGTTGTTATTGTGTGCAAAGTTTTCTTGCTTCTGCTCACTTCAATGAGTTGTATTTTTTGAGTTCATATGTACCTAGATGATCTTGAACCTGGCATTGCTTTTCTGAGGTGGGGAAAGGCATGGATATTTGGGTAGTATCTCAGATATTAAAAGTAATTTAAGAAACCTAATTTTTAATGACTAACGTCTAAGAAGTTTAAAACATTGAGATAGGAAGAGAAACAAGTCAATATAATTCTTATCCTTCATTTTTAATGTGTATTATTATAATAAATATATCTTCTTCCACAGAATAGCTGAGACAGATAAAAGAATGAATAAGTATTTCTTCATAAGAGGATTTCAATTTAGATCAGCTAGGTGACTCAGTAGATAAAGTGCTAGAACTGTTGTCAGGAAGACTTGTCTTCTTCCTGAGTTCACATCTGACCTCAGACATTTGCTAATTTTGTGTGAACCCAGGAAAGTCATTTAACACTATTTTCCTAAGTTTTCTCATCTGTAAAAATGAGCTAGAGGAGGAAATAACCAACCATTCTGGTATGTCTGCCAAGAAAACCCAAAAATGGGGACATTAAGTTTATATCTTACAGAAATGACTTAGAGGGTAACAAAGTGTCTGAATACCTCTAAAAAATGACTGAACAATTAATCAATTCAATTCAAGTTTCAGGGTTTGTACTATTTGGGATAAAAGTATGATGCCCTGTTCTTTTCCCCAAATAACTATATTGCTACTCTGATCAGCTATAGTGATAGGACTAAAAAAGTGAGAAAGGTGAAAAAAAACCAGATCATCAACTTTCTCCACAGCCCTTAGACTGAATTAAGTTACAAATTCTCTAGTAGGAAAAGATTATCATAATTAAGAAAGACCATTAATAAGGCTCTACAACTCCTAGACTGAGCCCTACAGTGAATGGAGAGAAGTATCAGTCTTAGTCTAGGAAGTATCTTTTAGGTACCAGATTTTCATACTGAGAAGTTGTTGAGCTGGGTAATATTCTTTCCCTGATTCTGTGTCCACAAGCTACATGTTGCAAACTGATAGCTTAAGTCTTTTCAACTATTTTGTGAACCTCTGTGTCATTATTTGATTGACAGTCAATTCACAAAAAAAGTTTTTAACATTTCACAGATAGTACATAAAATTGCATTCAGCTTTCTGCAACTGACTATCCAGAACACATGGTCTTGGATGATGTCACTTGAATCCAAGTACTAGATGAGTTCAGATTCATCAGAGACTCATCTTAGTCCCAACCCCTAAAGAAATAGGCCACACTCTTAGTCCAGATTGGGGAAGAGGGAATAATTAAGAGACAATGACAGAAATATCCATGAGACAAGAGATACAGCTAGAGGAAACTGATGGCATCCTAATCATTGAACCATCATGGGTAGAAGTGAGTGGGGAATGAGAATCATATTACTGATTTCTACCTAGCTAGCCTTAATTAATCCATTTATTCATATTGTCTTTATTTATTAAGCATGTCCCTCATAACTAGAGATATTGAAAGTACAAAGGTCTGCCTCAATATGTGGATCCTCCCTACTCCTACTGGAGATCATCAAGCATTGATGACCATCCCCTGGCTAAATTATAAATGGGATTCTTATATTAGTATAGATTGTAAAGATGTCCTCTACTGTCCAAATCTCTGATTCTAAAACTAGTCAAATAAGTGCTTCCTTTCCACAATTAGCTCATTACTTTAGAGCATCAATCTACTCAAAAAAAGACAAGGAGCACAATAAATGGAAACAGTTTAGTACTCTCCAATAGCAAGTGAACTTAGTTGCCATTGTATGGCTTGGGTTTTTGTTGTTGTTGTTGTTTTTTCAGATTCAGAAACTACTCAATCTTGTTAGTACTGCTGCCTGAAAGTGGAAATCAGAAGTCAGTTGGAGCTATCTCTAAGGAGGTGAAGAGTCGTGCTGAATCAATAAGGAAAGAAATCCAAATCAGATACAGATGGTTGAAAATTGTGTGGAAATCTTACAGAAGCCTTGCTGACGCTCAGCCAGTTAGAGATCGTGAGGCCAACTTTAGCTCTTCAGGACAATTTCACTCCTTAAGGAAGAACTGGGGAACAGAAGCTTTAGATGAAAATGTAAATCATGTCCAGGTGTTGGAAGAGGGAAAAAAAGTATTAAATTTTCCAATGTTCTATAATATCCATTGAAAAACAAAGCCAATCTTGTCTTCTCAAATACTTGGAAATAAGAATAGACTTTGGAATCTGGGTAAGAGCTATTTTTTTTTCTTCCTATCACATCAGAGTTATTGCTTCACAAGAGCCATTCTCACTGATAGGTGGAGTAAAAGTAATATCCCTGGCTTTAGGATGGCCTCTGTGGCTATCCTGACACAATCTGTAATTATTGCTTGATTCCTTATCTGCTTCTTATAGTTAATAATTTTCCAGGGTGGGATTTCAGTCAAGAAATAAGCTTTTCATTAAGGGTTTATTGTGTATCAGATACTACTAAGTATTGATGATACAAAGAAAGGCAACAGTTTCTGTCTTCAGAGAACTTTTATTCTGAATTCTTTGGTTTTGTTTGTTTGTTTTGTGAGGCAATTGGGATTAAGTGACTTATCCAGTGTCCCACAGATCACATTTAAACTCAAGTTCTCTGACTTCAGGACCAGTTTTCTATCTGCTGTGTCATTTAGCTGTTTCAGATTCCTATTCTGATGGGAGAAAACATATATATACATATATATATATATATATATATATATATATATATATATATATATATATATATATATATATATATATATATATATATATATATATATATATATATATATATATATATATATATATAATGAGGGAGAGAGAATGAGAATGAGAGAAAGGAAAAAAAAACAAACAGAAACAGAGACAGAGACAGAAAGACAGAGACAGAGAGAGAAACATTCAGACAGAGACACAGACACAGCCAAAGAAAGAAAGAGACAGAAAGACAGATAAGGAAAAGTTAGAAGGTAATTTCAAAATCTCAAAATGCACTAGTTGCTGAAACGGGGGCAGAAGATATAGAATTTGAGATGCATCTGGAAGGAAGTCTGAGGACAAAGGTGAGAAAGGAAAGTATCTCAGCATGCAATGAAAAGGTCTGCTTGGAGCCTGGAAGTAGGATGTTTTCTTGTATAGGGAAGCAAAAAGATCAGTATCATCCTATCATTTCATTCCAACAAATATTATAGAAGAAATAACTTATTTGATACAGGAAAGCAGAATAAAAAGCAATGAAATGGTTAGACTTTGCACAAAGACCCATTTGCTTTTAAATGTAAGGAAAGATCCTAATTGTTAATTAGAATTTTATCAAATAGAATAGCTTGCCTTGAGAAGGAATAGGACCTTCATTAGAGGTCTTCAGGAAAAAGCTGGGTAATCACTAGTTGGAAAGTGACAAACTACATGATATCTTCCACCTCTGAGATTTTGTGATTTTTGTAATTCTTGGTTCTTATTTAGTAAGTTCCTATTACAGGTACAATGCTGGAAGCCACCCTAGAGGAACTTTAAATCATGCGTTTGGGGGGTGAGGTGGGAGAGGAGGGAATGACATGTATACAAATAACTGTAATTTAGAATATCATAAATGCACAGGAGAGAACCAAAGTGAGAGACAGGAGAGATCTGAGGAGGGAGGGATAATTTGAATTGAGCAGGTCTGGGGTTAGGCTATTGGAGCTGAGAGGGGAAAACTAAAATGAGATTGTTGCTTGTTTGAGAAAAGCTTCCTCCCTATCTTATTTTCTTAGGAGAAAAACAAAGAGATCTTAGATTTTATGAGGTATGAGAGGAGGAAAAGTTCCACTTTGTCTTTAGGATTTTACCTAGCAGGTAGTGCTTTCAATGGAATCCATTGCTGATCTTTAACAGCAAAGTTATGACCCATGCCTGATTACTCTCAAAGGGCACAGAATACTAAAGTTTCAATTCAAAATACTAGTCAGTATAAGGGATCTTTGCTGTATTATGTGAATATGTTTCACCAATTGAAAGCCATTTCAGGGGTGGAAGGAATTGTAATTTTTGACAGAGACTTTTAATAATGATGAAACTAAAGAATTCCAAGACTGCTTAGCAGAATACTCTACTAAAGAAGTCCAATAGACATATTAATCCAGGTGAATGATAGAAAAAAGAGGTAAGCATGAGATCCAGAAAACTATTTAAATGTTCCAGGGAGAGCTAAGCAAATGGCCCAGAATATATGAGTCACACTAGTAATAGGTTGAGCCTATTTATCCAGGAAAAGGTATCTCTACTTCTCTCCAGTTCCTAAGATGTATAGAAGCCACAGGAGCCAGAAATGAGGAAGCCATTGAAGACTTTTCTTTTTGAGTGGAGGAATGATATGATTAGATAAGTGCATTAGGAAGATTGTTTGAGTGTCATGATTAGAGAGGAGAGAATTGGAGTCAGGGAGGCCAATCGGAAGACTTTAATAATAGACCAGGAAAAAAGTATGAGAGCTCAGACTACAGTGGTAGTCATGGGAATAGAAAGGAAAGAATAAATACAAAAATCATCATAGAAACTAAGACAAAGAAGTTGGATAACTTTCCCAAGATTAAACAGCTAAGAAATAGCAAAGGATGCAAACCAATAAATACTGGGTGACCTTGAACAAGGCACCACCACTCCCCCTAAACTTTAGTTACCTCATCTTCCAAACCAAAAGCTCTTTCAAGCTCTGAGTTCCACTGTTATGTTAAAGATATGAGATAAAGATAAGAGGGAGGAAGTGAATTTAAAGAAAATACTGATGTTACAACCAAAAAAAAAAAAATTGAGGGAAAAGAGGACAGAAAGGTTGGAAAATTGGAGGCATGGAAATTTTTAAAGAATGGTTCAGACTGATGTCTTAACTTCCACTATGGGAGCTTCTACCAAAGAAAAGAAACCCTTTCAATCTAAGGTTCTGATCCTTATTAAAATGTTAGGGGTCCTGTGATCCTTTGACTTTCATTCCCTTAGTCATATTCCCCAACTTAAGTTAGAGAAACCAAGACTTAGCCATGATAGAATGTAAGCTATTTGTGAACAGGGATGTTCTCACTTTCCTCTGTGTATTCACAGTACCTAACACGATATTTGACACTAAGTGCTCATGCATTTATTGAACAAAAGTAGAGAAGAGCTTGGGAGGTATTGGCCCTAAAGAAAGGATACTATGAGATAACAAACCTGAATATTCCACCAATTAATTTAGGACTGCCTCTGGCTACTACTCACAAATCCCAAGAGAATAAGTACATTGGTAAGACTTTAGCAATTTGGCTCCCATCTTTCCCCTTCCTTTTTTGCCAAAATCAATAAAAATATTTTTGGTTATTAAGAACTAGTAAGGATTCACATAAAACTTCACACAAACACAGAATACCTATTTCAACTAAAATGATCTATAGCTGCAGTAGCTGCTTACCAGCTGAAGACCAGTCACTCAAGTTTCTTGGGGGTTAATTCTTCCTGTGGCTCTAGACTTCAGGGAGAAACTGGGAAAGGCAGTAGGAGGCAAGCTGGAGATAGAACAAGAGAAACAAACAGCTTCTGCCCCCTGACTCCCTTGTCTTTGGTATCAATAGCACTAGGCAGCCCACAGGGGCTCTTCGCTCCTAGAAGCATGGAATCTTAGAGTAGGAAGAGACCTTAGAAGTCATTTAGTCCAACTGCTGCCTGGGGATCTATTCATTTTATTTTCTAATTAATACAGGGTGGTAGAGAAGCTGATATATGGGGGCAAGGCAGAATTTAAACTTTGCCACCTATACCATCAAATAAATCTGGCCAAAGGAGACCCTTCTGATTCAATAGTTTCCACCTGTCAGGTAGAAACTGTTATAGAGCTTCTTTCTTCAGAAGCCCCAATTCACTGATTAAAAGTAAGGTTCCCCCCCCCTTTAAAAATAATAGAAGTGATCAGCATTGAGCGCCAGTGAGAAAGCCCAGCAGAGTTAACAGAAAGCTCGATGGAGGAGTCGCAGTTACCACTGAAACAAAGGCTCCCATTCTCAATGCCAGCTCAGCAGGCAGTGTTCGCCTTCTCAATGGATTTCATTTTTTGATGTGTGTGTTTTTAACTGTGACTTTCATGTGGCAATGGAAGAAGCTAAGAGCAAGGTGGTAGCATTATGTGAAGACCAATGCTTTCAAATGCCCTTTGCCCTCCAACAGCACCAGGCAGACAAAGGAGAACCACATCGATAGGAGAAACCTACTCGTTTTTAAAGCACCTCGAGGCTGGAAGAATCCAAAAAAGGGCTAAAGGATCGAGTTCTTTTAAATGGGGTGAAAAATGCATTTGGTGATGCTGCAGAGGGGGATACATTTAGCTTAAAATCCTAGTCCACTCAGAATTTGACCTGAATTGAAATTGAACTTGGGGCAGATGAACAAAAAACAAGATACAACCTGGATCAGATTTAAAATCAAAGTGCAAAGCTTGGAATGCTCATTTAATTGTTCATCTTCATTTTGCAAATGAGGAAACTGAGATCAAGAAAGATTGAGTGAGTTGATCATGATTTAATCACTAGCAGATTAACCACTTGATCAATAAACATTATTAAGTAGCAAAGGTGATTTTTGTACACTTATTTTCATTATATCAGGCAACATGGCAGGAAGAATGGAGAGGGCAAAAGAAGTGGGTTCAATTCCTCTCTCTGACATGTATTGGTTACATGACTTTGAGCAAATCAGTTAAACTCTAGACTAGTGGTATCAAACTCAAAAAAGGAACTATTAAACCCTACAAAAAGATCCCTATGGGCCACATGTTAACTTAGGAAAAAAATCATTAACATCAGCTATGATTTATTGTATTTTTATTAATTTTATTAAATAATTCTCAATTATAATTTAACAAAGTTTAGACCATATTTCAGAGTGTCATGAACAGTATAGGGCCTATGAGCAGCACATTTAGCACCTCTGCTATAGACAACTTTCTGTCACTATAATTTACAGAGAAAGTAGGGAATACTTTACTTAGGAATTCAACATGCCAGTGAAAGCATCTTTCCTTATTTTCATCCATAGTAGCAGTTAATAGAAATATCAGTAATATCTCTGGTTACTATTGCTAAAGTGGGTAGGGATACCTTCCTTAGTTCCATATATGTATCCCTAAAAATGTTATATACATTTTTCATTGGGAGAGATAGCTAAATAACTTACGGTATATGGAAATAGAATATTATTGTGCTATAAGGAATGAGGATTAAAAGGAAAGAAGGGATGACTTACATAAACTTAAGCAGAGTAGAGAGAGGAAAGCAAAACTAAGAAAACAACATATACCCTATATACACAATGAACATAACAATGTAAATAATAACAACCATAAAATAATAAAAAAAAATTACAAAGAACAATATTGACCCCAGAGAAGAGATAAAAAAACTCCCAGTTTCTAATTCCTTTGAAGAGATGAGGTCAGGAAAGAGCATGTATATGGAACATTAGTTATATAAATTGTTAAATCATGTCTCATTTTAATGTACTATGAATGTCATAGTGAATCCAATGGAAAACATTGTTGTGAAGCAAATAATCATCCTCCAAACAATTTTGGCATAATTCCAGATTTTTAATAATTTGATTTTTTTATATGAAACTCACTTCTACTTGGACATTTTCCTTCTTTTATTCTTCCCACATATCCTAAGCTATGGTTTTCAAAGAAGTGGCAAGAGGGTGAATGAGGCAAGTATTCTAATATTTATTTGTGGATGTGTGTGGTGACCATGTTAGAACCCTGGATACCTTAGAATCAGTCAGAGTCAGGATAAGCAAAAGTCTTTACTCTGGGTCTCTAGCAATAGAAGTGAAAAGAGGGGACACATAGAATCTCTGCAATCTCACCTCCTTGTCTCTCTGAGAAGTGACCCTGGCTAGTCTCCCTTTACCTCCTAGTCCCTCCCACAATTCTCTGTATACACCAAACCATTGGGCCAGCTCAGGATAGTGGGAAGGGCCATTTTTCAAGCATATTCGTATAGAGTATTGTCCAATTGGTAATTAGCCTCAAGTGCTTGATTATCAGGCCTCAGTGCATTGACTCAAGAGTTTCAGCCCTTTACAGATGTGGACACTGGAGGATTTTTAGTGCCATCTTTATAGGAGTCTTTTGTCAGGTCATCCCCTAGAATGGGAAATGCCTTGAATGAACTCAAAAGGATTTGTTTATTTTCAATGAAGAATCCATTCTAGGGTAAAAGTTTAATTTCTGATCTATACCTTTGGCCCATTGTAAGAAATATACCCCAAGAAAGTCAACGACAGAAAGAAAAACTCCAATCATGCCAAAATATTCAGAGCCCCACATTTTGCAGTAACAAAGACATAGAAATTAAATAGCTGACCACAAATTGGAAAATTGTGATGAAGAAATTAATTTCTGTGCATGTATTTAATGAAATATTGGTGAGCCATAAGAAATTACAAATAGGAAGAATGCAGAGAACCTTTGGAAAGAGCCACAACAGAGAGTATTTTCATCTTAGTCAGTATTCTCAGGAGTGTGAGAGGCAGGTTTTCTAGAATCTGAACTGTCTACCAGGTGGAGGTGACTAACTGTAATAGGAATTAGAACACTGAGACAGAAACCAGGAAAATCTGAATTCAAATCTAGCTCTATATACTTGCTAGCTAAATGACTCTAGGCAAATAGAGAAAGCAGCACCTACTTCCCACGGTTCTTGTGGAGACAAAATGAGATAATAATTGTGAAAAACCCACTTATCTCTAACATGTCATGGATATTTAATAAATGTTTTTTTTTCCATTCCTTCCTTCCAATACAATAGTGAGGGCAATAAGATGGTAGAGCTCTCAAAAATGATGGTACCTAACATATACTTTAACATATTTAACATGTTTTGGTCTATCTGCCATCTGGGGGAGAAGGTAGGAGGAAGGGGGGAAAATTTGAGCAAAACATTTTGCAATTGTCAATGCTGAAAAATTACCCATGCATATATCTTGTAAATAAAAAGCTATAATAATTTTTTTAAATCATAAAAAAGATGGTACCTCCCCATTTGGCAAGAACAACAATGATAACACAGAAGGTAGAACTTTCACATCTAAAGTCTCAACAAAGGTGTTCAGATTATGAAAATATAATCAAAGAGAGGCCTTTCTATGAGAATGAATGGGGGAAAAGTTGACTCCATCCTGAAAAGACTAAAGATAAAGACAATAAAGCCAATGATGGAATAATATAGATAAGCTGAACAATCACTCAGAGGAAAGCAGTAATGGTGGGTTCATTAAATATGAGTATAAATCCAAGCTGGAGGAGTAGTTAACTTTTGGTGATATACCATCTGAAAAAACATTCTTGATTAGCTAGAATGATTGACCAAATCAATTAAAAGAAATGCATATGTGTGTATATGATGTTTTATTCTTAGGTTAAAATTAATAGCATGAACATGATTAGAAAAGTATCTGGACAAGATGATAGATGGATAAATAGGTAGAATTTGTATATATGTATATATATATATATATATATATGTGTGTGTGTGTGTGTGTGTGTGTGTGTGTGTGTAATAAATATATATGTGTGTACATACATACAGATATATACAAAATATTATATTATATATTATTATATACTATATATTAAATACAAATATGTATTTGCACAATAGACAAATGTGATCTGGGTATTTTAGTGGCCTACAAGCTCATTGATGAATCAATTGTGAAATAATAGATAAAAACAAGTTCAAATGAATTTGGGCTGCATTAATGGAGGTCTAGTATAAAGATTGAAGAAAATGTTAATTCCACTGGATTCTGCTCTGGTCAGATAACAAGTATTGTATTCTGTTCGGTGCACCGGATCTTAGGAAGAATGAACTATAAGGTCCAAATGAATGCAAGAAATATGGTGATAAAATTGAAGCCCATATCATAAGATTGATATAGAAAGAATTAAGAGCTGTTTAAGAAGAAAAAGTCAGGTATGGGCAATGACATTACAATTTTCTCGATGTATGTTTGTCATATGGTAAAGGGATAAGATTTGTTTTATTTCTTTCCTAAAGGGAAGAACTAGTTGAATTGAATGGATACTTCAGATTTAGGTTTTACATAAAGAAAAACATTCTAATAATTAGAGCTATCTAAAAGTAAAATAAGCTGTCTTTGGAAGAAGTATGTGCCCCCCATTCAACATATTTAAACAAAAGCTAAATGACTATTTGTCCAGAAAGTTGAAACAGGTATTCTTGGTTAAATTTGAGTTGTATTATATTAGGACTGTGGTCTCTTTCAACTCTGAGATTTGGGGATTCTATGTATTTGTACATTTTTAACATTTAAATTTCCTTTATTTTTTTCTAAATTACATGTAAACAAAAATATTTAACTTCTCTTTTTAAAATTTTGAATTCCATATTCTTTCTTTCTCTCTTTTCCCTTCCCTTCCCTTGAGACAGCAAGCAATATGATAAAGATTATACATGAAGTTGTACATATTGATGAAAACCAAACATTTAAGTATTTGAGTTCCTTCCTTGAAGCTTAACAAATTTAAATAAAATAAATTTAAATATTTAAACAAATTAAATAAATAAAATAAAGTGGTATTTTAATTAATTTTGCAGGCATTTAAAATTATGAAATAGGTTATTCCTATGAGATACCCCAGATTGACTACATAGATTCAAAAAAAGTTGAGATAGATTCATGGTTCACTAGTCTGTGGTGTGTTTTGTA
The DNA here is from genome assembly GCF_048593235.1 of Sminthopsis crassicaudata. Classification (NCBI taxonomy): domain Eukaryota; kingdom Metazoa; phylum Chordata; class Mammalia; order Dasyuromorphia; family Dasyuridae; genus Sminthopsis; species Sminthopsis crassicaudata. The sequence goes on along the minus strand of NC_133618.1, from coordinate 108,024,109 downwards.
TAGACCATAATGAATTTAGGGGAACATGTCTAATCTTTTGAGGTTGCTATCATAGAAGATGACCCAGTATCACATAGCATATCACATGGTACTACCATCAGAGCCAGAACATGGCTGGATGGTCTGACCTAAGGTAACAATCTATGTATTTTGCACAGAACAAAATGATATGTTGAATTTGTCTATTCCATTGGAATGTCAATTAATTTTTTAAAGATATGGCATATGCCATGATCAGAGCCATATCCATGAATTATTATGGATAATTTATCAACATACCCAATGATGACATTTCTAAAAGGTTTGATTTACTTTTGGTTTTTTTTTTATTTGTTTTTAAAAAATGATAAAAAGAATGATAAAGTGAGTTTTAGGTGGTGCTTTTTGTATCTATTTGTATTTGTAGAATTAATATGCATGGAAATCAATCAATCTATTAACAAGGCATTTCTATCTCCATATATAAATATATACTATACATACATACACATACATACACACACATACAAACACATATATCAGAACATAAAAGACAAATACAGAGTGAAAGAAGGCATTTTGAGGGCTCAACCAGGAAAAACCCCTCAGGGACATAGGCCTTGGGCTGAATCTTAAAGAGAGTAAGGTATTTTAAACATGGGAGACTTGGAAGAAAACCAATCCAGGAATGAGGAAATTCTAGTTAAAAGAACAAGGAAATGAGGGATAGTGTCATGTGAGAAAAATGGATGGTGTTTGGACAAGTGTAGAGAGTAAAAGGACTAAAAAATTAGAAATAAAGAAGAAGAATTTCAATGTTGAACAATGGACTTTATATTTGATCCCTGAACATAATAGCTACTGGAGTTTATTGAGCAAGAGAATAATAACAGTCAGACATACACTTTAGGAGAATCACACTGCAGCTGAGTGCTGGATGGATTGGAGTAGAAAGAGACTTGAGACAAGAAAAAACAATTAGAAAGCTAATGTAATGGTCTAAGCAAAAGATAGTTAGGGCCTGCAGTGTGGTAGTTTCTGTGTAATTAGAAAGAACAGGGATATTTGTAAGAGATGTTGTAGAAAAAGAAATTAAAAGATTGAGCAATTTATTGGCTATTTGGAGTAAAAAAGAGGAGTTGAGGATGATGCTAAGATTATTAACCAGTGTAAATGAAATGCTAATGCTATTCTCACTAATACTAGGGCAATTCAGAAGAAAGGACTTCTATGGCTAAAAAGAAAATGAGTTCTATTTTGGACATAATGATTTTGGGATGCTGATAGGATATCTTCTTCAAGATATATAAGAAGTACTTAGTAATACAGGACTCTAGCTCAGGTGAGAGACTAGCTGAAGAAATAAATCTAAGAATTATATGAACAGAAATGATCATTAAACTCATGGGAGCTAATGAGGTCACCAAGAAAGATCATAAAGAGGGAGAAAAGAAGAGCAGAATCTTAGAGGACACCCATACTTCTTGGGCCAAGTACTTATGAAGATCAAGCAAAAGTTATTGAGAAGTAGTAATTTAGATAGGCAGAAAGAGACTCTTAGAGAGTACAGAACTATGAAATGCTAGAGAAGACAGAGTTTTCAGGTACAGTATTTTCAGAATGGTGCAAAAATCTGCCAATCTAGAAGAAGCTATGCACTTTATAGAAAATGAATATATAACATTAATCCAACCAAATTAGTATCATATAAAAATGCTATCCATTTCTCTTCATTAACTCAATGTACAAATTGGAATGAAGAAGAAACAAAGACACTGGTTGGAAATTCTCCCAATGTCTCAAAAGAAAAAAAAAAAAAAAAAAAAAAAAGTTCTAACCAGTGAACAGTATACTACAAGCACAAATTTCCATACTCTGAGGGAAATCAGCCAGGTCCAACATTTGGACCAAATGGTTTCCAAAGTAATTAATCCCACTTGTCCAACCTTCTAAAAAACAAAGGACAAACTACAAACTTTTAAAAAGCAAAACAGCAGGGTCTGAGTTGGTGAGACAACAATGTAGGAAGGCGACATTAAGGCTGTTATTCTCTGAGTAGCAAACTGCTCTAAAGGTCACCACATGCAGAAATGAAAAGAATTTTAGGAAGGAAGGCCACATCTAAGCCAAGACTTTTTTTTTTTTTTTTTTTTTTTTTTTTTTTAATTTCTCTCTGGTCAATATTCCTTGCACCTTACCCAAAATTACTAATTACTTCTGTCTATATAAACCAGTGCCCTCTACTGGACAAATAATTCAGATCCTATTGCGTATCATAATCCTTTAATACTTTTAATAATAATTCCAAACTTTGTTCTGTCCTTGAACTTTTAAAGGATACTTTTTTTATAATTTCCCTTTAATTTTATTGATGTTTCTTTTCTACACATTTTTCACATAACCATAATCAATCCAACAGTACTGATTATTATTATTAGTCTATTGCTAATAGAAGTCATATTACAAATCAGCCTATTAGTCTACCAGACATAAGAACAATACAATTGCTGGCAATTCAACATTTCTTGTATATTCAAAGAAAAGCTACCATATATATATAGGAAAAAAATTAGTCACTATACAAGGACCCTATTTCCTTAGGAAACAACATTGCTTAAGGTAAGAATATAATGAATTTAAATAAGAAGAAGAAACAAAATGGTGGAAATCCAGCTGTGGCTAAGGTCAAATAATCTACATGTCTTTGTTATATAGGAAAGTCAACATTATTTGGGAATGTAACATGGATCCCTGTTTCTCTGTCGCCAATATTTGCATAGAAGCTCTATGAGTCCCTAAAAGGCTTCACATAAGCTGCTTTTTATGGTTAGGGGTAACATAGGTGTATAATACAATTTTAAGGGGCAGTCAAAAGAAAGGACATCTTTAAGCATTTAGCCTTCACATCTTATGTTGTTTCCATTTCTAGCCCCATCCACGCTCATATGATCATAATAGCAAAGATTTAGTGCTGGGAAGAGATTTAGAGGTCATCCAATCTAATCCATTATTTTATAAAAGAGGAAATGTAGACCCACAGAATAGACTTGCCTCAAATCACATATCCTACCACTTGAGTCATAGACTGGAGATCTGAAGACCATGTCTTTTGAGTCAATATCCATCACTTTCCCCTGCAATTTGTACTTTTCAGAGCACCTTAGCATCCATTATCCCATTCAGCTGTCAAAACACAGTAAGACGTACGCATAGCAGGTATTATCCTCCATATTTGACAATTGCAAAAAACTAAAGTACTGAGAGTTGTCCAAAGTCACAAAGCTCATTTATGATAAATGTGAGCCTCTTGATTCTTAATTTTATTTTATTTCTATCATAATATGATGGCCCTTTGGGAGATTTTTAACTACAACTGATCAGTTAGCAATCTATATTTGAAGAAAATTAGGTCTGTTATTGATAATAACCTTACATATTGTGATAAAAAGGGGAGAAAATAGCCTCTGAAATGAATTCCAATCCAAATAAATACTTTTACCTTCATTTGCAGCTTCAGCTCAAAGTGCAATTGCCCCTGACATTTACAACATCTTCAAACTTTCATGAAAACACTGATTTTCACTAAGGTGCAATTTTTGTCAAAGCTCTTTGGAGATTTCTCAAGGTTTATTTCACCTACTGTGAGAAAGGAATCTACTGAGCTAAACTGGCCCCTCAGGTGTGCACCCAGCTTTTCCCTAAACCAATGCTATTTAGACAGAGTCCTTCCATGCACATCTCCCAGGACACTTTTAGTCAGCCTATGAGTATACTTTACTTCCTTTAAAACAAACAACCTAGAAAATGAAATAACATATTAGATTAAGCTCTGTCCCATTTGACTAATTCAGAAGTTAATGGAAGGTCTCTTTTGGTCATTGGTACCAGCAGAATTCTTCTGGGAATTTTACCCAGGTAAACTCACCATCTTTACTCATAAATTAAGATGGCTATTTAAGGTAATTTGATTCCCTTTTGTTAAGGGATTATATATCCCTTTTCTAGATAAAGGTCTTATTTGCCCACATGACTCTTAGTGAAAGCTGTAAATGATAACCAACTTGGTCATTTAATAGACTTTTACTGAATTCAACTAGACTAAAATCCTTGGAGAGCAAGACCAAGTCTTGTTGCTTTACTGGATGTTTCATGGTGTCTAACCTATATAGCAGTATATATACAACAAGTCCTTAATGATCATTTTGCAATTAGTGGGGTCCATTATAAAAGATTCTAAATTTGAAATAAACTAAATTTGAATTCAGGCTCTATTAGCTGCATGAACCTGGGAAAATCTTTTTGATTCTAATTGCTTCAATCATAAAATGAGATTACTAGGAATAGAGATTAGCACCAGGATTTCTGAGCCCATTACTACGGGGATGGGTAAACTTCTTCTGACAATAAAGGTCAGCACCTTTGCTGAGGCTGAGTATCTAAGAATGTTACCTGGTAGAGCATTGAGAAGTAAAATTACATGGTCAGGGTCATGCAACTAGTATGTTAAAAGTAGAACTTGAATCCCGAGGGAAAATGCTATTCACATTCAATGACAAGCAGAACCAAGAGAACACTGAATATATAACCACAAGATTATGTGATATTCAACTGTGATGGACTTTGCTCTTTTTATCAATGCAGTTACTCAAGGAAATTCCAATACACTTGGGATGAAAAAATGCCATCCACATCCAGAGAGATAACTATTGAGACTGAATGTGGATCAAAGCATAGTATTTTCACCTTTTGTTTATTTGTTTGCTTTTTCTTTCTTGTGGGTCCCCCCCCTCCTCTGGTCTGATTTTTCTTGTGCAACATGACAAATATGGAACTATATATAACCTATATCAGATTGCTTGCTGTCTTGGGGAGGGAAGGAAGTAAAGTTGGAAGGGCTAAAAAAATTTTGAACACAAAGTCTTACAAAAATGAATTTTGAAAACTATTTTTACAACTATTTGGAGGAAAAATACTACTGAATTTTTTTAATGAATGTTGAAAACTATCTTTACATGGAAAAAATAAAGTACTATTAAGAAAAATAAATGAATTTTTTTTTAAAGAATTTGAACCAAGCCTTCCAGACTCCAAGGCTAGTTCTCTATCCATTATATACCATTATAAGTATCTTATTTGGAAACAAAGGAACTACTGCTACACAGAATGCTTGAGGTACAGTACCAATATATTCCTGAATCTGAGACTGGTGCCCTATTCACTACTCTAAGTTGCCTTTCCTGTCTCAATCTTCTTTTCTACTATACTTAATAAGTATGTAATAAATTGCTTGTTAATTGGTTAAATGACCTTGGTCTTCAGGCTGGCTGCTTATCATACCTATACTATTCTTCTACTTCCTCTCTATATTTTGCCTTTTTTCAAGTCTCAACTACAATTTGACCTCTAAAAGTAAATTCTTCCTTATCCTCTTTAGTTGCATTCCCTTCTTTAAGTTTATTATCTCCATTATGTCTCATATATAGCTTTTTTTATACAAAACTGTTTATATATTGCCCACTCAAACCCACACCTTCACCTTTCTTTGTATCTTTGGTGTGGTTTCTGGTGTGTAATAGATGCTTAAATACATTTTAAACATCTGACTGACTACCAGTCTCAGATCCACATTTATAAAATAAGGAATTAGGCTAAATGATCTCTAAAAATCTCTTTCCTCACTAAATGTAAAAAATATCTTCACTAGTAAATTCACAAGGTTATTAGGAAAATACTGAGTAAATGTGAATTACTATTATTTTTCTAGAACTAATATTGGACAGTAGGAAAAAAAGACAATTTGGAGTCAATATTTTTGGTTTAAACTCTTGACTCCAACATTACTTGAATGACCTTAGGCAAATCACTTTTTCCTTTAAAGTCTCAATTTCCTTATTAGCAAAATGGTGATAATATCTGACATATCTTTACAAGCTTCTAAGAAAAAAAATTTAGTAAATTTTAAAGCATTCTATAAATGTGAGTCCTAATTAGTAATGTCAAAGCAGTAGTTGCCTATAAAATAAGATAATAAAAACAAAATCTAATGTAAAGAAAAATAGAAATAAAACTTTGATTTAGTTTAGATACTTTATCGATCTTTAATCCTAGCCCTGTCCTGAAAATGACAATAATTTCCTCAAAACACATTCAAACAAATCACTTAAATAGCATACCCTTCTGATAGTATGGGTAACAACACTGCTAATAATAATAATAAAAAGTCACCTATAAAGTTTTTATATAACATTGTGTATGTTATACAAAATACATATTGTATATGTGTATATTGTGTATATATGTGTGTGTATTGCATATTATATATATATATATTTATATGATACATATAATTATATGTATAATATATAATATAATACATAATACATGTCCATACAAACATCCACATATAATTACACATATATTATAGTAATCATATAAATTATAATATATAAATATAAACATATGATAAATAAAGCTATAAAATATAAATAATATAAAATATATGTTAATAATAGAGTATATATTCAATTACATATGTATATATGTGCATGTATAATATATTTATTATAACATATGTGGCATAATTATAAATGTCTCTAATCTATTTTATATCTATAATTATCTATATTTATAATTATAGGCATATGACATCTATGATTATATAACAATATGCATATATGTATATTAAAATAACATAAAGTACAAGCATTTATAAAGCATTTTTCATCTAAAAAAGAGTTTTATATGCATTATCTCTTTTGAATTTCACAATAACCCTTTGAGCTAGGAAAAACAGGTATTATTACTCTAATTACTCTACAGTTGAGGAAGGTAAGGCTAGAAAATAAATTAATGACATAGGCATGGTATAACCTCTCCCTACTCTCAAAGGTAGGATTTGAAAGTGGTATCTTCCTAAAAGCTGCTCTAGCTTCTCATCTCTTCGCTATGTCAAATGATGGAACCAATGTACATGTTGATCACTTTTTTCCTGGAATGATAACCCTCTTATTAGGGCAGAGTAAGTACCCAGTGATCTTTCCACCTTTTTTTCAAATGTGCTTCGCATCAGTTCTCCAAAGTGTTATGAAGCAAAGGGCAGGTATGTTCCAAATGAGACAAAGAAAGAAATCATTGCATTAGAAACTATAACAGTCCCATATAACAGACTATGTTTATTCTTGATGACTTCAGTTTAATCCACAAAAGAAAGTCCCACACCACTATTTAGAGATTTATAAAAAAGAAAGAAAACTGCCAGGTTATTTACTTAACAGCATCCTGCTGTTTCTAGTGTTTTTCTTGCCATTTCTTTGACAGAGAGAGACACACCCACAAGACAATTAAGCCAATCGATTTTTTTTTTTTTTTAACTGGGGTCACTGGGTGATTGAAACTGAGTTCTAGAGCATGGATACTAAAGCATCATACATTTAAAGACATATACCAAATAGGAGAGGTATTTAATGTCTCTATTCTTCCAATATTCACATTTTTACAGAAAGAAGGGTCACCTAGATAATATAGTTTGGACTTATTTTGCTTGGTTTTGGGACCTTAGTGGACCTTAGAAGTGCCCCAGGATTACCTGAAGAAATGGAAGTTGAGAATAATTAAATGTCTTCTCCAAGCTCCCATAACTAAAAAGTGGCCGATGGTGCAGTGGAGAAAATGCCAGGCCTGGAGTTAGTAACATCTAAATTCAAACTCAGCTTTGTACTATTACTAACTGTATGATCCTAGGCAAGTCACTTAATTTCAATTTCCTCAACTGTAAAATGAAGATAATAGCACCTCCTTCACAAGCTTGTTATGAGAATTAAATGAGGTTATATTTATAAAAAGCACTTTGCACAGGGCCCAGCACTTAAATGCTTTTTTCCCCTGACCCCTTTCCTGATTAGTTGTAGTTTCAGAATTCAAGACTCCCTGTTTCTGGTCTAACACCTAATCCATGACACTGTGCTACTTCTCATATAGTTTGCTTCAGTCTTTAATTTTATTTATATCCACCAGATGAATTTCCTTGCTTTCCTTCTAGGGCCTCAAATCTTTTACTAGAGCTATTAATAAAGTGACAAATGGACTGATTTAAATTTCACCTCTTCTCCCAGAAAAGAAGTATAAAATGGCAGAAAGTTGGGTTGTGGCAGAAAGGAATAGCAGATGGAGGGGAAATGAGGGTCCTGGATAATTGTGGGTAATCTCCCCAAATGATTATGATTTAGCTGTAAAAATGGGACCAAAAAAAGACAATGGAAATTTTGATATTTGGCATTTTAATTTTTTTTTTAAATTCACACTTAAAACCACCCTTCAGGCAGCAGGGCCAGAATCCTGAATTGGATCGAATGTCTGAGCTAAGCAAAAAAGGCAGCTGTGACTACTCAGTTCTTCACTCACAATCTGCCACTGTGGGAGTTGTCACAAACAGATTCCCCATTTTCCCTTGGAAGGGCTGGAATCTCGACTTCTTACAGGATAAAACTGATAGCTTTAAACAAGAGAATCTCAGTGCTGTCATAATCCAATTGGGAAGGAGTTTAAATCCCCTCTCTTGAGCTGATTATTACAAATTATTAAAAGTTAGTAAAGAACATTTAAACTGCTTTAAATATCTTGAAAAGAATACTAAACACTAACAGTCATTAGAAGGAAATTGCTGAATTACAGTGTGCCAGAGAATCAGGATGCCTCTTAGGCACGAAAATAACTGCTTGGGATGGCATCATCCTGTGAGGGAAAAGTGGAAGGCCAGGAAGAAAAATAAGATGCACATGGCACAGCTCCTTAAACTATCTTAATTGCAACATTGACTGGCTCCACTGTAGGCAGTCTCAACTCATGGCTGAGTCTGATTGTACAGATCAAGGAGAAAGCACTAATGATGAATGCTTTCTGTCTGAGGATTCAAGGAAGTGAAATGGGCTTTCACCTACATTCTATCTCTTCTCTTTTTCTTTTTTCAATCAATCAGTAAATTAAGAACGCAATTAAATGCTTACTGTGACTCAGACAGTATATTAATCCCTGAGGATACAAAAAAAAGTCAGAAGGCAGTCACTGTCCTCGAGGAGTTTACAATTTAATGGTGGAAACAATATACAAACAAATACATACAAAGCAAGTGATGTACAAGATAAACTGAACATAATTTAAAAAGTGAAGTTACTAACGTTAAGGGGAGTTGAAAAAGGATTCCTATAAGAGATAGGATTTTAGCTAGGATTTAAAGGAGAGCAGTAGGCAGATTAGAGGACAGAATATAAGATTTTTCATATATATATATATATATGTATATGTATATATATTAGACTATATTTCAGATTATAGGATGGAATAGAATCATCATAGTTTGACCTTTCAAATTCATCTTTAACAAATCCTGTGGACCAATATCAACACAAATTCTTTGCCACTGCCAATATGGTTTATTAATTATATCTAAAAGCACTTTGCACATTATGATACCACAGTATCCTTTGCTCTATTCCTGACTTATAAAATATCTTCTCTTGTCTTTACCTATGCAAAATTCTTCTCCCTTTTCCAAGCTTCAGCTAAAGCTGAACAAAGTTTTCTGAAATCACATTAGCTCTTCTTGAGATCTTTATCCTCTCAACATATAGCACTGATCAATTTACCACCAATCACAATCAAATATTATTTACTAGTTTATCCTGTGATGTCTCAGTACAGTTCTTCTACTGTTGGTTTTTGTATCTATAGATAGTTATTCTTTACTTTTCATGTATGTAGGTTTGAGGGACGAAGCTAAATTGTAAACTTTTTCACAGAAAAGGCTTTGACTTTCATGTCTTTATTCCTACCATAATGCCTTGTATGGTACCAAGTTTGCAGTAAGTACTCAATGAATAGTTGTTAATTTTGAGATTATCTTAATAAATAAGAAGAGATAAAAAAAATCAAGACATCAAATTAGTTTCTCGAATAACAGTTTTATTTCTTAAGTACAAATATACCAAGTGATAATGCTTCCATAATGCTTCCATTTCCACTCTCAAATCTCTTTTGTAATCCAAAATTTAATATTTTTCTTTATATCCACATCTTTTTCTCTCTCTCTCTTTATTACTAACAGCTCTCCTACAGGTTCCCTGCCATGTTTCTTTTAATAGTTTTAACATAGTTTGGAGATTGAAATTTGATACACTCAGGAGCCACAGAAACATTGCCCAAGTATACCTCAATTGCCAGTTTTGGCTTTCCTGGTTTTTTGTATATCATTCACGTGCTTCTGCAAAAACTAAACTTGTTCTTAGTAGAGATGCTTTTTTGCTCCTTATGATTTTGCTATTGCCTTCACCAATTTTCTCTAAACAACTGTGTGATAGTTTTGCTGTCAATTTATCTGAGACTTTAAGGTTTATACCAGGTATAGAATTGCAATTCCCTGAATCATGGGTTTGTTTCTCATTGAAAACAATGGGAGAATTTCCTCCATTAAACACCACCACCACCACCATCATCATCATCAACAACATGAAATTGTCATGCAGACACAAACAGGCAGCTAATTTGGGGATTGGAAAGCTGTATTTACATAGTACATACACAGCTTTTAGAGAACAATTTCCAGATTCACCCTTGTTCCCATTTTATTGTAGCTACACCAAACACATTTGTTTTGAGAAATTTCTGACAGCCTCCCAGTTTGTATTATTCTTCCACTATATTTGTGCATAGTTAGTAGTCAGGAAACCTAATTCCCTAGGAAGCAAATTATCTGAACCTCACAATCTGTATATGCCAGTATGTTTAATTTTTTTCTCTAAATTTCCCCTTATCCTCTGTCCGATACCTATTTTTACAAGCCATTATTGCCTTCTATTCTCCTCGTTTCTCTAGCAAAAACTGACTTAAAGAGGGAGGTCAATATCTCAGCCATCACTAATTCCATGCCCTCCTCTCCTCATTTATTCACTGGTCTTTTTTCTCCTGAGGATCATTTTGTTCCCTTGATACATTTATAAAAGACTCCTTACTTCATTTAACTTCTTTTGCTAATATTATCTCATTTTCTCCATTTTGTTGTTCTTATCTTTTTTCCTGCAAAGTTTAGGTCATGCAGCATATTTCTGTTTAGTGCCTACATTCCTTTCCACTCCCAAAGCAATTGTTTTATTCCTCCATGATCTTCTAGCAGCCTTAAGGTGAAACTTGGCTGGATGTTTACTGGCATCATAGAGCAGGAAGGGATTTGAAGATGTGATGTCCATCCCTGGTTTCTCATTATCTGTATTCTTCTCCTTCTTCCAAGCAGTCTTACTGTCTTGCCTTATATTGTATTAGGCTACTATACACCTATCTACAGTTATGAATTTTAATATTTATTCCCACTGCAGCATACATATTGAATTTCCTTCCAATTTGTTTTTTAACTAGGTCTAGTACCTTGTACTGTTGTTATCAGTGATCACATTTCTAAATAGACAGTGGTGGGAATGGAAATGATTTACCCTATTACTGATAGATCATTTGCATACTGTTAAATGATTTGCATGCTGGGAGATCCTAAAGCTGTGTTTCAGTGCATTTCCCCCTGTATCATGCCAGACTAACCTCATCTCCTTTTTTTAATAGGGTTATTAGGTAGGAAGATCAGGGAAATGCCAGAGACACAGTATATCTAGATTTTAGCAGGGTGTTTAATGAAGTCTCTCATAATGTCTTTGCAAACAAGATGGGATGATTTGAACTCATCAATACTACAGACAGATGAGTTCAAAATTAGTTGACCCATGGTACAAAAAGAGTGGTGATTAATGCATCAATATCTACCTGGGAGGAAAGTCTCTAATGGAGAGCTCTAGTGATCTGTCCTGGATTCTATTCTAATCAATGACTTGTAATTGATAATGATCTGTCAGGAATATAAAATTTTGAGATAATTGACATGTTGGAAGAATGGTAAATAAACCAAATTATTGTGATGAGCTGTAATGATGGTCCAAAATATAATAAAAATGAGATTTACTTCTCCCAATGATACTGATCAGAATGCCTCCATGATATAAAGATGACATTCAGAAGTTCTATGATCAAAAATTCTCTACCACTCTGGTAATGAACCTCTCTAAACATAACTCAGAGTTTGGTTGATGTGTAAAACTTATTTATACATAACTATTTGAATGTTGTTTCCCCTACATTGTGAACTCCTTGAGGGCAAGGACTGTCATTTGCCTAAATGTTTAATAAATGCTTATAAACTGACTAGATATTACACACAATAGGCACTTAGTAAGTGGCAATGGAATTGAACTGAATATAAGGTTAGGCTACATTTACTAAATTTGGTTAAAAAAATCTTTAGTTTTCAAGGTATTCTGATAAGTACTAGAGAGATACAGGTAAAAAACAATAAAAACCAATTAGGGTTCTCTAAGTGTTCTTCAAAGTAACCTTTGAAGGAAACAGGAGAGTATAAAAGTCAGCCTTTAGTAAGGGGTGAATTTTAGGAACAGGGGATACTTAGAGCAAAGACACTGAGGCAGAAGATAATTTATTGGATTCAGGGAATAACTACTATGTCTATTTGGCAGCCAAATAGATAAGTATAGCCAAATAGAGAGTATATGTAGAAGGAAATAACATGACAAGTCTAGAAATGTAGGTGAGTATTAAGATTACAAAGCATTTTAAAGGCAAGGGATTTATAATTTATAATAGGGCTAACAGAGAATCATTGAAAATTTTTCACTAGGAAAATACCATGACCAAACTTTCATTTTAGGAGGATGAATTTGGTAGCTATAAGAGACAAGATTTGGAAAGAAAAGGAGACAAGCATTTTCTGAGCATTGACCATGTTCCAGGCACTATGCTAAAAGGCAAGTGGTATGAAGGCAAGCAAAGACAAAGGCTGATCTACTTTTAGGGGGTTTGTTTACATCCTAAAGGGAGAAGGCAAGAGGGGAGGGAGAGACTGAAGGAACCCAGAGCATGTTTGTGAGGTCTCCAGAAACTCAGAAATAGCACCAGGAAGAGAATGAAAACAGATTGTCTGAGCCCTTCTACAAAATGGAGGCTCCAGGTGGGACTTATTAGTGGAAGAAGGATGGAGGATGATGGATGAACAAACTGAAAGATAGTAGGTTGTTCTAAGGCAGGAGATCCCAGAGGGAAGTTCCAGGATGAGCTCTCAGAAAAGGGGAAATGGTTTTGGAATCCAGGAAAAGTTAAAAACAAGGGCAGAAGGAGAATGTGCAAGGAAATTAATTAGTAGATTATTGTAGTAGTTTAAGCAATAATAAAATAGTGATCTGAACTAGGGCAGTACTCATGCAAATAGAGAGAATGGCACAGATATGAGATGTGTTTTGGAGATTAAATTGACAAGACCACTAATTGTTTATGATTGGAGAGGATGGTGAATGAGAAGGAAAATTTGGGGATGAGTTTGAAATTTGTAATTTGTATTATTAGAAAGAGGTCCTCTGTAAAAGTGGGAAATTTGGAGGAAGGAAGGCTCAGGAAAATAACAAGTTCAGTTCTGATCATCTTGATTGTGAGATCCTGATAGGATATGCAGTTGAAGATTTAATAGACTTTTGATTCAGAACTGAAATTGGGACGAGGTATGTGATTCATGCACATAATAACTGTTGGATCAATCCTATGGGATTATGGAAGTTTTAGGAACACATATGATCATATATTTAAAGTGAGAGGCCATTGAGCCTAATCCCTTCATTTGATAGATGAAGAAACTAAAGCACAAAGACATTGTCCTTTGCCAAGGGTCAAAATGTCAGGATATGTCAGAAGTGGCACTTGAATCACCATTTTACCAACTCCAAGATCATCTTTTATTAACTATGTCATACTGCCTCTTGAGTCTATTGCATTTAATAACCTGAGTAGTCTTCCCTGAAAATACTAAACAAGCAGATCCCTAGAGATAGAGGTATATCCACACTTTGGTGAGAATGAATTTGTGATGGTGCAAAAAAGAAAGCTGACAAAGAATCATCAAACAGATAAAAGCAGAAGCAAGGAAAACAGAGACAGAGACACAAAGAGATAGAGAGAGATGGAGAAACAGAGAGAGAGAAAGAGAGAGAGAGACAGACAGACAGAGACAGAGAGAAAGACACACACACACACACACACACACACACACACACACACACACACACAGAATGTCCTGAAAACCCAGAATAGAGCAAGTATTCAGAGGGTGGGAAAAAGTTGCAGAGAAATCAAATAAGATGAGGATTGGGAAAAGATCATTGGGTTTATCCTTGGAAAGAGCAATTTCAGGTAAGTAGTAGCATTCAATTGAGTATGGTAGCTAGGTAGCTTATAGAGATTAATCAAACCAAATCACAAACTTACACTGTGAAGTAGAAGAAAGTAATTTCTTGGGGGCAAATTTTAAACCACTATCAGACTTTTCTCTTGTCCCTGACCAAAAAAGAAAAAGAAAAAGAAAAATTATCCTTGCAAAAATTGTTATTGAATCATTTTTTTCAGCCATGTCTGACTCTGTGACCCTATTTACAGTTTGCTTGACAAAGGTATTGAGTAATTTGCCATGTCCTTCTCCAACTCGTTTTACAGAAGAGAAAACTGAGGTTAAACAGGATTAAGTGACTTGCTCAGGATAACACAATTAGGTAATTGTCTGAGGTCTGATTTGACCTCATAAAAATGAATTAATCTTCCTAATTTCAGGCCTGACACATTATCCACTGAACCACCTAGTTTCCCTATAACAAATAAGGTCACACAAAACAAATTCACACATTGGATGGTTGGAAATATGTATCTCATGAACAATTTTCGGATGAAGTAATCAAAGCCATTTATGGTCATGTGAAAAATAAAAAGAGCTCTAAATCCCTATTAATCAAAGAAATGCAAATTAAAACAACTCTGAGGTACCACCTCATACCTCTGAGATTGGCTAAGATAACAGGAATAGGTAATGATGAATGTTGGAGAGAATGTGGGAAAATTGAGTCACTAATGCATTATTGGTATAGTTGTGAAATGAACCACCCATTCTGGAGAGCAATTTAGAACTGTCCCCAAAGGGCTATAAAATTGTGCATGCCCTTTGATCCAGCAGTACCACCACTTGGTCTATAGCCTAAAAAAATCATAAAAGAGAGAAAGGTACCCCATATATGTGAAAATGTTTGTAGCAATTCTTTTTGTGTTGGTAAAGAATTGGAAAATGAGTAGATGCCCATCAGTTAGAGAATGGCTGTAATGGAATATTATTGTTCTATAAAAATGATAAACTAGCTGATTTTAGAAAGACTTTGGAAGATTTATATGAACTGATGCTGAGCAAAACAAGCAGAACCAAGAATACATTGTACTCAGTAATAGCAAGATTGTATGATGATCAGCTATAACAGACTTGGTTCTTCTCAGAGGTTCAGTGATCCAAGTAAATCCTAATAAACTTTGGATGGAAAATACCATCTACATCCAGAGAGAGAACTATGGAGATTGAATGTAAATCAGTGCATACTATGTTATCCTTTTTTCTTTTTCTTCTGTTTTTTTTTCTCTCCTGTTTTTTCCTTTTTGTTCTGATTTTTATCTCCCAAAATTTTTCAAAATGAAATATGTAAAAAGAATGCACATATATAACTGTATATATATGTAATTTTTTTAAAAATGTATCTCATTTTGAACTGCTAGTCCATTATCTCTGCACCAGGTAGGAAGCATGATGGTTCAGCATTAGTCTGCTGGGTCACTGAATTTCTTATATTATTGGTGGTAGTAGTTCTTTGTAAGTTTGTGATTTTGTTTTTACAGTAATGTTTCATTATAGTTTGGTAATCATTGTATAATAACTAAGGTGTTTAGAGTTGACATGGTAGTCAGTAGAGTTTAGCAGGGACAAAACAAGACGATAAAGGAAGTTTAGGGCAATTAACCTTTTAGCAGATGGTGAGGCAAATTGGAGAGAATAGAAACTGCAGGCAAAAAGCTACTTTAGTAATCCTGGTAGATAGTAATGAAGCACTAGACTACAGTGGTATAATAGTAATGAAGAATGGTCAAATCCACAGAAGTCAATGAATCAACAAAATCTGAGGATTAATTGGATGTGGCAATCAGAGAAAGGAGAGGAATCAAACTTCCTCCTTCATATTAGCAGATTGGGAAAAGAATAAGATAGTATAATAGATCTATAGATGTAAAAAACTCTGTTACATAATAGATTATATTACATAAGGCACATTAAAATAACATTATTTTGCTGATTATTTTACAAAATCTGAATCTTCCTCTAATCTTCAAAATATTAGAATGTTATTTTCTATGAAATGTCAGGTTTGTTTTGATCAAGTCCACCACACAGCAAGGGCTAACTGTGAAGTAGCAGTTGGTGCTTCATGTCCACTGTCTAAAATCTTTTCTCTATCAGTCTTTCTCTCCTACTACCAACTACTCCCATTTTGCAAGTGCTCTCCTGCTCTTTCTTTTGTTAGGAAAGAAAATACTCTGACAAAGAGCATTGATGTGCTACCCTGCCCAGGATAATGTGTGTTTCAAAGAGAACTGTAGGAAAATAGCATTTTGTGAAGCCCAAAAACCTAATTGTTATTTTCAGGCATCACTAAAGAAGATATTGCTTGGGATGCAGGACCATTGTGCCACCCATTGGCCAACATCTCTTCCACCAACACTGAATAGGTACACAGAAAGCATAAGCCAAATCCATGACTGATTCCTGATAGAATCTCATTTGTAGGAGTAAGGTGTCAAATATACCAGGGGATCTGGAAAACATTTCAGAGAGAAGCAGCAGACAAATATAAATCTTTTAAACCATGACAATAAACAAACCCTCTTCAGCTACATGTATAAATATAAACAATAAATCAAATTAGAAGCTTATATGTTTTTTAATCCCATCATAAAACATTTTGTTTTGACAGTTTAGTAACATAAAGTAGAAAACATGAACAGCAAAAAGAATCAGTGTCTTTGCTTCTCAACTACCTGGAAGTCTTTCCTGTATATAAATAGTATAAATAAAAAAAAAATTAAAAAAAAACAAAAAAAAAAGTATGTTTACGTAAAGGGAAACACTGATTTACTAGAACTGATTGCTTCACAGTCTAATTACTTTTCAACTGGCTGTTCCAAATTAAGATGTCATTGATGGCTTTTTGTGATATATTTCATTTTAAGCAAATTTATTCTATAATAGAGTACATCATAATGGAAAGCAGAGTTCCTACTCTTCCCTCCTCTTTGTAGCCTGATATCTTGACAAGTAAATTAAATTTAGCAGTTAAAATGCTTCCATTAGTAATTTTATTAAGTTAATTAAGGAATCTCTCTTTCTGAATCCTAACTACCTTCCTTTCAGCTCAACGTTGATTTCCCCCCCTCTTTCTTGTTTTAATTTCCACTATTTAGTAACTGCAATGAATTGTGGGGCCCATCAGCAACTTGATCAGAAGCAATATTGTTGGGGCCGGGACACACTGAAGTGAATCAAGTCAAAAACAAGAAAATACAAAAGTCACTGGAGGACATGTGCCAGTTTCCCTAAGGTTTCTGGGTTGTTCCTTAAGAAAGAGGAGAAACTCATTTTTTGCAACATTTGTGCTTGGAGAAGCAAGCAGAACTCTTCCAAATAGTTCAAGCAAGTTCGAAGTTATTCTGGGAGAGCTTTTAGATGGAGAAAAAAACCTCTTCAAAGCTGTCCCTCATCCAGTAATAAGTATAGTACTGGGCTAGACAACAGACAGTTAAATAAAGGATATTTTAAATGAAGCCATATGGGCCCTCCATAAGAGGTTACATTCTAAATCCAATCCATACATTCATAAGAGACCTTGGGTGGAAGAAGTACTCCTCCTAACCTATTTGCCAGCTGCCAAAAGGATGACCTCTTATACTCAGGAGTCACAGAAACCAGAGAAATATTTATGTTTTTGTTTTGCTTTAGAGTTGATAGAAAACATATCTAGCAGAATTCCTTCATTTTCTACCTTGGGAAAGTGAGGCATGGGGAGGTCAAATGATTTATCCAAGATCACAAAGCTAGAGTCAGAGATCTGCCTGTAACCCAGATATCTAACTCCTAATTTGGAATCTTTTCTATTACATCATATGAGAGAAAATGACATCTCAAGTAAGCAGAGGGAAAACTGGGGTACCCAACATTTGATATTCCAGTCTGATTATGTGAACCCCCATCTCTGATTAGGTCATTAGAAGAATTAATTGTGAGCATTTGAAACTCATAAAATTTGAGACTTGAAAGGTAATCAGTGGCTATTTGGGAATGAATAAATCACCACTCTATTATATCTGATGAATGAATGTTCCACCTGATCCTGAAAATTCCCAAAGAGGTAGAATCCATCCATTTTTGGAAAAGCCTATTCCACATTTGGGCATTTTTAACTTTTAGGAAGATTGGGGGGTTTGTTTGTTTTTCTCTTTGACATCAAGATTAAATTGGTTTATTTTTAGCTTCCAGCAATTATTCTCAATTCTACCTTCTGAAATCAAACAAAACAAACTGAATCCCACTTCTACATGTCAGGCCTTCAGATTAACTCAGGAGTACTATTATGGTCCTTCATAGAATATAGTTGGGACACAATATGTGTTTCATAGCTATTGAAAAACATATTACTCTTTTGCTTTGTGCCCACAAAGAAATGATACTCAAGCACTGAAACTTCAGATAGCAATTTGACCTCCAATGTGTAGTCCCTTATCAAGATAAGTACAGTTCCTTCATCTTTGGAACCCCATAAAAGAACATGTCTTCGCTAGGTTTATTTTATCTCTAATGGATCTCTCGCCCCAAGAAATGTTTTTAAGAAGAAGTTATCATTCACAGACACATCAAATTTTAATCCTCTAAGGGTCCTTGCTATCACCAAATCTATTCCCAAATGAGTCTTACAGATAAGGAAATAGTTCCTGAGAGGCTCAGTGACTTGTCCTATGCTTATGTAGCTAGATACTTTGGCAAATGATTAGAAACCAGAAATGCCCATTACTAAAGTAGCACTGAATTCCTCACTGGGTTGATATAAAACAGCTAATTCTCAGTTTCCCTTTGTTTCTTACCTGTTGGTGCTATTAGTCACTCTGTAGAAACACTTTTTAGTTGAGTAATTACAGCTGTCTTTTTATATTACTGCAATAACTATGTGGAAGCATACCTCTTAATTCCAAAAAATATAACGATTGAGACAGGATGAAGATTCAAATATCAGCCTCTGGTATTTGCTGTTTGTGTGGCCTTGTATACATCTTTGGGCTTCTGATTCTTCAACTATAAAATAAGGGCACTGAAGAAAAGGAATGCTATGTGAAGTTTGTTTTTTGTTTTTTTTTTTCTAGATATATGCTCTTCCATATTGTGCTTCCTGCTTCTCGGCTGCCCCTTCGAGAGAGATATTTTTCAATTATTTTGAGAGGCCTCTTTGTTTTTAATGTGGCGTTCAACTCCAGTAGTGAAATCTGTTCCATATTTGTAATCAGCTTTCAGTTCATGGAAGAAGACCAAATTGGTAAGTTCTTTTGAGTTACAAAACAGAATGTAGTTATGTAGTCTGGTTTTAAGGGAGAAAAGAGCATATAACTCAGAGGAGAAAGGCTTACAAAAATAAATGTTTTGTTCTCTCCTGTATACCAGAAAGTATGGACTGGCTTTAAAGCCGGGCAGTGTTAAATTAAAAGTAGAGAGCCACAAAGGGGGCCATCTGGATTGTGAAATCACATGGCAAATCTCCACTATTTGCCATACTGAAGGAGGAGGCATATGTACCTTTAAAATAAGCTCAAAGGAAAGATGTAGTTAGTTTATTTGTGAGGGAGTAGATAAAACTGGGCAGCAATTATGGCATATGAGAGCTGGGAGGAACCTTAGAGATCATCCAATTCAACAATCTTCTTCTACAATCAGAAAACCGAGATATGAGGTAGTTAAGTGAACTGCCCAGGGTAGCCTAGTTTGTAACTGGCGTGGCCAGGGAGAGAACCCAGGTCTCCTGACTAAAGCTGCTATTTTATCAGAGCTTTATGTTTACTAGTCCCTTACTCTTTGGCACCTTCTCAAGTGGCCTAACGATCCTAAAGCGATGCTACTTGAAATGAAAAGCAAAGAGATTACAAATCAGTCATCTGCCCAGGCTTAAAATGAGGCACTACATTGCTGATAGACAGAATCAAGTGAATGTGATTTCCACTCAGCAATTTCTAGATTCAGTGCCGTCATTGACCCTCAACACCCTATTGGGTGTTGTCTTTATGAAATCATAGGCAGTAGAGTAAAGGAAATTGGAAAAGATAAGATGAGAGAATTAAAGCTGTAAACTCTCTTAGGAACCATTTTATTCAATCCATTCATTTTTCAGAAGAGGAAACTGAGGCTTCTGCAGGGAAAATGGTTTAGTATATTTTAGGACCTTAGAGCAGAAATATTATCTTCTATTTTTATATATGACCTATAGTTCTCTCACTCAAATCCAGTTCATTTGCTAGTCAAGACATCACCTTTCTGATGTCATTCTCTTTGAGAATGAAAGATGCACATTCATGACAAACAGCCCCTTACACAGTGCTAGACAAATACAATAAGGGAAAAATAATAGTTTCTGAATCTGAATGAATAGTCAACTAGGATCTATCTCTCTGATTGACTAGTTATTCCCCAAAACTCAATTTTAAAGAGAAGGCTAGAGGCCAGCCATGTTTTCAATCCAAACTGGTCAGTACTCCCAATTCTTTCCTGGACCACTTTCTTTACCACTTTCCTTCTCTTCTTCCCTTTCATCCTAGATTTCCAGCTTCCTTTTTTGTATTTTCTTTTCCCATAAGAATGTAATCTCTTTGAGAGCAGGGACTTCTACTAGAACTTAACACAATGTCTGGCACATAGTAAACACTTAATAAATGTTTGACATTTCATCCCCTGATATTCTCTATTTTTCTACCAAATCTTATGTAATTGGATTTTGAATCAAAAATCAGTTAGGGAGGGGCAGCTAGGTGGCACAGTGGATAGAGCACCAGCCCTGAATTCAGGAGGACCCGAGTTCAAATTTGGTCTCAGACACTTACCACTTCCGAGCTGTGTGACCCTGGGCAAGTCACTTAACCCCAGCCTCAGGGGGGAAAATCAGTTAGGGGTCTGCAAAGTTGAACAGTATAGGATGTGACAGAGAAAGAATTGTAAATTAGGCTAAAGATAATGAATCTGATGTGGAAGTAGAGTGCAGAATCAAAACTTTTGAGCTTATTTTTGGCAACTTTTCAATTAATGTTTCAAACATCCTACACAAATATTAACAAGCATATGCATTAAAATGCCCATATTTCTGATGAAGTCTAGTGTCAAGGTTAACTTGAGACTCACAGTGAAAATAACTGGCAAAAGATATGATCCCAACCCTAATTAGTAAGCTAATGTTCCCATGACCCAAGCAGCTGCTGTTGGAATCAGTCCCTAAACACAAACATCCCCAGTGCTAATGTTGAGTTCCATCAACCAGTGTCTATGTCAGCCATGGTTCAGACTTCAGCCTTTTGAGGTAGCTCTCTGTGGGATCTGTGCAGAATTATGTGGTTAATTACAGATTGGCTTTTGGCTAATCAATTACGCTTCCATAAGTTTCTATTACAAAGGATTTTTAGGATCCTAGATTTAAAAGAGAAAAAGGACCATAATTAACTTTTTATATTTTTCAGATCAGAAAACCGAAGGCCAAAAGATTAATTGGCTTACTCAATGACTCAGAGCTAGTAAATAACTAATTTTGGAATTTGAATCCACATCCTGTGATTCCAAATTCAATATTATTTTTACTACGTTATTCCTACTTCTAAAGTATTAAATTTGATAGTCAACCTTGCCATGAATTATTATGGGTGCATATATATGAATGTCACTGTCACTTAATGGATTTTAGATTGTTTAATGCTTTTTAGTTCTAGAAATAACTCTACTGGATCAGGTCCCTTTTTTGCTTGATCAATCAATCAAGTAATAAGCATTTATTAAGGGCTTACTATGTGCCAGGAGCTATACTAAGCATTAATGACACAAAGAAAAACAAAACAACCTCTGAACTCAAATCAAAATTAAGATGACAACATGTAAACAGCTATATGCATCCAAGAAATATAGAAGATAGGTGAAAACATCTCACAAGGAAGCAACCATTGTTAAGGGAGGGCAAACAAAGGCTTCTTGAAGAAGATGAGAAAAACCAGAAAAACCAAGATGGGGAAGTGAAGAAGACATAGAAATAGCTAATGAAAATGCCCTCAGTTCATGTTAATAAAGGAAACTTGTATCACTGGATCTTAGAGTATGTGGAGACAACTGGAAAAATAAGAAAAGGTTAAATTATTTAGTTCTTTTAAAACTAAACAGAATATTTTGTATTTGACACTGGAAGTAATAGGGAGTCATGGAAGTTTATTGAGTAGGCATGATACGGTCTCATACTTTAGGAAGATCACTTGGTTAACATAATAGAGGACGGACTGGAGTAGAAAGATGTTTGAGAGAGTGAGACTCCCCCATACAGAGAGAGAGAGAGAGAGAGAGAGAGAGAGAGAGAGAGAGAGAGAGAGAGAGAGAGAGAGAGAAGAGAGAGAGGGAGAAAGGGAGGGAGGGAGAAAGGGAGGGAGGGAGGGAGGGAAGGAGAGAGGGAGAGAATGAGGGAGGGAGGGAAGGAGGGAGGGAGAGAAGGAGGGAGGGAGGGAGAAAGGGAGGGAGGGAAAGGAGGGAGAAAAGGGAAAGGGAGAAAGAGGTAGGCTATTACAAGAATCCTGATGTGAAATGGTGAGAATTTGCACCACACTGATAGCAGTGTTGGAGAAGAAAAAAGGAGTATGTATAAGAGATGTTCTGAAGGTATACTCAGCAGTACTTGGCAATAGATTGAATATAGGAGGAGAGGCAGTGAAATTTAGTGAAGAATTCAGGATGTTATATAACTAGGTTGTGAACCTGGATAATTGGGAAGATGATGGTGCTCTTGATAATAATGGTAAAATATGGAAAAGAGAAGTGTGGGAAGTTTGGAAGAGGAAATTAAGACAATGATTCCAATTTCACCCATGTTGAGTTTCAGATGTCTGTGAGTTATCAAGTTCAAAAATGTTCAAAAAGCAGTTGGTGATCCAAGACTGGAAGTCAGGAGGGAATAAGAATTCAGATTTGAGATAGGACTAAGAAGACATCTCCTGGAAATTAGCTTCATCTCCTTATTCATCCTTTATTTGTTTTCCCTATAATATTGAATTCCTATGAAGAAATATGCTCTGAGATAGCTTTGTAGGACCCTTCAAGGACCTGTTTCTTTCTGTTGGAGTATCACATCAGGACTTCATCCTATTAGCTTTGTTCTGCCTCTTCCCCTTGGAAGATCCTAGATTCTGTCTGAGTACCACCAGAAAAATCTAATATCACCTTCCCTTCTCCCTCTCATCCATTCTCCCCTTTTTCTCTTCCAATTCTTCTCAGATCAAAACATACTGAAAAAATTAACTCCATCTGAAATGAAACCTTGTCCCTGTGATTGTATTTGTAAAAGAAGAAAATCGAGGGACCTCAACCAGCCAGACTCCAAATGGAACTTAATTAACTACACATGCAAATATACTGACCACAGTTGGAAGCAAAATTAAATATCTCAGTGCAGTTTGCAAAGAATGAAAATTGCCATTGCTGCTGACTGGGCCCCTGGCCTATTTAGGTGACTTTGCTTCTTAACCAGAATCTGCAGTAGTTGTTTAGAAAAGTACACCAAAAGTGGGAACAAAACATATTGGAAAGATTTAGCACTTTCCCATATAAAAATTGTGTCTCTGTTATTAGAAACAAAAAGCAAGATGCCCCAACCAACCGGAATCCAAAAGAAATAATCTAAAAATGCAAAATGGTAGAAAAGGAAAGAATTTTATTTGACACCCTTCCCTCCATTAGACCAACAATTGTTCATTTCTCTGAATATCATACTGAGAACTCTTTCTTTGGTTATCATCAAGGACAAGGGAAAATAATAAAGCTTCAGATACTCTTTAGAACCAAATGGTCTTCTAGGGCCTTGATTAATATCTCATGATCTCTGAAATCAGTGAGTTGCAGCAAAGGAACAAATTGTTATCCATGATGTTCTAGGAGTATTCAAGACCATAGTTGCTCTGTCCCCTTTGGAATACTTCTCCATTAAATAAATAATCATTTTTTAAATTAATCATTAGAAACTTGGAATTCTCCTTACACCTAATATTGAAGAGGAATATATGTATTTCTATAGTCCCTATCTATTTTGTGTGGGGCATTGTGTTAAACGTTTTATAAATATAATCTCATTTGATCTTCATATGATCCTTACAACAATCATGCAAGATAGGTGCCATTGTCATCTTATAAATGGGGAAACTGAGGCAGACATTGTTTTAAATAACTCACCCAGAATCAAACGGCTCTTCCACATGAATGATTACAGATTTGAATTCAGGTTTTCCTGGGTTCAGCTCTACTTCTGCGTCATCCAGCTGCCTAATAACAGTTGCCTTGCTAATAATAACAGTCTTCATATGCACACTGCATACAGTGATAAGACATTTCATACACAGTATCTCATTTGATCCTGCCAGCAGTCCTGTGACTGGGTACCACAAATCTTATTCCTCTTTTGACAAAAGGAGGAAACTGAATCACAGAGAGATTAAGTGAAATCTTTAAGGTGTGCCACAACCAGGTGAAAAACTATTCTTAATGCTAATTCAACAATAAACAGTTTTGTGTGTTTTTTTTTTCCCAAGGATCTTCTGGAATCAGTATTGGTTGTTAGGTGCTGTGGGTAAAGCAAAAATAGACTCTGGCCTCAGGGTGTTTATAGTCTCCTGAAGGAATATCATAAGCAAACAAGGGGATAAATAAAAAGCAAATACACTATTATAAGCTCAGATCTTTTAATTCTAAGGTGATTTCTTTTTATATTACAACTTACTCTCTCATCCAATATTCCTGTACATGTGCTACACTTTCCTTACAGAGCTTTATAGTTCAGTATATGCAATTAGACAACTAGATGGGATCAGGCAGAGAGACCTGAGTTCGAACCCTGCCTTATCTTATAAGCAGTCTTATAAGCTTATATTACAAACTTTCTCAGCTTTAATTCCTCATCTATAGGATGTGGATAATAATGATGTCTACTTCTCAGTTACTGTGATGATCAATTGAGATGGCAATTGTGAAGTGCTTTGAAACCATGATGGTGGTAGTAATAGGAATAGGAATAATAATAGTAATAAAATAAATAGTAATGATAGGAATAGTAATAGTAAAAGTAATAATAATTATAGTAGTAATAGTAATAAACAGTAATAATAATAGTAGTAGAAGTAACAGAAATAATAATAGTAGTAGTGGTAGTAGTAATAGTAATTGTAGTAATAGTAGTAGTAGCAGTAGTATTAGTAGTAGAAGCAGTAGTAATAGTAATAGTAGCAGTAGCAGTAGTAATAGTAGTAATAATATTAGAAGTAGTAGTAGTAATAGTAATAATAATAGTAATCATAGTAGTAGTAGCAGTAGTAATAGTAGTGGTAGTACTATCAGTAGTAATAGTAATATTAATAATAATTGTAATAGTAGTAGCAGCAGCAGCAGTAGTAATAGTACTTGTAATAATAATAGTAATAGTACTAATAGTAGTAATAGTCACAATAGTGGTAGTAACAATAGTAGTAGAAGTCACAATAGTAGTAGTAGTAATAGTAGCAGTAGTAGTTCTTGTAGTATTTGCTATTGTTCAGTTAATAAATGTTCTTGTTCTAGACAGTGCAGTGAATAGATGGGCTGGAAATTTAGTCAGGCTCATCTTCCTGAATTCAAATCTAGCCATAGATACTTACTATCTGTGAATTGGGTGAGTCACTTAATATTGTTTACCTCAGTTTCCTCACTTGTTGAATGAGCCAAAGAAGGAAATGGCAAACCACTCCAGGATCTTTGTCAAGAAAACCCCAAATGGATTCAGAGTTAGGGCTAAAAAGGGCCTGAATGACTTGTCCTTTTGATTTCCTCGCTGTGGCTATTAATTTACGTTAAATGAAGGACCTGAATTTAAATTTAAGAGTTCCTTGAAGGACCTAATTGTGTCAATTGACACAGTGCATTGTTTTATCCATAAGGCATAGAGAATAGAAATATGAAGAACATTTTTATTCCAAAGCAAAAGTATAATAAAAATTTTGAATCAATGGATGACCTGGTCCTTTGTGTGTTAAGCAAACAAGAAGAAAGCAAAGTAGGTTCGTTTGAATAGATATGGCTGGAAGGGAAACAATGCTTGATTCTGTTTGCCTGCTTCTGAATAATTATACTAATAATTCACATTTAAGTTATACAAAGTCTTTTCCTCAAAATAAATCTACTTGGTAGGAAGAACAGAACTGTTATCCACATTCTTTACTTAAAGAAATTGAAATTCAGAGAAATTTAGGGAACTTACCTAGAATCACAGGACTAAAATATAGCACTAGAGACTCAAACCCAGTCCTCTAACAGTAAAACCAATGACCTTTTTATGATACATTATCTCCAACTACCTTAACTCCTCCATCAGAATCTTTTCTACCAGAAATACGTAAAGGCACAACTCAGTCCTTCTCTTTGCTACAAACTGGCCACTTTCCTGCCCAGATTTCATCCAAGGAAGGTGAACACTTGGAAAAGTTTTCAGCTGACAGAGTGAGCATGGCTGAGATCTCTTGGAGAACATGCCATCTGTCTGTTGGATTGAGACAGTTCACTAAGAAAGCAGATTTTGACCCTTCAGGAACTCCAATGTGATGATGACTGTATGACAGTTCTAAAAGTCAACATACGGTAGGTGGCCAGATTGCGCTTCTGGACACTGATGCTCCCATTTGGAAGGCATACAAGCATGTGAATTATGGTTCTAATGAAAGTGTCGATAACAATCCCGTTACTGGAGGAGCTGTAAAACCCTGCTTAATGAACTAGGCAGTGACACAAAAGCACAAGAGTTTAAAATGTACTGTATGAGAAGATGATAATTAGCCCAGATTTCATGTACAAGATAAAATGCATAGAGATGATATTACCACTGAGCAATATTATAGCCCTTCAGGGGACTGTTTTGTTAACAGGGTTTTGGCTTGTGCTTTACAATTCTCCTCATACAATGAACACTCCAGACGTATTAGATGACGAGGAGCCATGAGTTGAATGAAAGAGTGGTGGATGGTTAAATCCCTGGTGCAGAGGTTGACCCTCATCAGTGATCATGGTAAAGGGCCAACCCTACCCCAAATATATATGCATACATGTAGATAAATATCCATACATATATATGTGCATGTATGTATATGTAAATATGTGCATACACACATTTATATATAAATATCTACTAAGAGATGACAAGAAAAACAGAGATAGACAGAGAGAGAATGAGATCAAGGGATCATACTTCTTTGGGTCTTCCAAGTGGTATAGTCACATGTCTTTGCCAGAGGCTTTTCTAGAAAGTAAAATAAGATACGAATGAGTTAGAATGAGTTCTATCTTATCCTTCTGTTCAAAGTTAGAGTACACTATACCTGAAGTTAGGGATATGATATATGAAGATCTCTGTCTCTGTCTCTGTCTGTCTCTCTGTCTTTTTGTCTGTCTCTCTGTGTCTCTATTTCTGTCTCTCTGTGTCTCTCTTCTTTGTCTGTTTCTCTGTCTCTCTTTCTCTGACTCTGTCTGTCTGTCTGTCTCTCTTTCTGTCTCTGTCTCTTCTCTTTCTTTCTCTAATAATAGGAAAATTTTGAACCTAAAACCTAGACCTCAAATTCTGGTTTTGCCACTTACTAGTTCTGACAATTTGCATAAATGTTTTGGGCATTAATTACCTTGTATTACACATGAGGAAGGATGGAAAGAATGGTCTTTTATGAGAAGAAAACCTCCCATTATTCTTTTTCAAAGGTTGGCAGAGGCAAGGAGTGTCAATAATAATAATAATAATAGTTAATATTTACATAACACGTACTATGTGTAGGCATTATATTAAGCACATCACAATTATTATCTCATTTGATCTTCACAACCTAGGGGAAGAAAGTTAATATTATGATCTCCACTTGATAAATGAGGAAACTGAGGCAAAGTGGGATTGGATGATTTGATTGCCCAGTGTTGCATAGCTACTTTTGGGATCCTGACTCCACGGTCAGTGAATATACTGCCAATGGGTATAGAATATTGTCTAACAATAAGCTTCTTCATGCATTGAAAGATTTGTTTTGTTCTTTCTAAGATTTATATTATTACTATTTGTCTAAGGGGATGTTCTCTGGGAGAGAAGAAGGGAACAGACAAATTGGAATAGGAATAATACAGATAGTAAGAAACAGAAGAGCACAATAAAAACTATCTTTTTAAAAAATAACTGAGGGAGAGATGAATGGTTTATTTAGTCCTAGTTTGCATCAAAACTCAAAAAAACTAGGGCACTATCCATCAGGGATAAAAAGCAGGATCTCCCGGTACTGTCTGGTTGCTGTCTGGGACACTGAGAGCCTAGATAACTGGTCCAGAGTCACACCAGCATGATGTATCAGAAATGGACCTGGAATCTAATTCTCAAGTTGGCTCCCTTATTCACTAAGTCACACTAACTCAGGTTATCCATAACTGAATAAAAAAGGAGGAAAGAATCCTATGAGCATAGGGGTACCAATATCTTCTCTGTAAACCTGCTTCAGAGTTCAGGGACAGAGATAGTACATGTCAATATGGCATTCTCTCTATATGGGCTTATGTTTTTCTTCTCTCCTATATCTAGCCATTCTTTTCTGTCTCAGACAAATATTCAACCTTTTAAAAAAGAAATGTTGGTTAGGATTTGCTCTCAGTTTTTAATTGTATTAAATGGAATAGTGTAAATATTGCTTGGATTGGCTAAGTATTGCCTAGGTATCCATATGTTTCATAGCATGATACAACTGCACTAAGAACAATAAATCAGAATATACTAGAACAGCTCTCAATGAGGAATGGGGTCTATGTCAGATACTTCAGTGGATCAAATGGTCCAAGGTTAGGAGGAATCAGCTATGAAAGAAATCTCTTTCTAATCTTTATTCTACATGACATATTATTCTATGAAGAGATGATATAACACAAAAAGGCTGTTTTAAAAGGATTCTGAGAATAGGCATTACTCTGGATGGATAGGGTCCTAGGTTTTTGACATTTTTTGATTCAAACTAGAACTGAAAAATCCATTCCTCTCTTCCTGTGGCTCTCAAGGGTCTAATGGAAAATTCTATGATACTCTATGATTGTGATTAGTGGTGTGTGTGTGTTTGTGTGTGTGTGTGTGTGTGTGTGTGTGTCGTGTGTGTGTGTGTAAGGAGGAGAATTGGGTGCAAATGTAAAATGTGCTGAATCTCTATAGATTCAATTTTTTGAATAGCTGGCAAAAGAGTAGAAACATTCTTAGGGAGGTCAAAAGGAACACAAAGACCATATCTATTTTAGTATAAAGTTAAAATCAAATGGAAGTTTGCCATCCTTTAGTTTAAATGACAGAGAAAATATGTTGGTAAATATAACTTCTTAGAGCTTTGATATGCCTTTATGCTTAAATGTTATTTCACTTAAAATAGTTATTTCTTGACTTAGAGAATACATTATTGAGAGTGTTGGTTTCATAGTCAAAAGTTCAAATTTGGACTCTGTTCCTTTTTTCTTTGTGACAATGGGCAAGTAACTTAACCATTCTGGACTTGAGTTTCCTTATGCATAAAATAAGGGAATTAGACTAGATAGCCATTGAGGTGTTTGGGGGCCTTAAAAATCTATGATTTTATGATTACTTAGCCTATGAAAATAATATATATTTATTAAGTGCTTGAAATATATTCAATATTGTTACATACTACAAAGAGTCTGATATACTTCCTAACTCCCTCAAGTTTATAATCTAGTCAAGGGAGGAAGGGCAAGGTTTTCAGATAAATAATAATAAACTGGAAGATAATAAGATAGAATTAGGTGACACAGTTGATAGAGCATTGGTTTTAGCATCAGGAAGAGAGGAGATCAATTTCTTACTCAGACACTACCCAATTATGTGACATTGGTCAGTTCAGTAAAACTTGCTCAGTCTCAGTTTATAAAATGGGGATAATAATAATAATAATAATAGTCTACCTCATAAGGTAGATATGAATATTATGTGAGAGAGCATAAAAAGAAAACAGACAAAATATTTTGCTAACTTCAGAGTGCTATATAAATGCTAGTTATAAGGTTGAATGTATAGGGCTGAGTGAATAAGATTGAGGGCATCTAGCTGGTGTGGTATATAGAGTATTGAGTGATTTCAGAAACACTTATCTTCATGTGTTCAAATCCATCCCCAGACACTAGGTAGATAAGTCACTTAACCCTGTTTGCCTCAGTTTCCTCATCTGTAAAACAAGCTGGAGAAGGAAAGAGTAACCTACTCCAGTATTTTGCCAACCCCAAATGGGACCACAGAGAGTCAGACATAGCTGAAATGACTAAACAACATAAGGTAGAGCATAGGAGAAGCAGGAAGGTTTTTAAAATGGAAGCTGTCTGCAGAAGGAAAGCATTCAGGATTATTAGAGAACTGATTCTTTGCCCTGGATCTCTACAATCCTTATAACTCATAGTACCCTTGAAAGGAAGGTCTAAGTTTGCTCATCCATATTATGATTTTGGCCCTTGTTATTCTTGACCTCCAGATCCTATTTGGTCTAGTACTATTCCCAAACTTCTCCAGGTATAATCTACTCTAAGAATTCTTCCACTTATATAGAACTACTTTCATTGTTCCATTTTACTTCTGGCTGAATTCCTACTGTTCTAAGGTTAGCTCAGAACCCTTCGCTTTTCCACTATTTTGTTGTTTTGCGGCTTTTCCTGGAGCTAAATAAAATGGTTCCTTTTCTTCTGTAGCTATGTGACACTCTAAAGATGATACCCTGAAGGGACTTGTTGGATACAAATCTTTTGCTCTAGAGGATTGAGTATGCTCTTTATAAAATTTCTTCTCTCTTGTCTTTCTGCTCTTCTTAGTTTACCTATCTCCTCTTCTTTTCAGAGTGGGCACATATGCAAAGATTGAAGCCGAGTGAAAAAACTGACTGAGAATTAATCTTCCTCAATATGGTATCAAAGGGCTAAATAAAAGGTGACTTTACCTTTCATCACAAAAAACAAACAAACAAACAAACAAACAAACCTATCATCAATTCCAGAAAAAAAAAAAAAAGATCCACTTCTGTTAACTATGTTAATATGGAGTTATTGTTGACAAGGTAACATAAGACAGATTCTAGACCTCTCCCTAAATGCAACCTTTACAAACCCTTTACCTCATTTGATTTTCAAAATAATTTTATACAGTAAACAACAGTAGTATTATCATGGCTCTTTTCAGCAATGAGGAAAAAAAGTACACACAGATGAAATGATTTCATCATAAATGGCACTAATATGTACAGTAAGATCCATGAATCAGTTTACATATATTATCATAGTGACAACATCATAGAAATGAATTTTCAAATTTCACTGCTTCACTTCCAAAAAGCATAGATATGGACTGGAAAGGATATTTGAGGCCTTAAATCCCCTCATTTTACAGATGAGAAAGCCCAGAAAAGTTAGATAAAGCTGGAATTTAACTTAAACTTTTTTCATATTGCATCACAATTTTCTCATCTAAAAAAAATGTGCATAATAATACCTGTCCCATAGGGTTCATATGAGACAATGTATGACAAAAGCCTTACAAACCTTAAAACACTTTATGAATGCAAATGATTGTCATTGCATGAGGACATAATGAGTTAGATCCTATAGATATTAATGTGGTCATGTTATCAGGGAAGAACCTGGAACTTAATGAGTATAAGAGACTTCACACAGACACTGAAGTCATAGTAATGATTCAAAGCAAAATCTAACCACAACTCCAGCTCTCCTTCCACCATACCATGCTAACTTACTTGCAATCACATAAACTGTATGTGAAAAATCCAGAACTTCAGTCCAGACTTTTTTGGAATTCAATCCAGAGCTAGTTCCACTACATCAAATTAGCTTAACAAAGTTGTATATTATATGAACTTCTTTGAATACTTTAGATTCTAAATACGAAGGAATTTCAGAGAAGAAGGAAAGCAATGATGGCTAGGATAGTCAGATCTTCACAGAAGTGAGTTCTATAGAATGGAGAGAATTTGGATAGGTAGACTGGAAAGACATTCCAAGAAAAGGACACAACATGAATGATTACACCAAGTTTAGTAGATTTCAAGTGTATTTGGGAGATGGGGAGAAGACAAGTCAAGACTATGGGTTGAATATTGGAGACTAGTAGGAAATAACATGACTTATTATGTGATCAGATTATAAATGTTCTTGAAAAAATAATCAAAGTAGTTTTTTCTGAGATTTTAATAATAGAGACATTCAAAAGAATGAGGACCAAAAATAACAATCAAGACACCACTTTTCAGTATTAACTGTTATATCTACTCTGGTATGCCTGAAATAAATACTTATCATGGGGTTATGGAAAAAGAGAAATATAGAGTGGATTATGTATATAGCCTTCTTGTGAGTACTGACCTGAAATAAGCTAATACCCCAACTTGAATAAAAGTCTATTTGTAAATTACTCTTCTTGATTTTCCAGGTCATGATTGCCTCTTTCTACAAAGCAATTTATGACATCCTCAATTAAGAGCTGCTATAAAAATGAATGAATGAGGTATTTTCAAACTGCTCTGAGATATTAAAGATGAGTCATTTAAAAAACGGTTTTGTTTCCTGTGTTTTGGATAATGGGTTTGAGAATGTTGTCTCCAGCCTTACCCCATTATGAAATCAAATGTGATTGTAGAATGAGCACACATCCAAATGCATGTAATAAATAAATCCCAAACACAATAAACTGTTTTTCACTTAGAATCCTGAAAAGCAGAGGGTTGTTGTGTCTCAAGCATGAAATCCAGTGTTTTTCCCATATAAAGCTGTGATCAAAGTAAATAAACCAGTCTCTCGTGCAAGCTACACATGCCAAAAGGTGCTCAGATTTCTAAAGAATAGGAAACAAGCATTACGTCCAAAGTGTCCTCATTAGTTGAAGGAATTATTGAAAAGAAACATAGATATGATACAAAGGCAAATGCATCTGCCTCTGCCAATTTTGTACCTATGGAAATAAGATACTTTGCAATTCTATAAACTGTTCTATGGACAACAGGCAGCTTGGAAGAACATATCACGATGGACATGTTGGCCTATCCTTTTGCAGTCAAGAAAGATCTTGATCAAAATCTAAGTTCAAATCCTATCTCTGAAATATCTTATATGTATAACCACTGGCAAATTATACTCTATAAAAGCCTTAGTTTTCTAAGCTGTAGAAAAGAAATAATAATATCAAAAATATCTACTTCACAAATTTATTGTGAGGCTCAAATAAATCTAAAGGCTACATAATGTAAGGAAGTATATAAAGATTCATCATATTTTCTTTTTTATATGTTTTTTTTCTTTTAAAATGTAAAATCCTTGAAGACTAAGATTGTATTTTGCTTTGTCTTTATTCCTCCAGTGATTTGAACATAATGCATAATAAACATGGGTTAGATTCAATTCAAGTTACCTTTATGCTAAAAATCAGAAAATCATATTTGTATCTAGATGACAATGTATGCTGAATGTTAGGTGAAAATATAGATGAATTTGGCAGCTTTATCCATGATTGCTCTGAATTTTACCTTGATTAAAACTATGGGGATCATGGCCACAATGGATTGAAGTAATAATCAAGAGAGACTGATTTTATATAGCAGCACACAAAATCAGCAATGGTTTAAAAAAAAAATTAAAACCACAAAAACCACACATACACAGCAAAATCTAAAGAAAATTTTCTACAGTATAATAAAGTAATGTAATTTATATCCAGTAGGAAGCTGTACAAACCAAAGCTCACACAATATTCCATAATCATACTATCTATTTTTAGGCTATCACAACTATACACCAAAAAAAAGTGTTGGGGAAAAGAAGAAAAATGGTCACAAATCATTAGAGTTCACAGCTGTGTTTTTATTCCCATTAATTATGTAAAACTGTTCATCAGCAGACCTCCACCTTCTTTGAATTCACCACTAGCTTTTGGAGATTTTCCCTCAAATCCTTTATCTTGGGACCACTCACAAAGACAAACAGAGGGGCAATATGAAGTACATGCCCACATCTACTTTCTTTATACATAAGAGGGAAAAAAAAATCTGGCATACATGTTTTTTATGGATAAAGAAAGTTGGGAAAATAAGGGACTCCTTCACTTCCCATTATATCCATTCATAAAATTTTTCCAAGGTTATCCATAGTCAATATTATTGGGCTCTGTCTTCACAGTCTATCCTTGAGCCCTTTGCTATTATGTTTCTGTCATACTTTATGATGTCTATGAGAATACATAGGTGGAAACATTCTTTCTTCAAATAAGGGCAGACTTAGTTCTTTAGCTTCCCATTGCTACTAAGTTGTTGAAAGGCATTGTCATTATTAATATTCATCTCTCTCTCTTCTCCCTTCTCTTCTCCTATTCTTTCCCTCTTCTCTCCTCTTCTTTTCTTTGTATCTCTCTGGCTCTATCTGTCTCTGTATGTGTGTCTGTATCTCTCTCTCTATTTCTGTTTCTCCTCTTCCATGATGTTCTTCTGCAGGAATGATCCCTCAAAAATACAATTGGCATGTTTCTGTAAGACTAAATTTTCATTGTTTCTTTGAATAATAAAGTGAGGAAGCCACAAAATATTCCTTTGCATTTGAGAAAAAAGTCAAATTAGTTCAATTAGTATAATTTAAATTCTTATTCTCCAGGTGATTTTAACAACCTACCTGTATCATTAAACACAACCAAATAATAATAATAATAATATTAGTTTTCTTCTATGCAATTAAAAAAATGACAAAAGGAAAAAGATATTTTCTCTAAGTTTGGAACCACAAAAGATGATTTGACCTGAGGGCAAACCACAATTCATCTGAGGGTAAAGTTATCATTTCTAGGGAACTATAGCTAGCAAGTTTCCTCCAATAAATTTTCTACTCACATTAAGACTTGGAACTGAAGACAGAAACACCATACTCCAATTTAAAATAAGTTGCACTACTGAACTATTTTGCTTAAAGAGGCCAGTTTGGATCTTCAATCTATTTTAAGTGGTATGACCAGTGGCTTTAGGAATGTGGTATGTTTGGACAGCATGAGACCTTTGTTGTTATGGAGCCAGATCTGGCCTGATGCCTCAATACAGCTAACTAACTAGAAGAAAAGTGCAGTGCTATGAGAAACACATGCTATTTCCAGACTTCTATTTTCACTGTATAGAATAAATAGAAGCTTTCATCTCTGCTTATCCTCTTTGGGCATACTGCATACCACATGCCTCATTATTCAAAGGATAGGGTGTCCCTTACACAGAGGAAAAGGAAATGGGGGGAACACTTTCCCCCAAAACACTTTCAGCTCCAAGAAAAGTAAACGAGGGCATACAGTCTACAATACCTCTTCTTTTGCCTACACGCATGGTACTAGGCCAGATGATTTGAGCAGAATGGCCGAAGGTTACTGGGGAACTCAATGATGACTGGATTTGTTGACAAATGGTACTATATAATTGGCAACAGACTAAGAACATATTGCAAATTCTAGACTTTACTTTTATCAGATGTAAGACAAATTGAGAAGGGACTATAACCCAGCACAGAAAAGTACGGGGCACAACCTCACAATTAAACTGAAAAGGAGGCTGATTAATGCTTTTGCCAATTTATAAAGGGTCTGACAGTCTGTCAACACCATAACAGGTATTTTGAGAACTGATCTTCCCATCTTGGAAATAACACATTAAGTAGGTAAACCAATTTTCAGCACTTGAAGTCTCTGGAAGAAGGATCTATACAAGTTTACTTCTTATGCCTGATTCAAAATTGGACAGGCGTGCATCTAAAGATTCCAACCTATAGTTAACTATGCTGATAGTTACAGAGAAAAGATAGAAAGGTGTCTGCCAGGGTGAGCACAAATAATAATAGCTAACATTTATATAGTGTTATGTGCCAGATAATGTGCTATTACTGTTTGCCTTTCATTTTCAAAAAGAATTGATGGCATCATGGGATGAAGTCTTGACTCATGGGTGACCTGGATTTTAAATGAGACAAAATTACACAAAGTTGTCAGCCTCACTCTCCCTTCCAGAGTCACCAAAGTCTAGTGGCAACACAAAAGTCAGACTGGCGATGGCCCAGAACACAATGGATGGCCTTTGCATGTTCAATGTATGACAAACTCTAAGGACTTCTCAGTGTACTGAGCAGACCACTGCCTGTATGGTCATTGGAACAAATAGTTTTCATTTGCCATTTTACTCAGGAAAAATTTTACTCACTTGGGGTAGGTATGCCCCTAATTCACCTACAAGTCTATCAGTTAAATTCAACATGATTTAGGCTATCTGCTATAATAGATTTATCGGGTTATATTTGCTGTGCATGTAGCTTCTTGTGAAAGTGGACAACAAAAGTGGGCGAGTAGCCTTGAGAAGGGCTCAGCAAACTCACACAGATGTATTCTAGGTGGTATTCTAAGTAGAATTTAAACTCTTTTTCTTTAAATTCAGACCTGGCACT
Source organism: Sminthopsis crassicaudata (assembly GCF_048593235.1). Classification (NCBI taxonomy): domain Eukaryota; kingdom Metazoa; phylum Chordata; class Mammalia; order Dasyuromorphia; family Dasyuridae; genus Sminthopsis; species Sminthopsis crassicaudata. The sequence continues at coordinate 107,987,367 of NC_133618.1, read as the reverse complement.
CTATCCACTGTACCACCTACCTGCCTCTAATTTGTTAATATGCCAACAGTCTCAGGTACATTTTTTTAATGAGGTTTGGAGACATGGCAAGATATAGACCTGTGATATCATCACTACAGCAATTTCCTGTTGTGGAAAACTCAAGCAATACAAATCATGGCAACTCTTCTGCAATGTATAGAGAGCTAGAAATCTTGAAATATTAAATGACTTGGCTCATGATCTCACAACTACTAAGCATTTGAAATCAGACTTGAACCAGATCTTCCCAACTACAAGCTCTTTTGGTGAGTATATTCACTCTCATTTTAGATGACAATCCAAAGGAGATTAAACGACTTGCCCCATGTCCTATAACTAGTAATTATCTGAGGCACTGGATTAAAAATAATCCATGTTTAAATAGTGAATATTTTAAGGGTTTCTTCCACTCCCCTTAGTGGTAGACAGTATATTATTATCCTCATCTCATTGATGATAAAACTGAGACATCAAATTAGATGAGTTACCTACCTAGTGTCAAATAGCTAGTAAGTGCCAGATCCAGAATGTGAAGTGTAAGAGGTGATCACTCCCAGTCCCTGTCCCTTCTATAATTGAAAGTAGCTATAGGATCTGTCCTAGTTTCTAGTCTGTGAAAGCCTGTTCTGATGCCATGTTTATACATATTTAGATTTTCCACAGATAGAAACCACATGATAAAATTCCAACCTAACTACTTGCTATTCAGGGTTAATTCATAGACCAGCTTCACTCAGACTGTGTCTAGACACACTGTGGCTAAATCTTTCTCAAAACCAGATAAATAGCACAGGCTTCCTACAAAGGCAAGAGTTAGAAGGTATTGTCATACTGGAAGCATCACGATGAGATGGACCAAGCTGATGAATTCAATAGAATTTTAGCTCTAGAAGTAGAAGACATCCAACGGCCATCTAATTCACCATCTTCATTTTAAAGATGTAGATAATGTTGTCAAGGCTATTGCTCAAAGTTGCATAGCTAAATTGCTAAAGCTGGGGCTTAGGTTCTTTGTCTTTAGAGCCATTGTCCTTCCCATTGGACCACACTATCCCTATTATAATATGCTATAATTAATGAATTATTGAGTCATAAATTTTGGCCAGAAAATGTGTTGTAATCATTCTCAGAAAAATGGAAGAAGCCTTTAGCCTGGATTTGTAAGATTATGACATAGTTGCATAGTGTATAAAGAATTAGATACAAAGCCAGGAAGATTTAAATTCTAATCTTGCCTCAGATTACTAGCTGTATGACACTGAACACTGCACAAATCAGTTAATTTCTTAGTTTCCTCATCCATAATATTGAGGATATTACATGGAGTTGGGTAAAGCCATAATGCATGGCGTTTCAGGTGCGGAGCCAGGAAGGCTCATCTTCCTGAGTTCAAATCTGGCCTCAGACACTTACTAGCTGTGTGACCCCTGGCAAGTCCTTTAACCTTGTTTGCCTCAGTTTCCCCAGCTGTAAAATGAAAAGGAGAAGGGTGGAAAACTACTCCAATATCTCTAATGAAAAAACCCCAAATGGGGTCATGAAGAGTTGAACACAACTGAAGTGATTGAATAAAAGCAATTATCTTAACATTGTGAGGATCAGTTGAAATAATGTGAGCACAGTGCTTTGCAAATGATAAGGTGTTAACATTTCTATAGTTTTGATGATGATAATGGTGAGGATAAAGATGTGGGGCAAGTAACCTAAATTCCCTGAAAGTCAAGTTAATAATATCTGCACTACCTTCTTCACATGGTTGTTGAAAGAGAAGGGTCTTGTGAAACTCAAAGCACCATGTAAATGTGAACCAATATTATAAATAACACTTCAGTAATATTGAATTGATCTGAATTGAAACAGAAATACTCTCCTTATGGTTCTAGAATTTTATTTTTATCACATGCTTTCCAGTCCTCCCTTAGTATGTTTTTCCCTAGACCATTTGAGATAAAATTCTCTTACTATTCCTGAGTAACCATATGTTAGAATTGAGTATATATCTTTGACTTGTACCTAATAAGTAAAGTGCACAAGCAGAGTCTGGAAGGGACACTGTAAAAAGGAAGGCTTGTGGAGGTGAGAGTTTGGGCTAGAGTCCCTCCGAGGTCTCCTATCAACTAAGATTCTGTAACAGGAAAAAAAAAATGACCTCATTTCACCAAAGGCAAGACTACAAGGCTGAAGAGACAAAATATAGTATTTGCATAGTATATGCATTTTCAAAAATGCATAGGTTGCCTTTCCCAAAGCTACAACTTTTTAAATTATAAAGGTTTTTGACCCAGGTATCACAATGCACTATGGTGTCTCCTAATGACGGGAAGCCTCTGAGGTCTGGTGAGTAATGTTGTTCAGTATTCAACTCCCTTGATCTCATAGAAGGGACTGGCTGTGTCTAGGGTCCATATAAAATTTCTAGCATTCTGCTCAGAGTATGACTAAAAATAGGGTTGGAACAGGTTTTCTGTTGGCATTTTGACCCTTCTGCTGCTAGGTCTGGTTGAAACTGAAAATACAAGAGCTCCTGTAAATGGAAAATGAGGTGAGGGAAAAAGTTAAGTGAACTTTCGAGAACATTTAAAAATAAGTTTCTGTTTATTGAGTTCATGTCCTGGGCCAAAGCTTGGATCAATGCTCATTTTCTATGAGTGAGTTTTCATCTCAATTCTATGTGAAGGAAATTATTATTAGATGTAAATATGTGAATAAGAATGGACTTTTTAAGTTTAGGAAAATATACATTTATGCTGAGAGACATATATTTCATCTTGTCTCTGCTATTAGCTAGGTAAGTGACCTTAATTTAATCACTTAACCTTAGAGACATAATTTCCTCATTTATAAAAATGTGAGATTTGGGCTGCAGAAAATTCATAGTGTGAGAGAATCATAGGATCAAATAATGCTAGAACTGAAAAGAATCATAAAGATTATCAAATACAGCTCCTTAATTTTACAAATGAGGAAATTGAGGCTATGAATAGTTAAATGGTCTGCCTAGCCTCACAGAATCAGAGACAAAATACAAATCTACATCTTTCTGACCACAGTTTTCTAGCCACAAATCATTTACTAAACCCTATGTTCTATTAACATTCAACGAAGTGTTGGGAAGGGTGGATTAAAAATAATGATAACTGGTATTTTATGTAGTTTAGAAATACTTTACATTCATAATTTCATAATATTCACAAAATAACACTTTGAGGTAATTTGTCACCTTCATTTTGCAAAGGAAAAAATAAAGGATATCCAGAAACCAGTATGTGATTAGACAATAGTTTATTAATTAGTTCAAACAACAGTAAATTTGAATGATTGATAAACTGTGGAATGGCTATACTCAAAAAGTACTTGTCAGTGATTCCATATAAATGTGTAGGTCTCTATTGGAGTGCCCCAAGAGATAATTTATTTGGCTTTGTGCTGTTTAACATAATTATAAACATGGATAAAGGCATAAATGTCATGTATATCAAAATGAAAATAATATAAAGCCAGGAGGGAACCCAGCATATCACATGATGTCAGGATATACAATGATCTTGACTGACTGGAACATTGGACCACATCTAATAAGATGAAATTTCAAAGGAATAAATGCAAAAGTTTACACATGTATTAAAAAACCTCAATTTCACAAGCATAAGGTAAGATTGGGGCTGCTTCATAACAGTTTTTTCTGAAAAGCAGTCAGGTTATAATGATGATACAATCATCATAATATCATAGCCAAAAAAGCTGATGCAATCTTAGAATATACTATTTATCCAATTAATCAACAAGCATTTATTAAATGCTTAATGTCTACCAAGTATTGTGCTAGACTCTGGGACTACAAAGATAAAATGAATCAATTTCTGTTCTCAGGTAGCTTATCTTCTACCAAGAGAGCAATCATCTATATGCATGTAAGTTCATATGTGCAAATATAAACAAACACAAAGAATAGACTTCAAAGTGCCAATAAGTGCAAATAATAAACCCCCAGAAGTGACCATGCATGCTTAAATTCAAAATGTGTGAAGTTATAATTATGTAAAATATGTGAACTGGTCCTAGCCCAATATAAATATGCAATTTGAATCTGAAAAATGTAACACTCCAAAATATTCATAAATCACACTAATCAGGATCTGGTTAGAAACTAAAATACAAGATTGTTTTGGGAGGGAGGCAACTAGCCTTACATGGAACTGGGTGGAGCCCATATGGTTCCTATAGTACTTATTCTCATTTCCATTATCACTCATTTTAGATCAGAGACAGTAGCTCAGTGCATGAAGTTTCAAGTCCAGAGTCCAATCCATAGCTACTCTCCCTTCCCCTTAAGAACATTGCTGACAAACTTTTACTTGTATATCATCAAAAAGGGAAAACTCATTACCATATGAGTAAAACTTTTCCAATTTTGAACAGTTCTTATAACTTATTATTAAAAAATTTGTCCTTGAATCAAACTTAAATCTCTTTTCATTGCTGCTAGTTCTGCCCTGTAAGACCAAACAAAATAAAAGTAATCCCACCTCCAAAAGAAAATGCTTCTAATATTTGCAGACAGTTATCTTGACTCCCTTGAAACTTCTCTTTTTCAAGAAAAGTATCCCAGGTTTTTTCAACCAATTCATGAATGCAAAGTCCTTTGCCATCATTATTTTCCTCCCCTGGACACTGAAGTTTATCATCAGCTCTTCTAAGATTTGGTGTCAAAAACTAGAAATAATAATCAAGAAGTACAGCAGAAATGCTGCTTCTTTAATTCTTGGGAGTTACAGGTTGTTTTCTATAATTCAAAATCATATTAGCTATTTGGATTGCCTATAACAAAACTGTTTCACTCTGAGCTTCCACCATAACACCATATCTTTCTTAAATTAATTGTCTGCTAAAAATGCTTTCTCTCATTTTGTACTTATGGACTCAGCTTCTTGAGCCCAAACATAATACTTTCTATTGACTCCTATTATATTTCATCTTATTTAATTTAGCCTAATATCTAAGCTATTAATATATTTTGGATCCTGGCTCTATCATCTATTATGTTAGCCAACTTTTTGTTGTCTTTAAATCTGATACTGATGCCATCTATGTGGCTATGCAAATAAATCCCAGAAATTCAACCAGAAAATGTTTTTCCAAGTTGAAACTAAGCCATTCATTGGATCTCTTCATTCAAGTAGCTCCAAGACCTTCTTATTATATTCTCATTTAGTTTATATCTCTCTGATTCACAACAATAACATTATTGACTTCACTGAAATCTTGGTAAACAATATTTACAGCATTCCCTGATATGACCATTTACTATCCCTAGAAAAAGAAGTAAAAGTTAGTCTAGAATGATCTGCTATTGATGAAACTACAATCATCACTTCTTCATTTCTTGTGTTAGATGCTCACTAGACATTTTAAAAACAATACATTCTACATTTTTACCAAAAATTTAATTCAAGCTCACTAGCCTATTGTTCCTTTCTCTGTTTCTCTCTTCTTTTTCACTTTTTCTCTTTTGCTTTCTTCTTTATTTATTTCTTTTTCTTCCTTCCTTCCTTTTTTCTTTCTTTCTTTCTTCCTTCCTTTTTTCTTTCTTTCTTTCTTCCTTCCTTTTTTCTTTCTTCCTTCCTTTTTTCTTTCTTTCTTTCTTTCTTCCTTTCCTTCTTTCTTCCTTCCTTCCTTTTTTCTTTCTTTCTTTCTTTCTTTCTTTCTTTCTTTCTTTCTTTCTTTCTTTCTTTCTTTCTTTCTTTCTTTCTTTCTTTCTTTCTTTCTTTCTTTCTTTCTTTCTTTCTTTCTTTCTTTCTTTCTTTCTTTCTTTCTTTCTTTCTTTCTTCTTTCTCTTTCTTTTCCTTGCCTACTTATTCCCTCCCTTTCTCCATCCCCTCTCTGACTCTTGTCTCTTTGTCTCTTTCTCTCTTCCTCCTTCCTCCTTCTCTCCCTTTCTCTTTCTCTTTCTTTCTTGCTGTTAAGAATCTTAAATTCCTAGGGAATAATTTGAAAATATGAAAAAATGTATATAATTCTTGTTGTATCTGTTTATGTGTTGTATTAATATTTATTAACATTCTTTCCTGCTTTCTTTTCTTTCTTTCTTTCTTTCTTTTTCCTTCCCATCTCTCTTTTCTTCTGTCTGTCTCTCCATCTTTCTCTTTGTCTCTCTCTCTTTTTGTACCTCTATCTTTCTGTTGCTTATTTTCCCACTTTATCTCTCATTTTTTCCCTGTCTCATCAGGACCTTTCTCCAATCCTATAGTACCTATTCTCATTTCCATTATCACTCATTTTAGATCAGAGACAGTAGCTCAGGAATCACACCTACTAGTTCCTCCAAGGGTGTAAGAAAAAGATTGGACTTTTTATTCTCATTCCCAGAGGTAAGAACTTAGACTAATCAATAGGAGGAAGTGACAAAGAAGCAAATTTAGGTCTGACACCATGAAATACTTCCTAACAACCAGAGCTATTCGAAAGTGGAATGCACTACTCTTCCATCAATGATCCAAAAGGGTCACTTACTGAGTTTGCTAAGGAGGATTCGTTTTCAGTAAGGGTTGGATTTGGCTGCTGTGTACCTTTCAAACTCTGACAATCTATAGCAAACCTTAAAGAGAATCTCAGTAAATTTCTAAAGAATAATTTGAAAATGTGACCAAATTATAAATAGTTCTTGCTGTATAACATATATAAAAAGTTAATAAGATTTGTCAACTTGGGTCTTCCATGATTATTATCTCTTCCTTTTAGGTTTTTCTCATCTTGCTGAAACATGGGTATCAAGGAAATAGGATATAGGAGTTCTGTGTATTTATTTCTGGTGTTGATAACATCTGTATTTGACATTCTAGAATAACAACATCACTACCAAGCAACTAAGATATTCATGTTTCAGAACTGAGAAACTTTTAAAATCCCCTTTTAAGCTATGCAGCCACAGAAGACTCTTAATAATTGATTATAATTGATTTTAACCTTGTCCTAACCTGGGCAAAATGGCAAAGCCAATCATCTTTGTGCAGATGGAATATGAGAAAAGAGCCCCCAATCCACATCTTTAAAAGCTCCAGACATGAGCAGAAGATAAAATATTTAGTCTGCAAAAGCCTTGACCTCCCAATTCCAGCCAGTTTTGAACCTGAATTGATTTCAGACAAGGCATCTGGGAGATGATTACAACAAAATGCACTAAAGCTGAGCAGCCTTTATTTTAACATCCCAGTAGCTTAACCTGTTAATAACAGCAATTGTTTTAGATACAATACCAACTTTTGTAACAGGACTGAGAAAAGGATAACTGCACCCCAGTAACAGAAATGGTATGCAATAGGAGAGTATGGCCATTCATAGAGGTATTCAGAAATTTCAGGAGAAGATTCTCTTTCTTGGGGTCTAGAGCCAAATAGTAAATTAACACTTGGGGCTCAGATCTGGGAGGAGAAATGTGTTCTGTCAGACAAGGGATATGGGCTCAAATTAACTCCATATTAACAAAAGATGAAGATTTGAATAAGGTATGATCTTTCTCCTCACCTCACTTCCCTCATTTGTAAATTACTTGTGTTAGATGCAGCAATCTTGAGGTCCTCTCTTATGGATATGTTATTCTTTTTAATAAAAAAATCAACTTCAAAAAAAAGAAGATAGATTAGATGATTTGGTTAGTCAATCAATTAATAAGAATTTATTAAGAACCAATGAAGTATGTAGGCAAAGGACTTGGATAACAAGAAAGGAGAGGATATTCTGTGTTCTCCAAGGGCTCACAGCATAATGAGTGAGATTACATGTAAATAACCATATGTGTATAGATATAGATATATGTATATATAGATAGATATGCATATAGATATACCTATATATATAAATATAACTAGAATATCTTTAATTTAAGATATATATGATAAATTATTCTAAATGAATAGATATAAAAATTAAATGAATAATTTAGAGATAATTTTATGGTATGTGTGTGTGTATGTGTATGTGTGTGTATGTGTACTAGGGTAGGGGAAGGGGGTGATAAATTATACATAATTAGAGAGAGTCTTAAGATGAATTAGGAACAGCTCCTTGTAAAAAGTGAGATTTTAGCTGGATACTTGAAGGAAGTCAGAGAAATCTTATGGTAGAGATGAGGTAGAAGAACATCCATACAGATGAACAAACAATGAAAATTCCTGGAAATGCATGGAGGGGAGTAAAGTTTACCAAACTGGACTGGTAGAAGGAAATCAGGTTATGAAGGACTTTGATCACCAAAAAGAGGATTTTTATGTTTAATCTTGGAAGTGATGGGACTAACGTTCTATATTTGAGTTCCTTTGAGGAAAATTTCATAAGCATAGATTGTACCTCTTACCCCAGACAGTTATATATGTGTTAGTCTTAGAGGTGCCAGCTGAGGGAGAGAATGGGTGCATCCATATTAACACATCACCACTACTGGAAAAAAAAAGAAAAGAGAAAAAAAAAAAACAAACAAAAAAAAAAAACAACAACAACTCAAGAAGCCCAATTGTATTGAAATTATATTGATTCAACAGAAAACATGAAAAGAAAAAAATATTTTTTTTCTCTTTCTGTGAATGTCAAGAGGTGTGGGGTTTTGTTTGTTTGTTTGATGATTTTGTTTTGCCTTTGAGAGGGGCAGAGATAGAGTGAGAAAAGGAAAAGATCAACACTATTCAAAAATACAGATCTCTCCACACCTGGCTATAACACGTTGAAAATCAGCAGATATGACTATAATCATACCTCATGCTGTTCATAATTCTAAAAGTTCATAAAGAGATAGAAGAGGCATTAAGGGCCATCTAGTTCAAACTACACTCCCATTTTCCACATGAGGAATTTGAAATTAAGAAGTTTACCCAAAGTTACAGAAGTAATAAATGTCAGAAATGGGTCTTGAATACAGGTCCTCTGATTGCTTAGTCTCTGTTCATTCTGCTATGTTGTGTGGCCTACACTATTGAGTTTCCAAAAGTTACTCCTATGCAATGTTGCAAGAACATAAACAATATGAATCAACAAATACATACCCTTAAGGATTGTGTTAGAGAATGTAGATCTTTCTTGCATGGATATTGCCAAAATCCAAAAGCATTATTCCTGGCATCTAGAAGACCTACAGTAAAATGGGTCAGTAAAATGTAACTAAAACAAATTGTAAATGCAACTAAATAGAACAAAAAAGTATGAATATAGATAACATTTATATAAAATTTTAAAATTTATAAAGTGCTTTAAAAAGATAGAGTATTTCAAAAGCCAGTGCTATTTTAACCTATTAACACACTAAATTTTGAGACAGCTTTATTATTCATTTTATTTTAACAGTAATCCAGGCAAGGTAGGTGCTATTATTATGTGTCTTTTTTTTTTTTTTTTAAATAATCAGGATTAAATGACTTGCCTAAGGTCACACACCTAGTGTCAGCTAGATTTGAACTCAGATCCTCTTAACTCCCAGGTATCATCATTCATTAAATAACACCATTTGGAAATAATCATGGGCTGCAATCATCGTCAAGAGATAACAAGAAATGTTATTATCTCTTGTTATGTAAGTCTGCTTTTTTATTGGTGTCCCCCAGGCTCCCGCCCTGCTGGAGCTCTGTCCACTGTACCATCTAGCTGCTCTTGTCAATTTTATTAGTGAGAAAACTGAGGATGAAAAAAGGTTAAGTGAATTGTCCAGGATAACACAGTAAGTATCTGAGACTAGGTTCAAAATCAGGTTTTCTTATTCAAAGTCCTGAACTCTATGAACTATACACTATGAATTATGAACAGCTGCTCCATGTGAAACCATGGTTGTGGGAGACTTGCAGAGTTGTTATTTAACTTTTCATAAAGACATGCTTTCTTCTTTCCCAATTACAATATAAATTTCTTGAGTTGTTGGAACCATATATCCTTATATCTCCCAAAGTGCTTAGCTTGGGACATAATCATCATAATCAGAACATGTATATAGCACCTACTATGTGCCAAACACTATGCTAAGCACTTAACAGTACCTATTAAATTAATGAATATTAACAAGATTGATTCTTACTTAGGCTTGTTTAGTAATTGAACAAAAGTAGAAATGACCATTACAATACCTTCCACTAGACTACAACTCCAATGCTCTCTCCAGAATGAAAAACTGCCTTTCTTTTATTTAAGTTCCAACTATATGCAAGATATTGTATTCAGCATGGAGAATACAAAAAAAAAAAAAAAAAATATATATATATATATATATATATATATATATATATATATATATATATATGTACAGTTCCTGGCTTAAGGAAGTTGTTGAATTATATATTATATATTATTAATTATTAATTAATTACATATAATTATATTAATTATATATTTATTAATTAATTTTAAATTATTAAATTAATAATAATATTTAATTAATTAGTTATATATAATTATATATTATATATTAGATTATATATATATTTTTATATATATATACATATTGGATAGATAAGGGAGGATTAAAGGAACTATATCAAATACAGTGAAATGTATCACACAAGATACTATAATAGGAATAGAGAAGAGATGAAGACAAAATATTCTTTGAAATTTGAAGAGATAGAGAAAAAAGTTCAACTGAAGAAACAAAACAAAAAAAAATTTGATCCTAAAGTTCTATACCTGAATTCATTGTAGTCAGAAACTGGTATTTCCATCACAGTTTTCCCCAATCTTTTAAGGCTATGATGTTTTTTGAGTATACCCTGAAGCTTTTCACTAATGTTATCCAAACCTCTGTCTCCTCTCTCTATAGTCTTCTGCCTGTCTACTCTACCTTTGCCCCAAACACATACACATACCCTTACAGAATGGGGCTAATAACAAAGATGATTTCATTTTGTGATCATTCTTTATTGATAACATAGGCATAACTATGGGAATTCACTATGAGATATTTGAAGCAGTAACAGTCATAATTTCCACAAAATAAAGTTGAGAAAAGGTCAGAAAATTTGCCTCAAAGTCAGGAAGCCATAATTTCCAGACCTACCTCTGACATATACTATCTGTGTGATCTTGGGTGAGTTAATCAATTTCTCAGAGTCAGGTAACAATCCGAGATTATAAATTGCAAAATTTGAATCATCAAGGAAGCTCCCACCAAGCTCTCTCTTCAACAACATGGTTCATGTTGATGAAATAAAGTATTTTGTGCATACACTTAAAATCATCTTACTTATGGACTCTCCTTCACATCTTTGTGTGCCCTAATATCATTGTCATCTGAGATTCCCATATAATTCTATCACTGGACCGTTACAATTTCCTGAACTTCAATGACTTTGCCTAGATGCAGCTAGAGATCTTGAGGTTAACAGCTTCTTCCTCTATTGCTGGACTCCTAACATTTTGACTAAAAATGAGTTTGATCCATGATGCTGTATTCTACTTTCTGCCTCAACTCTGAAGTCCATTTTTCCCCTCATCTGAACCAATGATACTCTCATATTCATCTGAAAAACCTTTCAAGTCTACTTCTAGTGGTACTGTGGTTAGCAGAGTAAGAAATCAGTTTACATTTATGTCCTAATGGGCCTTGAGCTATCAAACTAAAGAATGATGTATGTTCATTGTCATGCACAAGGAACTGGCCTGGGGAAAGAAGTCCATGTGAAGGATATAACAAACAGACCCAGTTTCTCCTTCCCATGTTGTTTTTTTTCCCCCTATCTTCTTCCCAACTTATGCTATTTAACTACTATATAACTTAATTTGTAATTTGTATAGATCAAAACTTATTAAAAATGCATAAGTTTTAGAGGAAAGAAGTAGATTAAAATTTCCCAGTCAAAATTGGCAAGGCAGAGTGTAATTCAGATTGTCTTTATAAGCCACCAAAGTGTCATGGCATACAAGATGGCAAATAGCATCTCTAACACCTCAGGAACCAAATTCTGAGTTTGGCCTTTGTTTTGAGCCTCAGCTGTGACTAGATATGAGTTTCTATGTTTACACAGGAACAAATTTCCCCTTCATAATGGTTTTTGGAAAGGTGGCCACTGAATTTTTGTTTTAAATGAGAATCAATATTTCAATTGAGCACAGAATAACACTGAGAATGTTTTACAAGACACTGCTGGACAATGACAATACTTTGTACCATACTTTTGCCATGGAAACTCTTATTTTACCCAACCACTAAAATTACAATCAGATGTGCTCACCCTCTGTTGAAGTAATGAACAATGGTATGTCTGAAAAAGAAATTCAAAGTGCATCATTTATCTTATACTATTTTCAATTAGACTGAATAAAGTATAAAGTTGGTTCCAAACTACCTCACAGGAACAGGGTGAGTAAATTTATTATACTACTAGAGTGCTAATCTTAGCAGATGGTAGAAAAATATTTTTAGCATGAAATATGCTAAAGCAATAAATCTGAACAAGGTGGATCTTATCAACTAATATCTCCCCAGTGTGAGGTAAAACTCCTTCATGACAACTCAGCATTCTCATGAAGTCTAGGTGGATGTGGTAAGCTCTCAGCATGAATGTAGGGAAATAACAAAAATGAGTATCAAATAAGAAAACAAACCACATATTCTGGACATAGGAAAACAGAGGAAAAAGCAACTGCACTACACTTAAGTCTCAAGGATGTTATTTTTGTTAATGTCTTATTATAGCAAAATTCTCAAACAACATGGAATAAATAGATATTTGATAAATGTTAATAAATTGATTAGATACTTACATATCTAGTTGGTTCACAGCACATGAAGAAGAGATAGGCCCTTGTGTTATAAAAGAGATGGAAGGGCATGTACTTCTGGTGTACAGATCTTATAATTTATATTTTCTTCAAATACAACTCTGGGCCACATGAGCAAAATATACTGTGGGGAATTTGGTTCATCTAGTGAGACTTTTAAAGGCTAGGTAGTTATGGAGTGAGTACTTTAAAATGTAATGAAGAATCAATATGAATCAAAATTAAGAAATAAATAGTTTTAAAAATTCTGGTCAGTTATAATAAGAGTTAAAATTATTTGTAAAAAGGAGGATCAAAGAGATCTGTAATTAGATTGACTTCCAGAAAAAAAAATAATGTGGTCTTTGGGAGCAAAAGTAAAGCAATAGCAAAGAAATAATTAGATAATAGAGCATTCCCAAAAAGGATTTTAAGTGGGAAAGAGGCAAAGATTGGGTATCAGAACCACCGAAACATTGGGTGTTTGTAAGGGTCTATGTATTCTCATGCACTTGAAGCATATGTATAGTTGAGAAACTCAAAAATTTTTGTATTCTTTTTATTACTTTCTAATGAATCCTGACTAAACATCATTTGAGGTAAACTCATTAATTCAACTTGAAATGAAGACAAATACAGGAGTTAGGACCATATGACTAATAAGATGTCAGATCAGTCATTTTTTGCCAGTTTCTATTCTCACTATTTACCCCCATCCCCAAAGGAATTATTTCCAGAAGTAGAATAACTGCAGAAGTAGAATAACAGGATAAGAATGTTAGAAGATCAATAAGGTCTTATAAATTAATGGTGCTAAATTTAATCTATAAGGCATTTACTCAATAACTCTCTTCTAGTAGCCTCAGCATTCCTAAAGAATGCACACACACACACACACACACACACACACACACACACACACACACACACAAATACAAGGATTCAAGAAGAAGAAAATGGAAGAAAATTCAATTAAAATCTTGAACAAAAGCAGATAAATTAGCAGAAAGATACAGAAATTTTAGAAGGAAATATTAAATCATGAAAAAGATTACAAACTCTTTAAAAACATATATAATAAAGAAAATTCAACCTAATAATTCCTAAAACAACATATATACATATATGTGACATATAAGAAAACATGGGACAAAAATGAGATCTGCAGAATTGTGAAAAAAATAAATTAAAACCAATCTAGAACTCTACACCCAGAGAGAGGACTATGGGAACTGAGTATGGACCACAACATAGCATTTTCCACTCTTTGTGTGTGTTATTTTTTGCTTGCATTTTTGTTTTCCTTCTCAGGGTTTTTTTCCCTTTCTAGATCCAATTTTTCTTGTGCAGCAAGATAATTTTATAAATATGAATACATAGAGTGGATTTAACATTATATTTTAACATATTTAACATGTGTTGGACTACCTGTCATCTAGGGGAGGAGGTGGGGGCAGGAAGGGAAAATTTGTAATGAAAGGTTTTGCTAGGATCAATGTTGAAAAAATTACCCATGTATATGTTTTGTAAATAAAAAGCCATAATAAAAAAAAATTATAAGCATAAAAAGTTAAAAAAAAATCTAGAAGAGAACAATTGGCAGAACTTATAGGCTGTACAGCAAATATACTTAGCAACAAAAAACTTTAATCCATAGTCATGATAAATACTTTTGTGGGATTGAATTGAAATATGGGAAGTAAAATAAAAGGGGAGGGGAGGAACCATGGAACTGTAAGATATACCCTAATCAAGTACATGGGTTTAAAAGCGGAAAGATAACTTCTATATTCTCTCAGGAAGAGGAGGAAGAAGAGAGTTTAAAAGAAAAAATTGAAAGGGAGAAAGTAGTATAAGGAGGAAGTCTCAACAAGATGCAGAGTGGAGTCCCACCAAAATTGATGTCTGTAGTGAAATGTGAGGTACTTACAAAGAGTCTAATCTGGGGGACCTAAAGCATAAAGCAAGGACTTTCTCTGCTTCCATCTATAACTTTATACTTCAGAAAGGAAATTGGAGCTTTTGGGATGGGGGTGTATAAGAAAGTACTGATACTCAAAAAGTTATAAATACATAGACTCAAATATGTTATTGCGTGAAAAATGAGGAGGATGATGATGGACAAAACTTTGAATAAAGCCTACACTACTGGGTTCTACCATTGTGCATATTTCTCTCTTCATCATTTCCCTCCCTCTAAGAGTGAAACACAACATAAAAGAAGCATAAAACAAGATTAACAAAGGCCATAATACTAAAATTATTTAAAACATGGAGGTAAATTTTTGTACTCCAGAAGATTAATTCCATGAGAAAAACAATACATTTTAAAAACCACAAGAGATAGAAAATGAAAAAATAATAAAGAGAACTTTTCTTAGAATAAGGTGAAAAAATGAAAAGGAAAAATCTAACAAACAAAATAAATGAGGACAAATTTTGAAGTTGCCATTTAACTAATATTTGAGAAAGATGAATTTAAAAAAAAGAATTAGATAAATGAAAGAGAAGCATAAATTAGTAGTAGAAGACATTTAAAATATTCTCTAACAAGGCAAAGTTATAGAAAAAAGGAAACAAAAGTTAAAATAGGGAACTGAAAAACAAAACTAATATTTAGTTCTTCCCAAAGGACTAACAAAATTTAAAAATCATTAGCCAACCTGATTAAAAAAAGAAAAGACAAAAAATAAAAATAAAATCAACAACAAAAAATGAACAAGATGGGAATTTTGAAACTAGAGAAAAATGAACAAATTGAAATAAAAACAAACATTAGAACTGATAAAAAAAAAAACAACTAACATTTAGTTCTTCCCAAACACTAACAACAACATGAACTTAGAACAAAGTTAGAAGGTATAAAAAGAATTATCAGAGAATGTAGAAAACTGTTATAAGGCCAACCACATTGAGAATATGAAGAAAAAGAATATTTATCTTTGAAAATATGAAATGCTCAAATTAATAAAAACAACAGAGTGGGAAGAAGAAATACATCTACCAGTAAAATTACTATTAAAGGATAAGGGGGGAAAATCTAATTTCCTGCTTTAAATAGGTTTATAGAACTCTATCAAACTTTTAAAGAAGAGTGTTCCAAATGACTAAAAGTTAAAAAAAAATACAAATCAAAAGGATTCTGAGGTTTCATACTCAAAAAATGGAAATGATGATGAAACATGGAAATAATCAATGTAGGACAGATTGCAGCTAGACATACTTCTAGTTTTGGTGGAGCTTAGATTTAGTATAACCTTTCTATAAAGCATTTTGGAATTATCATGGCCTAAAACATCACCATCCAAAAATTTCATTGTTGAGACTTAAGATCATTGACAAAAAGATAGTCTCTATAAACAACAAATATGATGAAACATTGGAGTGCTCACATGAACTGATGATATATGAAATAAGTAGAACAAGGAAAGCAATATAACCAATAATTATAACAATAAAAATAGAAAGAATAACCACATGTAAACAGTAGAAAATGAATGTGGTAAAATTATCACGAAAGATAATTTGAGAACATACTTCATCTCTTTTGCAAAAATAGGGGGAAATCCATGAGTTTGTCATAGTTTATTTTTTTGTTAATGTACTGATGTTTTGGTGATTTTTCTCCCCTTTTTTTACTTTTTTCTACTCTTAAGGAAAAAAAAACACTGTTTTAAGTGATGGCTATTTAGGTGATAGAAGAAGGAATCTACAGAAAGAAATTTCAATAACATAAAAATTCAGTAAAATATTTTTAAAAGAACTCAGTATTCTAGAATAATCTAAAAAGGGGACATAATTTAACTATTAAAGGCATGATATTAAAAATATTAAGAAAGATTATGTAAGTTTCACAGTTATGAACTGAACAAGTGAAGATTTAATTAACAAGGAATAGAGACAAAATAAATGCTTTTGTTTAAATTAAATTGGAAAGCTTTTCACTGATGTGATATAGCATCTGGAGGTTCAGTGTGATAAGTACCAGGTTTGACAAAGAGCCCCAATTACTATATACAATCTATAAGCTCAGTTATTCCCTCAGGCAAATAGGATCTCATTTTTAAATAAGTCTTTTGTTTTCAAGTTGACTTTTGATTACAGTCCCATCCCAGGTGGAGGTCTCAGGAAACTCTTACCTTTACTGAGTCCAGTCAGAAAGCCATGTTATGATGTCAACCCCCCCAGGTTAAATTTCCACTCTGATTATATTGTTGATTCCAGCCAGACTTCTTTAGGAATTTAGGCTGCCAGTCAATGGCATACTCTGCCTTGTGGCATCTTCCTCCTGGTTAATTGTGAGTTCCACTAGGAAACTTGTCTTTTTCCTTGTTAATTGCTAAAATCCCTTTCTTTGCTAATTTCTCTTGAATTTAGCCCATTCTTAGCAACATGATAAAATCCTTGTCTGTTGATTTGGGAGATGCTTAAGTTTACAAAAAATTTTTGAGATGACCTGAAACTTGTTTTTTTTTTTAATTTAATTTTTATTTTATTTTATAATTATAACTTTTTTTTTTGACAGTACATATGCATGGGTAATTTTTTTATAACATTATCCCTTGCACTTACTTCTGTTCAGATTTTTTCCCTTCCTCCCCCAACCCCCTCCCCCAGATGGCAGGCAGTCTTATACATGTTAAATATATTACAATATATTCTAGATACAATATATGTGTGTAGAACCGAATTTCTTGTTTCACAGGAAGAATTGGATTCAGAAAGTAAAAATAACAGTTTACACTCATTTCCCAGTGTTCCTTTTCTGGATGTAGCTGATTCTGTCCATCATTAATCAATTGGAATTGGATTAGCTCTTCTCTATGTTGAAGATATCCACTTCCATCAGAATACATCCTTGTACAGTATCATTGTTGAAGTGTATAATGCTCTTCTGGTTCTACTCGTTTCACTTAGCATCAGTTGATGTAAGTCTCTCCAAGCCTCTCTGTATTTCTCCTGTTGGATGACCTGAAACTTGTAACACCAACCCAGATTTCCAGTATACTTTTGGGGTCTAACATCTCTGAACCTCAACAGGGGAAAAGGGGTCTTCTGGAATTGAATTGTTTCAACAAAGGGTGAAAATGGGAAAAAGAGGAGACAATGGTTAGTGCAAATAAAATGCCCTGAGAAAAACTGGATGTTCAAGGGATTGAAAGATGTAGTGTAGACAAAAACTAGGGTTTTGTAAGGGAAGACAGAAAAAGAAATGAAAGGATTTACTTCTTTATGAGTGATATGTGCATAACAAATATGTATAAACAAAATATATAATATATCTGAGATAAAAAGGGAAATTGTAGTTTGGAAAAACTATCTATATCAAAATTATTTCTGGTAAGAAGGTGATATCCAAGACTGTTAAAGAATTAACATAAGTATACCAAAAGTTATTTTATGATTTATAGGTTTTACAGATATTTTTCTTTCTTTTTTAAAATATGAGATAGCTTGGGTAAAAGGAAAGTTATAGAAGTAAATAAAGGTAATATAAAAACAAAAACTATCCTAAAAAAAATCTTATTAAATCCTTCTTCTTAAAGAAAATAAATACAGCCAAAATCATAAGCTTATCAAATAATAGTGAATTAGTCTAGACACATTCATATGAAACTTACTCAAGCTTACATGTATTAGAAGTCAGGAAGTTGTTCCTGGATTTTCTGCTAAGGTGTTCTGAGATCAAAATATTTCTTTCAGCTAACCATCAAAAGACCAAAGTTCTTTTCAGCACAATGTGGAGAAAAGTCTATATTAAAAGTTAATGAGGCCCTGTGGGGTTGGAGTAAAGGAGTAAGAATGACAGAAAAGAAACTATATCCCTATAACCAGATAATAAGCATTTCTGAATTCTGAAAATTCCCCAAACCCCCTATACAATCATAATGTATTGACTTTTCACCTCTCTCTGTGTCTTACTTTACAAAACCCTACTCTTTATCTACACCAAGTCTTCCAATCCCTTGACCATTAAATCTTTCCAAAGGCATCTCTTCTGCTCTAACCACTGTCTTTTCTTTCCCCCACTTTAACTCTTCATTGAATCAATGTAACTCTATACTGTTCTTTTCCCTTGGATTCTTATTATATTACTTATTATGCCCAGCTAAGCCTCAGTCATGGATATACTCCCACAATTCATTATCTTTTCTCCTACAGAAAATTATGCAACCATTCTGAGTCCACTACAAATTTGTTATATAACATCAACTGGGCCCTCACTGCTGCTAGGCAATCTATTTTACTTCTTTTATCAATTCAATCTTCTACTTTCTATTGGTGATCTTTTTCAACTCCCATAGATTTAATTACCATTTCTATGCTAATGTCTCTCAAATCTATTTGTTCTGCTCCAAACTCTGCTAATCTCCAATTTCATTCCCGAGTTGTCTTTCAGACATCTTGAGCTGTATATACAATAGGCATATTAAACTCAATATTTCTAAAACAGAATTCATTATCTTTCTCCCTATATTTTCCCCTCCTCCTGCCTTCCCTTTTATAGAAGAGGAAATCATTCTCTTCCCCCCCAGGCTCAACAACCAGGATTCATCCTGGATTCCTCACTATCTTTTATCTCTCTAACATATCTAATGGGTTGCAAAGGCCCAACAATTTAATTTTTGCAGCATCTCTCAAATATTCCTCCTTCTGGCCTCTGATACTGAGCAGGCCTTCATTACCTCATGCCTTGTCTATTGTGAGAGCCTGCTAGTAGGTGTACCAGTATGAAGCCTCTTCAATCAATCCTCCATTTAGCCACTAAAGAGATTTTCCTAAAGTTCATGTCTGACTGGTCACCCCTCCACACCTTCCTCCCCTTCCCTAATAAATTCCAACAGCTTCCTTTGCCTTCCAGGATAAAATAAAAACTGCTCTGTTTGTCATTCAAAGTCCTTTAAAACCTATCTTCCTCCTACCTTCTCAATCTTTCTATATGTGACTCCCCCATTCATACTCTCTGATCCACCAATATTGCCCTCCTTAGACTTCATGAACAAAAGATTCCATTTTTCAGCTCTGGGGAATTTCTCAGGTCTTCTCTTCCACCAGGCCTCTCCTACTTCCACTCTATTTACTGACCTCTCTAGCTTTCTTTAAGCCCCAAAATCTCTTCTTTTAATAAAAATCATCTTCTTTAATCCCAATGTCTTCCTTCCTAATTAACACCTATTTATTCTGTATATAGCTTCTTTGAATATGTTTGCATATTATCTCCTCCCATTAGATTGTAATGAGGGCAGGGACTGCCTTTCCCCTCTTTTCTGTTTTTGTTTGTTTTTTAATCTTTTTTTTTTTTAATAATAGTTTCTTATTTTAAAAATGCATGCAAAGAAAGTTTTCAACATTCATTCTCGCAAAATCTTGTGGTACTAATTTTTCTCCCTCCCTTAGACAATAAGTAGTTCAATATATATTAAACATGTGCGATGCTTCTATACATATTTCCACATTTATCATGCTACACACACACACAAAAAAAAAAATCAGATCATAAAGGGAAAAACATTTCTTTAAGAAAGAAAATCAAAAGGTAAAATAGGGCCAGCTAGGTGGCACAGTGGATAGAGCACCAGCCCTGAAGTCAGATGGACCTGGGTTCAAATTTGACCTCAGACATTTAACACTTCCTAGCTATGTGACCCTGGGCAAGTCACTTAACCCTAATTGACTCAGGAAAAAAAAAAAAAAGATGAAAATACTATATTGTGATCCACCTTTGGTCCCCATACTCCTCTCTCTCTAGGTGCAGATGGTTTTCTCCACCTTGTCTATTAAAGAATTAGGGTTTTTTGGTTTTTGTTTTTGTTTTATTTTGCAATTGGGGTTAAATGATTTCCCAGGACTCATACAACTAGGAAGTGTTAAATGTCTGAGATTGGATTGGAACTCAAGGCCTCCTGACTCCAACTTTTCCCACTTTTTAATCCCTTGCATTTAGCACTATACCTGGCATACAGTAGGTACTTAATAAATATTTAATGATTGTTTCATTGAACAGAGTGATTAGACTCTAGATATATCAACATCATAAAAATTCATAAGTTCTTTATGAATGCCAGCTGATCCATAAGATAGAATCAAATGGTAGGAACAGAAGGATAAGAGTAGAGTAGGGGAATGGAAAGTAGAAAAACATCAATGTATTAACTCCTAATTAATTTAAATCATTTGGAGTAGCTTGCTCCCCTAATTCTTCAGTTTCCTTGGCAGTCCTTTCCATACATATTTCTCAATACTCAATACTCTCTGAAGCTCATTTCCTCCCATAATACATACAACAACTCTTTTATCCATAATAATTCTAAATCAATGCCCTTTTCTCTCTGTCTCTATCTTTTTCTCTTTACTCTCTGATACACACATATACATACAAGCATCTTTCCATTAAAGTCCTCATGAATTTTTTCTCCTTAGTCATAATCTTTTCTAGTCATTTTTACTTCTCTCCATCTATTAGCTTCTTTCTAAGTATTCTTTGAGACATTTATGGAATTATAACTCCTCTAGAGTTCCTTCACCTTTCTTACCAATTTTCTTCTCAATTTCTTGACACACTGAAAATATGGTATTCTATGGTGATAAGATTTTCTTCTCACCACACTTTTCACTAATTTTTCATTAGGCCAAATTACACAAAGAGTTTTTTCCAAATGGTCTCATAGAAATAGTGTCAGTAAATTACAATTACATGTTAATCAGAGTGAGGTAAAGGACTTGACATATTCTATTTACCACCCTGCCTTCCCCAACACACACACAACATTTTCTCTCTCTCTCTCTCTCTCTCTCTCTCTCTCTCTCTCTCTCTCTCTCTCTCTCTCTCTCTCTCTCTCTCTCTCTCTCTCTCTCTCTCTCTCTCTCATCTTCTCTCTCTCTCTCTCTCTCTCTCTCTCTCTCTCTCTCTCTCTCTTTCTCTCTCTCTCTCTCTCTCTCTCTTTCTCTCTCTCTCTCTCTCTCTCTCTCTCTCTCTCTTTCTCTCTCTCTCTCTCTCTCTCTCTCTCTCTCTCTCTCTTTCTCCTCATATGAACTACTTAAAGAATTCTAAGCATCCTTACTGAAATCTCTACAATCTTCTAATTCATGTTCCTACCTTTGTTGCTGACTTCTGGACCTAACTAATGGTCCTCCTCATATCATCCCCTCCCATCCTAGGAGACTTCATTAACAATTGTGCCTAGTACTAAACTTATAATTCCATGGCCTCATGAACTCCAATAATTTTCCCCTCTACTGAATTTTAGCCACCTAGAAGCATGGTCAGTCCTGGAACCTCATCATCATTGAGAACTCCCTCATTTTTAATATTTCTCTCTAACCAGAGTCTCTTATACTGCTACCTCAACCACTCCCTTATATCTACTGAACATTTTTGTTTGTTTGTTTGTTTGTTTTATACTGGACATAGAAGAGCTCACTTTTGCTCTCACTCCCTGTTTATCCATGTTGTCAAAGACAGTTATTTTTATAATGGGGTCATTAATACCTTAAGTTTCTTTCACCTTTACCCTTATAATCATTACTAGTCACTTGATTTTTTTTCAAGCACAGAGAGGGCTAAGAAATGGACTCTTAGATATTAATAGAATAGAGAAAAATGTTTCAGTGTTAAAATAAATATCAAAAAATTCTAAGAATTCATTTCAAATCCAACAAAGTGACAAAAATGCTAAAAGATGCAAATGGGCAATTTCAGATAGGTTGTAGAAAGAGAGGCATACAATTTCATTATTGGTACAGCTTTGTAATAGTCCATGTGTTACGGAAAACAATTAGGAATCATGTGAAGAAAGTGATTAAGATTTTCCTACCCTTTGAATCACAGATTTCATTGCCAGAAGTCTACCTGAAGGAGAATCAATGATAAAAACAGAGGCTCCATATGCACCAAAATATTTATAAGCAATACTTTTATAGTCGCAAAAATCTAGAATATAGATCACCATTGATTGGGCGATGGTAAAATCAATTGTGGTACAGGAACATGATGGACAGTCACTATGCAGAAGAAACAGTCATGGTGATGAATATAGAAAAGTTTGAAATAACATATAGAACTTGATGCAAAGTAAAGTCAGAACAGAAAAACAATTTACACAATAACAACAATATAAATGGAAAGAACAGGGTAATTAAAATTAAATATTATAAAATTATAATGATGTAAGATGATTCCCAAGAAAAGAGATATGAGAAGGTAACCTTTGTCCACTTCTTGTCAGAAGCAGAACATTTTTGAATGAGTAACATTTCATATAATATTAGGATTTTTTTACATAGGTTAGTTTTTCTGAACTATATTTAGTTCTTTGTTATGAAGTGTGTTTCTATGGGGTAGGGAAGGGGATTTATAAACAAGATATACCTAAATAAGATTTCTAATTTTATTAACTTGGTCAATCCCTCTAAAAATACAGATTACAACCAATCCCAACCTAATCATCCTATGTAACTCTTATATATCCTATTTCAAAAGTTTTCTAATTGGATCTTCCCAATGAATGGGAAGCCCTTCTCATTTTCTCCTGACTTTTAAATGATACCAATGGAGATAGTCAATTGATAGCCATTTTTAAAAATCACATATTATACACAGGCCACTGTGCTAAATTCTAAGAATACTAATAAAAGCAGAAGGAAAAACAGTAGCTGCCCTCAAGGAGCCAACATTCTTAATGGTGGATACAAATTTGAAGAAATCTAAAAGGACGATTGGGAATATGAGAATGTGAAGTTATCTGGTGGGAAACAGGATAAAGGAAATACAAGGGAGAATCAAAAGTACAAGTTAGAGAGAAATGAAGACATGGCTGTCATGGGCTTTCTTCTTAAACTAAAGGATCTAAGAGGAACCATCCAACCAGAGAGAGACCTCAGGGGAAGAGGCTTTCAAATGTGTTCCTTCCAGTAGAAGTTATTTGACCATATACCATTGGCTCTTACTATATGACCCACTCAACTCTTCTTATAGTCATATAATTTCTTGATGATATTTTTCATTCTTTTTCTCATTTGGAGGTAATATTTGCCTTTATGTTAAATTTTGTTCATGTCCATCACATATAACTCCTTTTCTCTCATTTTTAGCCTTTCTGAAGCAATAGAGTTTCAAGTCTCTTTGTCATATAGCAGCACCAGTGCAGGCTTACATGTGTTCCACTTCCTTATATTATATTTATTGTCTAAAATTTATTTTTTAAAGGACTGCCTAGGATTATTTCAACTGATGAATTTTTTCTTATAACAAAACTTAAATAATCTTGATATATGAAGGGGAGACATTTTGCTATAAAAGAGCCTATAAGTCTATGTTTTCTTCATGCATTTGGATGAAAACTCTATAGGTGTTGGCCAGTAGTATGTGTATTTGGGATAGACAGTAGCAATGGATAAGGAACTAGGAACAAAATTTAGAAGAGGATAATTGGACTTTATATGCTTTTTAAAATAATAAGTAAATAAGCACAATATTTCAGTTAATTGTGAAATGACAAAGATATGTTTGATTCTTGAGTATTGCTTATAAAAGTGATATCCATTCTGTAGTAATGCTATCTTTTTTTACCTTCCATCTAAACAGGAATCTAGAGGAAAAATTGAAAATATCAATAACAATTTATTTTTAAAAAAGGAAATGAACTCTCTGACATGTCTACAAATTAGTCTGCAGTCTACTTTTATCAGTAGCCATCCACCTCTGCTAACAAGCAGCTCAGGACCCACCTCTGAATCCTTTCACCCCACACAAATTTTGTAGTTCCTGCCTCAAAGAAACTCCACTTTCCTGGGGACATGAAAAAATAAAGCCTATTTCCCCTGGGCCTTAGGCACTGGCCCAGAAAGAAACACAAAGACTCATAGGGAGGGAAAAGGGGGCCCAGACATGAGATACTATAGGGCAACTTTTTTGGTAGAATGGGTTCAAATGAAACTTTCCTAATGCTTTATTCCTCAAAGGCTTGGCTCTGCATACAAGTCTTCAAGGGACTAGTGAGTGGCCAGGTTTTCTATAACCAGTACAAAAGGGTATCATGCTGGACTTTATAGTTGCTATCATAGCTCAACTTCTAGATGAGAAGGGTGACTTCTTTGTAGATTAGCTGCAGGTGTAGGGTGGGCCTTTGCGTATTGCCCAGGTGGCTGTTCACAAGACATGAGCCTCTTCTGGTTTTAAAGAGGACTAGCAGCTAATAGGACTTTCTGTCACCACACAAACCTTGAGTAAATTTCATTGTCCAAGTTCTCTGCTCTTACTCCTGAGCTTTTGGAGAAAGGAATAAATCTAGGTCAATTAGCTATGTGACAAAATTTAGGTTATCTAACCTCCACAGGGCTCTTAATACAACAAGCCCTTCATTCATGTTTAGCAGAGTGCTTATCCCATTCTCTGCAGCAGTTATTTCAAACCATTTCTACTCTTACTAAGTGCCTAATTTCATTCTATAGTTCTCAGATTTCACCAGATGACTTTCCTAGTTTACTAACATTGTGGTCTTCAGATGTGGATTCCTTCAAATTCCCTTTCCTGTTTTTTTTTTTTTTTGTTTTTATTTTTGTTCTTTATCCATAATCTACATGCCTTTAAAGATTTTCTTGAGAGTGAAAGGCAAGCTCAACAAAAATAATAGTGAGGGGGAAGGATGGAAGAGTGACAGAGGGAATGAATAGATTCTTTCAGTTTGTCTCTAAAGGATAGCTGGGACAAAAGGTGGACACTGTGAAGAGGCAGATTTAGAAGTGACATCATAAAAAAAAAGATCCAAATTTCCTCAAAACTGAAGTTGGTCAGAAATAGAATGGGCTGTCTAGAGAAGCAGCTTCTTTGAAGCAAAAATTGCATAAGTAGAGGCTGCATCTTATAATGGGAATAATTTTCACGTAAGAAGGTGACTAAGATGCTTACTTTCAAACTCTGTGATTCTTTTTTCCTCTTAGAATCTAATAAAATAACACGCATAAAGTGCTTTAATACTTAAAGTGTTATACAAATGCTACCTATTATTGTTAGTGGTATGTCTCAAATATATTCTCCCTTTCCAAAGGTAACACTTCCATTTATGGCCTTGATTCCTTCCTTTCTTTGAACCCTGGCCCATTTATCCCCATTTTTCACATTTCTTTCTCACTAGCCCCTTCACCTGTTTCTACAATTATCTTAAAATGAGGAAAAGAACAGTTGGCAAAGAAAGAAACAACCTTCAGTTCCATTTTGCATCAACTAACCATTCTATTTCTCTCCCTTTCAATTCCAAACTTCTTAATAGAATAGTTTCTCATTTTTTCCTCACCATTTTTTCCATCATTTCTCAAACCCTTTCACTGTAGACTCCACTCACAACATTCTAAGATAGCAAGTCTATTGGACTATTTAAATTTTGGCCTTGTAAACATGAATCCATCACACTTTATCTGCTTTCTTCTTTTATACACACTTATTCCTGTAGCTACTGTCATATCTTCTGTTGAAGGGAATGGCCAATCTGGTGACATTATTCATCTATTGATTGGAGTATTGAAATATTCTTGCTTTCTTATACCTCATGTACAATGTCTTTCATAACAATGTTTGCTCAGAAACTGTCGTTGTCCACCTAAGTCAATTAATTTTAACTGTTCTATAACTGTACCTTCCCTATCCTTTATTCCTGAAATTGATTAACTCCAGGTTAGGAACTTCTATTTTTTTCTCTATTAGATTAAATTTTACTATTGCATTAAATAAATTAAATATTCAATAAATTAACTATATATGGAATATTATTTTTCTGTAAGAAATGATCAACAGGATGATTTCAGAGAGGCTTAGAGAGATTTACGTGAATTGATGCTAATTGAAATGAGCAAAACTAGGAGATTATTATACACAGAAATAAGACTACCCGATGATCAATTTTTATGGATGTGGCTCTCTTCAACAATGAGATGATTCAAACCAGTTCCAATTGTTCAGTAATGAAGAGAACCAGCTACACTCAGAGAAAGGACTGTGGGAACTGAGTGTGGACTACAACATAGAATTTTCACTCTTTCTGTTGTTTGCTTGTATTTTCGTTTTCCTTCTCAGATTTTTTTTTCTAGATCCAATTTTTCTTGTGCAGCAAGATAACAGTATAAATATGTATACATATATACATATATACATATATATAATATTGGATTTAACATCTATTTTAACATATTTAACATGTATTAGACTACCTGCCATCTAGGAGAGGGGTGGGGGGAAGGAGGGGGAAACTGGAACAGAAGGTTTTTCAAGAGTCAATCCTGAAAAATTACCCATGCATATGGTTTGTAAATAAAAAGCTATAATAATAAAAAAATAAATAAAGTGAATTCTAGCACATAAAAAAAAATAAAATTAGTTATAACTTCCATTTTTGTGCCCTCTAAAAATTTGAAAAAAACATGGCATGATGAGGTGTCATTGTATTTGTTATTATTGTTATAAAAGACAGTATGGTCTAAGAAAGGGGTCACATGACTATGATATGAAGACAAAAAAATTCAATAATACACATTCTTGTATGCCTGTGTGTTTGTCATAAACTTGAATCTACAACCAAAATAATCAATATTTCAGATTCTGAAAGGTATTATACATTATTTTTTAAAAATTGTTATCTCCTTTTGTCCTCAGTTGCTAAATTAAAGAACCTTTGATATCTTATATTCCAGACACATTGGGTTCATTCATCCAGTTCAACAATAATTGTTTAGAATAATTAATCACCTAAATAAATAAATGGATACATAGTTATTTAAATATATGTCATATAGCAAATCTATATTTAATATATATTAATATATAATTAATTTAAATATTGTTTGCTTCATATTATACATTTTATAACAAATTACATAATATTTTAGCTATTTCTATATTTTTATTTGGGTATATATAAATATATACATATATATGTACATATATACATGTATACATGCATATGCAAAAACATACTTATACATATAATAAATTTATAGCATACCAATATGCTTTCATCCATGGCAATAATAAAATTAATGAACAACATAGAGTAAAGAAGGCAGTGTGGTGCAGTGGGAAAAAAACAAACAAACATGGATTTGGAGTCAAAGAAGTAGGGTTGTCTTCCAAGCCCTGATATTATACCTGGGTAACCTTAAAGAAGCCACAATTTTCTAAATTTCTGCTTCCTTTCCACTATCAGATAAAGATTTTTCTTCAATTGATCTGATTTGCTTCCTTAGATATAGCCTTCAACTCACTACCCCTTTTAATGATCAAATATTAATTTCACTAGAAATCTCAGAAAAAAAGTGATGAAGCAAAGGCATCTTGGAAAATATGAAGGTTGATCATATGACTTACTGCCTCACTTTCTTTTTCTCTGCTATTCAAAAGAAGCTGGAGGAAAGTAGATGGATACATCCTAATTATTTTGTCATTAAAACCCATGTTTATCCCTACATCTATTGTTCTAGGCCTTTTAGAAGTTCCCCTATCCTCTCCTATTTTGCATATAGTAAATTATTCATGCTTAAGTAATTAAACTTCCACTTGTTATTCCAGATCATGTTACACTATATCAGGCTAGTAACTTTATTGTGATTGATCTGTGTCAACTTTAACTATACTCACTAAGAAGTCAATAAATAAAGATCAATAGATTTTTATTTCTTTAGCTTCTTTATTAAAAAGAATAGATCGGTTAACTAACATCAGCAATGGTAGTGCCATATAGTTTCCCTCTGTGCTTCCTATAATAAAATACGTGGGGTCCTTGACAAATCATATATTAAAGCAAACCAGATTGAAATCTATAAAGGCACTTGCATTTTCATCTAATTTGCCATTAGGTTGCTCTTGGCACTTCAGGATGTAAACATTTCATTCACACACATTTCTATTTGTACAAGGCATAGAGATGACCCTGAATTTTCAAACTAACCCAACTCCCTGCTGGAAAGACTAGTAGAGTGGGATCAGTAATCCAACCCATCAATCAACAGGCATCTATTGTTTGTTTAGGATGAGTGTTTCTGCTTTTAAAAAGTTTATATTCTAGAGGAGAAAGAAGAAGACAATTGTTTTTAAAAAGCATTTTTGCAGTAAGAGGGGATTATCAGGACTGATCTAGATCAATTGATTTTTCCCTCCTCCAATCTCCACAGTCAACTTCATAGGGCTAAAGGACAGGTAAAAAAATACAATGAACAATTCTTTCAAATTTTGAGTGCTAGAATACACAAGTTGTAAGGTTATACACATCATGGCCTCCCTTTTACATATAAAACGAAATTCAAAATAAATACCAGGAAATTGGGAGAATAAGAGAGGCTGAAGGGTGAGGAGAGAAAGGCTATATTTAGAGAAAGTAAACTTTGAAGGAAGTTAGGAAATCTAAAAGATGGAGGAAAATTATACAAAGACATAGAAATAAGTTAGAATAGTATGTGTGAGGAGCAAAAAGAAAGCCAGTTTATCTATATCATGTAGTACATAAAAGAGAATCATATAGGCTAAAAAGGTAGTTTGGAGGCAGGTTTTAAAAGACTTTTAAAAAAACTGAAAGAAAACTTCCAATTTGCTCCAAGAAGAAATTGGACTCCACTGCAGTTTATTAAGCAAGGGAAGATTAGGTCAAATGAGTACTTCGGGATGATCACTTTTGAATTCTGCAGAAGATAGACTAAGAAAGAGAAAGGCAGGATGAAAGGAGATCTATTAAGAAATGAATGTGTCTACATGAGATCATCAATATAGAAGACAGTCTAAAATACCTTCTGATTCTGAGAAAATCTTACTATTGCCTTCCTAGACAGACTACTAAGAGGATTTGTTAACACACCAGTGTATAACTTCTAGATTTTTTCATATTCCATGTGTCAACCACTGAAGAATCTAAGCTTTCCTTATGTTATCCCTTGCTTTTGTTATAGGGCTCATCCATCTGCTTTTCCAATCCTTTCTTTTCCAATACATTTCTTTGAAGGTAAAGAGAACATGGCATAAAGAATAGTGAACAAGCCTTGAGAGCAAGGACAAGGTTTGTCTCGGAAGCACATAAGTTAAGCAACTAGGGTCAAATCACTGAACCTCTCAGTCATCCAGGCAATTAAGACTATCAGATTGCAGAAAAAGATGTCAATCTGCTTTGAATTTTCCTTACCCACTAGTTCCTTAAACTAATGAAATCATAGGTCTATTCCTTATGCCTACTTCTATTTCGACATTTCTTTGAATTAAGTATTAAAGAAAATACCAAAAGAAAATAGGAGAAGGGATGGAGTGGTCCACATTAATTTACAGGTGAATTTTATCCAATGTGCAATTATTTCAGCAGTGTGGGCTAAACTCACCTATGTGAGTGCTAATAATTCTATGATTTTAGAGGAGTTCTGAAATTAGTACATTAAAACTCCTCTGCTATATATCCTAAACTGCCTTTTCAGATTTAATTCCCACAACTAATGCATATTATGCTCTACAAAACTCAACAGAAAGTTCTTTGAGAGTAGAAAAATACCCTGTTCATCCATACACAAATGTATCTAGAGTGTGGCTCCCAAATAGGAGCTAATCAATAAATATTTGCTGCATGAAAGATGAATGAATGAATGAGTTCAGTGTCATGCATTACTTCATTGATTTAGACCTAAAAAAGGCCTCAGGGGTCATATATCTTGACTCTTCATTTTACAGATAAGGAAACTGAGAATTAGGAGGGTCAAATGACTTGCATAGGATTACAGAGTTGGTTTATGTCAGAATCAAAACCAGTCACCAGAGCCCCAGATTCATCCTCTGATGCTCTTTCCACTATGTTCTGCTGACTCAACATACTCACATTAAAGGAACTTCAGTAAAAATCTCCACAGCTAGATTTGGCAAATGTCTCCTCATGTACTCTAAGAGGATTATGAGAATATCTTGCCTCAGGAAAAGGAATTCAGGGACTGAGAAAGTTAAAACTCAAATGTCTATGAAGAGAAGGCCAGTGTAATCATTTACTGTGGGTATTACATGTCCTGAGTAATGAAAGTCACTTTTTTTTTGTTGACCCTCTGTCTCTTGGACTTTTTATTTCCTACTTATAAACTAAACATCTTTCTGAAATGGCTTGGATCTGTTTGCCAATGGGTTTATGATTCATGTTTATATAGGGTGCAAATCCTTTTCAGGAATTACAAAGATACCTTGCTTTGCTTTTCTTAAGCTGTTTGTTTTTGCTATTACTTTACATATTGTTCTGTGTGTCCAAGATACCAGAGCCCTGTGCATTTGGCTCAGCAAATGTCTCTTCCATATTTCCTATATTAATGTTGAATACCAGTATTCATAAATCATAACTAAATGAACATGCCTTTCTATATGGGACTTCAAGCCCATTCTTTGAGCCAAGTATTTTAACCCTTTACAAAACAAATAAATAACAAACACAAATTCAACAAAATAAAAACAAGCAATAATCTATATGTAGTGAAAAAACAAGATTTCCAAAGATAGAACTGCTATAACCTTTGTGTGGAGTCAGCACCGATTGAAATGCTTGGGTATTTCTAGCCAAGAAGAGATCTCAGATCATTTAATCTCATTGACTCTTAGGTTCTTCCTCTGCAAATTAGGTCTTTGTGTAGAAAGAACACTGGACATTTAAAGTGCTTTAGAAAAAGGAAGCCATTTTTATCATTCCACTCTCCATAACACACCCTAACAACAGAACTCTGTTCCTCCCAACTCTTACTTCCCAGGGGCCTAATCACCATAACAATATCTCAACTCTAAATTGAACCAGGACCAACTCAAATACTCCTGATTTGGTTTCAGTTACCCTATTGCCTCATCCCAGCTGGTCCAAAATATTATCATCTTTGGAGGGTTATAGTGGGATTCAAAAGAGATGTACGATATGAATATAGTTTTCAAAGTTAAAAATACTACCTCAATGTAAGGTAATGAGATTAAAGAGGTCAGTGACTTATAGATTATTTGAAACCACAAGCCTACATAACATGAATATATTTGTCTCTAGCAAAGTGGGAAGAAGAATGATGAACCCTATGAAACCTGTTCTTTTTAGCAGACAAAAAAAAAAAACCACAACAAACAAACAAACAAAAAAAACTGGTTACTCAGAGGCGGTGATTTCAGAAATAGCTGGATAGACTCATTTTACTAATTTAAAGGAAGGGTTAAAATAAACAACAAATAAAGATGGCATTACAAACCAGTACAATGGCTTCAATCTGATTTATTTTTTAAAGTGGCCTGACTCTAAAAGGTGGGAAATGGATAAAAGTCAAGACACTGACTCTATCATTATTTCTTAGAAATATTAAATTGATCTAAAACATTGAATAAAGTGTATGTTGATTCTCATAACAAATAAAGAAAAGTGTCTTTTTTTTTTTTTTTGGCAGAAAAGTTTTACAACCACTGTTAACTCTAAAAATACCAAAAAGCTCACACATAAGTAAAAAGCTTTCTTTATTCCTTTGAAAAAGAGAAATTAGACACATGTATTAGGGTCTCCTCTAGGAGGAGAATCAAAGATTACAACAGTAGTGAAGCACAATAGCAGCAGTAAGGCACAACAGCAACAGTGATAAAAAGTCCATTCATAGCAGGGCTTCATGTCTGGACCCATTGCTGCTTGCCTGAACTAAGGGATCATCAGTTCTGTGATTTAGTTGTAATTCTTTTTATCCAAAGGGTGAGCTCAAAGTATTGTTATTATGCCAAGGTCAGGGCACAGCTTAGACCTTAGTTCTGGAAAACAGTCTGTCTCCAAATAATAAAAAAAGAGAGGGGTAAAAAGTGAGGAATGATCTTGGATCGACAAGTACACAAAAACACAACAACAAAGAAG
Source organism: Sminthopsis crassicaudata (assembly GCF_048593235.1). NCBI lineage: Eukaryota > Metazoa > Chordata > Mammalia > Dasyuromorphia > Dasyuridae > Sminthopsis > Sminthopsis crassicaudata. Next base: position 107,954,761 of record NC_133618.1, on the reverse strand, counting down.
ACAATTGAGAGGCCATATAAGCAAAAAAAAAAAAAAAAATTCTTAAACTCATTGCCAAGTAAAGAGATAAGTTATCTGAGGTTAATAATAGTCTGGAGTGCAAATTCATCTTCAAAATATCATGAATTAAGGAAAACAGATCATAATAGAAGGCATTGCCTCACAAAACAACAAAAATATAGTAACAAGGAATATGAGTTTGGATCAAGATTGGCATGAAACTCAACTAAGTCAAATGATCCCAACAAACTCAAATTGGAAGGAAAACAAAAGAGAAATGAAATGGAATAGACCTTCCAATATTTCTACAGTGTCTTTCACTATAAGATTTTACTATAAGAATAAATCGTTTTGTACAAGTATATTCCCAGGATTAAGGTATTACTGAAAATTATGATGCACTACAATCTTAATAAAATTAAAATGCTAGGTCATTTACTATACAATGGAAAGATAGAAGCAGCATATTATCAAAGGATGCTAGGAGGAGAAGTGTAAAAAAAAAAAAGGGGGGGGCATACTTGACAGGAAAAGGAGATAGGTTGATAATGAACAAACCAGAATGAACTCAGGTAAACATCCCTAGTATTTCAATTATACTAGTGAGGTGTGTGTGTGTTTATGTGGAGAGAGAGAGAGAGAGAGAGAGAGAGAGAGAGAGAGAGAGAGAGAGAGAGAGAGAGAGAGAGAGAGAGACTCAGAGTAAGATCCCAGTGAGTTGGATAAATCCTTCCTGGAGGATTATTGAAAAGTTATGTGTAGGGTGAGAATGCATGAGTAGACTCTAGACAAGTGCCCATTCTAATGACATCATTTATTCAATTCCATTCAACAAACCTTTATTAAGGATCTAATTAGTATACGAATCCATTGAATTTTTGAAGCTATTTTAGAACTAAATAACTAAATATGTCAGCCTCCTTTTACTTTTGGAAGTAATAAATAGGGCAAGGTGGACTATCCAGGACCAGGCTTAAGCAAAGTAAATTTTAACTCTTGTTTCTACCTGTAACCTTTCCCTCTTTATTCTGAAAGTGGACTCCAAAATTAATCCTGGAGTCAGTGAGACTCATCTTTATGAGTTCAAATTTGGCTTCAGATGCTTATTATCTGTGTGACTCTGGACAAGTCACTTCACTCTGTTTGCTCCATTATCTCATCTATAAAAAGAGCTAGAAAAGGAAATGGCAAACACTGCAGTATCCCCAAAGGGGGACATGCAGAGTTGGACTAAAATGACTGAACAATAGCTACAACTTTATTTTTATGGGCAATGGGCACATTATGTCTCACTATACCTGTAGTAAATAGTCCATAAATAGGATCATAGATCTAAGTTGGAATTGACCTTAGAAGTCACTGATTGCAACCTTCTCATTTTTCAGATAAGGACTCTGAAGCCTGGAGATACTGACTGTTTCTCAAAGCCAGATTTGAATCCAGCTCTCCCTTATTCTAAATTCATTGCTCCATTCATAAGTCTCAATTTGCTATTCTCAAAAAAGGATCTGACCTGAGTCATATGTCATTTGTATCATAAATGTTCTTTCATTGTGAAGCTTTGGCCTCTGTATGTATATATGTATATTAAAAATCAGGAATGATCCAGCAGCTAAAAGATTTATTTTAAGAGAAAGAAGAAAGACTTCCAATTAACCCTATGCTCAATTGAGGGAAATGGCAGCTTTCCACATTTTGCTCTATATGTATAGCCATTGCTTTAAAATATTATGTTACTTTTGATTAAAGGCCAAATAAAAAGGCCAAGATATTGATAGCTTTGGAAAGTTAATTGTCATTTTTCTTTTCTATCAAATTTTATTGTCCTTTATAAGGTAACCAGCACTCCAAGAGATAGATTTCAGTGGTTCAAAGAATGCCATATGAAGAATTCAACCAATTTAGATTAGTACCTCACTATAATACTAATGTATTTACCCTTACTACCCATTTTAAGCATTTTATGAAATTATCTTTCCTGGTTTTTCCCATCCCTGATGATGATATTAATAAACATCCCAGGAGGGAAAAGGAGAGCGAGTGATATGAGAGGAAGGAATTAAATGGGATTTGCCCTGGGAATACTCCTTGACTTATCTTATACCCTTCCCCTTCCCCTTCCCCTTTTCCTTAAGGATGGCTCTAAGAATTAGAAGCAACATTATTGGAGAACTTAGTGCTATTAGGGTCCATGTTGAGCATGTTTTAACAGATTTTATTAGCCCACTAATGAAAAAAACTAAAGGAGGAAGAGGAAGAAGAGGAGAAATAGAGGAAGAAGAGGAAGAAAAGAACAAATATGGATATATTAAAAAAACAGTAAAAATTGCCTTAAATTTATGTGGTACAGGGTTTGTTTGCATTATTGTTTTGTTTTTGTTTTAACCATCTTGCTCTGCCACAGACCCCTTTCAGAATTTGGCAAAAACTCTAAACTCTTTCTCAAAGTAATGTTTTTAAATGCATAAAATAAATTTTATACACACATACACTAAAATATTTTTATTGCTAAAATATTTTTCTTCAGTACAGGTTAAAAAACATCAGGTTAAGAATCTCTGATATTGCCATCTTTGTTTCAAAGGCATTTGCTAATCATATGATCTTTGGCAAAGCAACTACTTTAACAAAAATATATTAGGTATTTATTTAAGGACAGAAAAAAAATATATGCTCAGTTCTGAGACAACTACAAAGTTTAGATAAGACATTGTTCTGGCCTTGATAGCTTTTATTTTGTGGGCAGTGTCAGTATCCATAGTCATAAAACAATAAGGTAAATTAAATGATTTCTAAGGTCTTTTTTGTTGAAAAATTCATTTTCATTCTATTTTCAACTCTAAATTCTCTCTTTTCTCCTCCCCATTCTTAGTCATTGAGAAAAGAAGGAATAACAAGGCTTATTACAAATATAGTTAAGTGAAATTTGTTCTATTATTTGTCAGGTCAGAAAAAAACAAAGTCCATTACCTCTCATGGATCAGCATATATATTTTTTTGCAACTGTGGTTGATTCCATTATATAGATAAGAGTACCTAAGTCTTTTAAAGTTGTTTGCCATTATACCATTGTTATTGCTGTGTAAATTGTTCTCCTGGTTCTACTCAAGTCACTTTGATAAAAGTATTTCCATATTTTTCTAAAACCACCCCCTTCATCACTTCTCATAGCATGATAACATACAATCACGGACACAACGCACACAAAATATATATACTATATAGACCTTCCTGTATTGTGTTCTTTTGTTTATTTTCAGTCATTCCCCAACATATAAGCTCCACTACAAAAAGAATTGCTATATTTTTGTATATGTGGATTTGCTTTTCTTCTTTCTTTGAAATCTTTGGAATATAGATCTAATAGTGGTATTTCTGAGTCAAAGGGTATGCACAGTTAAAAAGCTTTTGGGGCAAAGTTTCAAAATGCTTTTCAGGATGGCTTGACCAGTTCACAGCTTTACCTGCATTCCATTAATGTACCTGCTTTCCCACAACCTCTCCAGCATTTGTTGTAAGATCACTTTTTCCCCTAAAATTTTAGTATTCTGATCAGAACCTCGTACTTAATATTTCATACATTATCAGGGGTCATTCCCACAGTCTACAAAACCCAGGTTTCTATCTCTTACAGTGGCAGCATTGGATGTTTCACCGCATTTACAACTACAAACACCCATAATTTCTTTGAACTTATTATGACTCCACTTATGAATTTATTTTAAACACTCTTAGAGCTCTTCATATTCTGTGTCTGTAGAATCTCTTGGTCATAAGATTATAGGATAATAAGATTTGGAGCCTAAGTGGACCACAAACATCATCAATTCTAATCATTTTATAGAAAAGGAAACTAAGAACCAGAAAAGCTAAGAAATTTACTTATTGCTAAACAGCTAGAATGTAACTGAGCCAAGATCCATACCCAGGTACTCTTATTCCATATCCTGTGATTTAATGGGTTATAGGAATTCATATATGCACTGAACCACAATATTTTTTTTTTGTCCTAAAACTTCCATTTTCATTCTATGAGAGTTAGGACAGTATAATTTTCCCTTTCTCATAGAGAAAACTGACGGCTTAGGGAAAAAAATCAAAATAAGTGTCTAAACTAATATCCAGAGTGAGTAACAATATGGGAGATATACTCTCAAGTAATATGAAATTCCTAGATCTTTTATTCTCTTCAAAGTTCATAAAAGAGATGGACAAACTGTTAATTGGCAAACCCATCAACTTGACCCTTTTCTTGAGATATTTGTCACTCCTCCTTGGAAAAGAAGACTCTTCCCAAAATATAGAAATAAATTTCTCATCAGAACCCAAAACATTGCTTCCAGTTCTGATTGGGAAATAGCCAAAAATCAAATCATAAAATCTGTTTTCCTAGACATCCTTTACTCAATACTAAACACTCTGAAGTTAATCAATATAATATTCACAAAAGTGAGCCAAGACTAAACTGCTGGTGTATATGTAGGTCACCAGAAGTGTATATTTTGGGAACATACTATCAGGATGCTCTGTTTTCCTTGCTTACTATCTGTAATGACATACACAGTTGCTGGGTGCAGTGTTATAAATCTCTTTCACACTGACTTACTAGAGGTGACTAAAAACTAACTTAACCTGTATTAGATACAGTTATGGATCTGCAGATGCTTTTAAATTCCCTCAAAGCAACAAATTGAAACCATAGCTTTTTGATGGAAATACTATCTCCCCATCCCCCAACTCAGTTAGTGATTAAAAACAAAATCTGCCCAAAATAAATAGGACACATATTCACCTTCACTATTTGGAGCCAAGAGGTGTTTATATATTTAAAACAATCTGTCACAGCCATTGGTGACATCAAGGCATATTTGGAGAGTGCTGGTGCTGAGTCACATTAAAACTAACAAAATAACTTGGGCAGTTATCACCCAAATACATTATTTATCACTGAGGCCTACTGACGACGCCTGTGCTTACAGCGGAACCCTCCTGTGATATTGAAGGCCAAAGTGTCTCCTCTCCCTAACAGCAGTGTTGTATCTTTGGCAACTCGAGCAGGAACTCAAAAAATCAATAGCACTTCATGAGCAAGGTCTCGGTCTTCTTCTTTTACGAGGATTCTGTCAATGCAAGGGGCCATTACTGTACTTTAAAGGCATGATATAAAATTGCTTCCACAAGATATAAGACACACCGTTTGAAAGAACCTGGTGAGAGTATTTTAGTCAAAGTTAAATAGTTTCATCACGTAATTACTTCTATTGGCACAGCTCCAGCTGAATACACTCTCACAGGGTCTGTGTTTCCTATTATGGGTGGGGAAATTGGGAGGGATGTCTGTCGATTTGAGTCAGGTTGTTCTAAACAAGGTCAAACGGCTAAAATGGAGACACAACCAAGTGTCTGATACTATTGGCAGGAACGTAGGAACAACAAAGTTGAGGAGTGCCTCTCTCTTTTCCCCCTCCTTCATCCTTTACCCTATTACTCTCCCTCCACCCCTTAACTACCAACACATACAACTAAGTGGTCTGAAAGTAGTTTTAGTTTTATAGCTATAAAGTATTTCATTCTGATTTGCTGTTGGGTAATTCATTTTCTAAGGACTGTTTAGAATTTATTCAGGGAGAAAAGGAAACTCTGTTGGTTCCTATAACTGATTCACATTAGATGACAAAATTTAACTTTTGTATTTTATGAGGTTTTATGTGTTCCACTAAAACCATTAGCTGGTTGTCTCCTCATGATAAAATTTAATCACTTATATAATACCTTAAAAGCCAATGACAGTTTTGCATGTATTTATGTTTTCTTTCATCTAAAATATGGGGGTGTCATAAAGAAAGCTCTTGATGGGATGGGGGAGTTGAAGGGGTAACATTGAAGACAGAGAAACTATGCAAGTATCAAAATGATTATGCAGTACACATTAAGAATTAAGCACTGAAGCCAAACTGGATTGAAATGTGTGAAAGAGAAGGATGTTAATCCGTGGATACTATTCATATCTCAAGTATACTGTTATTATTTGAGTATAGCCCAGCTTTTTATTTCACATTTTCCCTATGTAAGTATTCTTTCACCATTTTGGAAACAATAATAATAACAAGAAATATAACAAGAATAATAAAAATGTTAACATGACATGCAAATACTTTGCAAAAACGGTCATTGAAACTGATCAAATTAGCCTTTCCTTGGTAATTAGAAGTGTTTTCAAAATTGAGAATCCCAAGTAACATTTCCCAAATCTGGGTTTTTTAAAGAATTAAAGAAAGCATTTCTCTCTATTCCCTTCCCATCCCACCCCCACCTACAGAGTTCTAATTACAGCATCACTTAATCGCGGCACATCTTTATTTTAGGACTATTCATATGCATTATGAATTCATATATGTTATTATTAGATTTATTGATGCTAATGATTTGGATTTAAACAGCACCTTTCTCCCTGGGGTTCTAATTCCTTTTCATGTATGACCTAATTCATACTCATGCTGTCTCAGACGGAGGCAAGGATGGGGCAGAGGTTATTAAATCCCGTTGGCAGGTGAGGACAATGGAGCACCAGAAATTGAGGTGGAAGAAGGGAGGGGGAACCTGCTCAAGATTCCATGCTCTATGAAAAGCAGAGCCAGGAGCAAACACAAGAGGCAAAGAAACCTTGAAGGGAATCCAAGAATGCAGTAAACTAGATGGCCAGATCAGCCAGGGGTGGGGTGGCAGGGTCAGCTGACAAGATTAGCCATCTACAACAAAGGAGTCTTCAAGTACATTGGATTAAGCCCTATTCCTCCAGAGGGAGAAAGTCATGCAAGTCTTAGGTACAGCCACACCACCAAATGAAAGATGTAGTAGGAGACCCCTCCCTTGTCCTATCAATGCTTTCCTCCAAAAAATCTTGTTTTTCACAAAGGATAAGTTTTTCTTTCCTCTCCCCCAAAGAGCCTTACTTTAAAGGCTGCCATCAATATTAATTGACTTAATATACTCTAAGAGTTATAGCCTGAGAAGAGGTTTTAACATGTGGATAGAAGAAAAGAATTGAGCTAAAAGATATGAGAAGGAACTATAAATGTGAGAGGAGAAGAAAGAAAGGAGAAGTTGGGAATGACCAAGACAAATGTCACTTGAATCATAATTTTGCCTAGGACTCGCCCTGGAGAGAATCCACTCTCTTTACATTCTGTCATAAAGACAGAGAAATGCATTCCCAAGGAGCCACTGGGTAGTGACCTCAGTTCAATGTGGTAGCCATTGTCAGGGGTTTAGCAACTGGGTATTGGATTGTAAGATTTTGAAGGGAAAGATCTGCTTTATGCTCTCTTTTTGTATCTCTAGTGCTTAGCACAATGCCTGGCACGTAATAAGCACTTGATAAATATGTATTGATGGGAAAGAAGAACTCTGGGTTCTAATCCTAGACACTATGACATTTGGAGTAAAATGACCACATGAACTAGATTATTTAAGATAATCACACATTCAAGAAATGCAAGTGCTCTTTTTAATGAGGTATATTTAATGAGGATATTCCTAAAGGAATATGCCTTGTTTGTATGTGTCAAGGTTTTTGGCTTAGAAAAAAGACACCATAATTTTGGGGGATTCTCTTCCCAAGGAAATGGCAGTTTGGGGGGTAGGCTTTGGGTATGCTAAGTACCTTAATAGTTTACCCTGAAGATATCTTGAGCTTTATTAATGAGGTTAAGGATTAAATGACCCCATTAGAAGGGGGCTCTGCAGAAACTGTAATTCCAATGTGCAGCTGCTCTTTCAGGAAGTGTATCCATGTGGTGTAGAAGAAGACTAAGCCCTGTAATTTTCAAAGGACTCTTTAGTGCAGGTGTTCCTGTAATTGGGATTCAGTGAAGAAATTTCATGTTCAGTGTCCCTAAAAGTCACCTTTCCACCTGGGTAATGTGATGGTCTGTATTGAAAAACATGTATGAATACTGTTTCCCCAGTGGGACCAGGCTGAGTAGGGATGTACTTTTTAGTCCTGCACAGTCATTGGTCTTCCATTTCAAAAAATCTGCAAATGTCAAGGCAATAAGTATTTCTGGGAATAAAGCTACTGTTTAATAAACAGATGTTTAAAACATTGGGACTAGAGAATTATATACACTTTTCAGACACTTGCAAACAATGCTAAGGAGCAACAAATCAAAAGACCTACTTTTTCTATATTCCTTTTTAAAGCTCTAAAGAATAAGATTTTCCCTGCTTTTGGTTTCATGTATCCAACTTTGGCCTTGAATGAATCAGTTAAATTAAAGTGAATCCCTGACCAAGAGAAAATTAAGTGAGGTCATGACACCTAAAATAATTTGCAAATTAAAAAAATGATAAAAACCAAAGAATTGTCCTAGGAAAGCAAACTAGAGTATTAGCTCTATTATCAATCATGCCAAGATGAACACCACAAAACCACTAGTGTATACTAATTACATGGTGTTTATGAAAGGGCCAATAATATTTTAGTGTCATTTTTGGTTTCAGACCAATTCTGAAATCCACCAGTCCATTTAGTTAAAAACATGAAAGTTTTATCCCAGAGATGTATGAATAAGATTGATTATCGGTTTGGCTAGGAAAACCATTCATTCATGTACAATTGTAATTTTTCTCCTTCAACCAACTTTATTCCAGGGAGATAGAAAGAAAATGTCTTATTTACAGTAAAGGTTTTAAGTAAAAGAGATACAGCCATGTTGCAGAGTTGTACTAGCAAAACAAGAAGCAACACTTTTGCAGACAACAAAAAAAATTTAAGAATAAGATTTGTCTATTTTCATATGGATTTTGCTCAAAGAGCATGTTGAAAAGGAATGTTGGTTACACATTGTTCTGTCTTTACAGTTTAAGCAAATCACCCTTTCTGGGGGTCTAGAAAGGTATTGGTTATATCTCAAAACAAAAGGTCAATAACAACAAAAACTGTCCAGTTATTCACTGATATCCTGAAATCATTAGGACACAAACACTGTATTTCAACAATAGCAATATAATTCAGCAAAATTTTGGTACTTTAGTTTTTCACCAGAGTGGACTATAACTCCTCATCATCTTATCTTGTGCTTTGGCATTTTTATTCATAGAGATAAACCATATTTAAATTCACATTTAGATGTAAATGACTAGAATTTGATCCCCTGTTAAAAAATGGTTTTAACAGACAGGAAGAATACAAAGGGCATGGAAGAAAGAGAAGATAAGAAGAGTTTGTATTAGAACATCAAATCAAAATTTAGGCTGCTACAAATTATAATCACATTACTTCCTCTCCCTTGATATACTTAATAAAATAATAATAATAATAACTAATATGTATACAACACATATCAGGTATTGTATAAAATGCTTTATAAATGTTATGTATTTTGATCTCCATAACACTCCTGGGAGCTAGATGTCATTATTCCCAAGTGACTTGCTCAGGGTCAAACAGCTGGTAAGTCTAAGTTTGAATTTGAGCTCTAGTCTTCTTGATTCCAGGCCTGATGTTCTATCCATTGTACCAGCTAGCTGCTCTTTTGTAATAGTGACCTCAGTTTTAAACATAGAAGAATAGTGTGACACACATGCCTACACCAGGAAGAATCTACTTAGTAGGAGTGATGAGTCTTCAATATTTCAATTTTTTTTCCCCTTTAAGTAAAACCAAATTATGTTTTTAAAATCTTAAATGCTTATAGAAAGATTGTCATTTCCCATTTTTGTTCTTACATTTTAATGATTTGGGAAGGAATGAAAACAAATTATGGGGGCATATTTCTTCCTTCTAGTTAATTTCCCCCCTTCTTTAATAGTCCTAAAAGCTTTCCCTTAGCACACCATTACAGTCAGCAGTCTATCCAAAGTTGCCATTTAGGAAAAAAAACACCACAAAGGAAGTATACTTTAAAATAGACTGGGGACTTTTCTATTTTTCTTTTTTTTTTAAGATATAATTGTCAACACTAAGCAGCATTTCCTTTTTCTAGAAGGAAAAGAAGGTATTTCTTTGGTGGGGAAAAGGTCACAAATCATATAAGTGATTTGTACCATCTGATCAGCATTTATCTAATTCACATGCAGCTTTTAGCATGCTTGCCTGAGACCAATACGGTAGCATAACATACTTCTTGAATTGTTGGCAAAATAATTCAGGTATGTTACTTTGGTTGAGGAAAAGCATGAGAATGATAAGCTTGATTTTCTTATGGAAACTCAACATGGCTTTCTTTAGCCAACAGAGAACAGAGGATTATGAAAGCATTTAACAGCTTCCTTCATAATATCAAGCATATATTCCAGTTCCAGACACTGTTTTAAAAATTAAAACAGAAAAGAATTTTATTACTAGCTCATTTAAAATGGTACCCATGAAAAATTCAGTTTTAGCTACCCAATAATACTTCATGAGATGTTTTAAAGAGCACACACAGATAACTGGATTTTTTTAGTAAGTTCCTTATTAACTTCTTTTTTTTCTCCCTCTAATACCATTGCTATTTTCCAGCTGTATAAACAGTCTGGAGAGTATGCCCTGAATGAATTCACCGTTCAGAAAACAACATAATTACAACCATTTCCAGCAAACTGAGTGCCAAAAAAGTTACAAATTAATTGAAGGTTAGCATTGAAAATTAAATCCTAGTCAGCTTGAAGTCATCTTTTAGGCTACTTTCTAAAGATTTAAATAGGGAGTTCAATTTGCCATCAGTTTAGTTGAGAGTTTTCAAGTTCAGGTGGACAAATGGTCCTCTCATCAAGTATTACTTTACCAAGATCTGATAGCAAAATCAACTGAGTGGAAATAGGGTAGGCTGAATGTAGAAAGAGATAGTTTTTGGGAAGAGGAGAGTGGTCCATGTTCTTCCAGTGGAAACAGGGCACAACTACCCAATTTATGTGAGTCTTAGGGATGTGAACTCCTTTCCTAGAAACATCCTTTCATGCAGAAGGTCTTACTCAGGCTATCAAAAAATAGTGACTCAAACAAGGGAAAGGTTTCAGTAATGTACCTTCAAATAAATGAGAATAGCATATCCTTGCTTGAATGTGTGTCCATTAGAGGAGACAACAATGAAAAGAATTCCAGATTTGGAGTCAGGACTCCTGATTTTATTGCTTACTACCTAACCTGGAACAAAATACTTAACTTCCATTGTTTTCCCCTGGGTAAAATGAATGGATTGGGCTAGATGACCTCAGTAGTTATTTCTAGTTCTAAATTTATGGTCTTTTGGAACGAAAACCAAAAAATGAAAAGATATTGGAAAAGAATAATTTCCTTAAGGATAACAAAAACTTAAGAATCAAAAAATTGCAAACATTCATGAAAATGATGCTTACCAAAGAGATGGAGACCTGAGACTACATATTTTAGGTATAGATTGTCTTCCAGAGAATACCAATAACAATTTAGACATGAAAATGGGGCATTTCTGAGTCACAAAGAATCATTAAAGAATGTATCATATTTCCAAGTCTAAGAATACATAGGTTATCAACATGAAGTATACTTTGATTTGAGAGGCAGCATAGCATACAATCCCATGTGAGAAACTTAGAACTATGTAACCTTGAGCAAATCACTTTGCTCATCTGAAAAATGAGATAATACTACCTGTAGTACCTAACTCCCAGGAATGGTATAAGAATGAAATAAATGCAATGATGCATATAAAGTGCTTTGCAAACCTCAAAGGGCTATATAAAGGTTAGCTATTATTATTCAAACTTTCAAATTAAAGACATTCAGATTTAGCTCAGAGCCTGGTCAGTACTCTAAAGGCAGCCTATTTATACAATTTACTATTCATTGATTAAATCTAGCCTAGTGGCCGTTTTATATGGGTTTTAGTCCTTCCTCAACCACTAATTTTCTATATGACATTGGATAAGTCAATGACAATAATATGTATATCTTATAATATGACTCTGACATGGAACAGAACAGTCTCCAAAGAATGGAAAATAAGTGTCACACAGAAGGCAACATGAGCTGTCAATGTGAACAGTCAGTACCACATAAAGAACTTGGAAGATATAAAGTACCCTTAAAAATATATATATGCTACAAAAAGAAAATGAGTTGAGCAAATGACATAGGCAAGGCAAAATCATAGAATCTGAAAATAACAGGACCTCATTGGTCACTTCGTCCGAAGCATACATGATAGGAATGCCCACTATAATATACCTGACAAGTGGGCTGGCTAATTTATGCTTGATACACTCTTAAGGCAGTAATTCATTCCACTTTCATAATGATCTAAATTTAGAAAGTTTGCCTGAATGCCTCGCCCTAGCTGCACTTTAAGTTCCATATGAAACCTAAGTTTTCCTGGAGACAATTATTATGGCTCTCCAATCATTCTTTTTTTTTTTTTTTTTCCAGGCTAAACTTACACGATTTTATTAACTAGCCTTCATTTGACTTGGACTCTGGCCCTTCTCCATCCTGATTGTCCCCTCTCTGGACTTTTCCTGATTTATCAGTGTTCTTAAGTTGAATAGAATACTCCTGATAAGTTCTGAGAAGGATAAAGAACAGTTTTCTGCAATCTTCAGCTCTCTGACTGCAGCTCAAAACCACATTAGGTTTTCTGTGAGCCAGTCAGTCAATCTGGAAGTGTTTCTGAAGAGCCTACTTTGTGTCCATGCGTTCTAGTATGCTGGGAGTACAAGGAAAGCTAAAATATAGTCTCCATTCTCTAAGAGCTCATCACTTAAAGCATCCCAATTCCAATTTATCTTAAACTTGCAGACCATTAAAATTCCCAGATCTTTTTCAGACAAATTGCTGTCTTACAACATATGAAGAACTTAATAAATACTTGTGGACTTGCTATTTAACCATGTCTGCTTCGATTTGTATTAGTTAAGTTGATTTCTGTAACCAAATATCATACTACATTTATCATTATTGAATTTCCTCTCGTTAAATAAAATAATCTGTATGCTCTAACCTATAACAATTCTTTAGAAACCTGATTCTATTATCCATTGTATTAACTTTTCCTCTTAACTTTGTGTCCTCTGCAAATTAAATGAGTGCCCTAACTATGCCTTTATTCATATCCAAGTCACTGATAAAAAGATCTGGAGATGGTGTTGTTGTTATTGTTTGTTTGTTTATTGTTTGTGAGGCAGTTGAGGTTAAATGATGTACCCAGGTTCACACAGCCACTAAGTGTTAAGTGTCTGAGGTCAAATTTGAACTCAGGTCCTTCTGATTTCAAGCCAGTGTTCTATCCACTGCACCATCTAGTATTGTTAGAATGCTAAATGTATACTTGACAAAAAATTATTTTTTGGAGAATTCACATAGATCAAGTGTTCACAAGGCACTCAGAAAAAAATGATATAAGGACTTCAGAATCTATTATATGTCGTGGGAGACACTGGCACAGGACTGCCTAACATAGTATTTCGGAGAAGGTGCTGTGTTCTATAAGCAAAGCAGAATTGAATTAGTCCAAAAGAAATGTGAGATGCATAAATTTAGAGAAGCCATCCCAAATGTTCATATGGATTATTTGTGTCTGACTTGTGGCATTCTGAACTCATATTGGTCTGATCAGCCACAATAGTTCACACTGTAACTCAACTCTAACAGTGATGTCATCATCTAACTGATTTCCTTTATGAAAATAAAAGACCACTAGATAAAAAAAAGGTTCAATGACAGTGTACCCCAATCATATACCTCCTGACTCAGTGAAATGAACCATTAATAGTGTGACAGAAAAACAATCAATACTCCATTTGTACTCTCAAAATGTAAAAGAAAGACATACAGAATACAGCTTCATAGGATATCAATGGGAATTAATGACAAAAGTCCATGGATGCACAGGCAAGTCTTAACAAGTGAGTATTCAAATCATTGAGATCACAGGGTCAATCAATTTGTATTGCTGTTATCGTTAATAATAATCATTGGTAATTATTATAACAATCAGTTATCATCATTAGTAGCAATAGTCACTTGTAGTAACCTAAAGCATTTTCCTTTTTACATAACATATTTTGTTACAACTACTCCATAAAGCATAAATATTTTCTCTATTTTACAGAACAGAAAGCTGAAGCTTAGTTAAGTGAAATGACTTGTCTAAAATCATAGGGGTAAGAAGTTTTCAGCCAAAAATGAAATCCAAATGTCTGACCCAAAGTCCAGTACTTGTTTCAATATGCCATGCCATCTTAACTTCTCTGGGTTTTACTTTTATCTGTCAAATGTATATCTACAATTCTTTCCATTTTTAACATTCTATTATATTACTTTTTTAAAAAGATTTTGTTTTGTTTTGTTTTTTTTAGATCTAAACAGGTGGGAACTCTCTACTCTTCATATCATATCATATCATATCATATCATATACCTGTGGATGCTCTGCCCAATGGAATGTAATTTTTGATCACAGAAACCTCACGAGATAGCTTTGGATTTATGGGCTAGGACTGTGCCTTAATTCTAAATTACTTTAACTCTCTTTCATTGATCAACAATAGGTTCCAGGCCAATTCCCATTTAGTCACTGTTTGGACCATGATTAACTCAGAGTGAAGGTAAATAGCGATTTTCTTCTGTTTTGGCCAGAAATCCTGAGAGGCTTCTCCTCACAGATTGAATTTTTTTTGGATAGGTAAAATAGCCCATTCTCTACTCCCTTTCTTATCTTACCTTAATCAGTGATTGAACATTGCTGCAATCAAATTAAGACCTGTTAAAGAGTTTAGTTTAAAAGGCCAAGGTTTCCCATTCCATCCATCTCCAGTCATCCTGAAATATATCTGTTCCCTAGACCCAGATGCTTCTGGAAGAGAAAGTGACATTGGTGACTTTGCACAACCCTCCCTCACTAAATCCAATTCACTTGTATGTCATGGCATCACCTTCCTGATGTCATGGTCCTCTTGAAGCATGAAGGACAAACAATATAAACTTAACACAACCCAACATCTCTTTTTATGTTTTTCATGAATAAAGTTTCTTTCTGTGTTTCATTGAAATAACTACAATAAAATGACTAAGAAGATATACAAACATCTTTCCCTGCCTCCATCCTGCCAAAAGTCTCATAAAAACCAATCACAGCAGTCTCTCCTCTGTAATCACAAGTGCTCCCCAATTCTATATTCCATATAAATCCCACCCAAATCTTTGTTTATAAATAGAACTAAAAGAATGAATTTTGGTTGCTCCACTGAAAATTATGATCTTTGATAGTTGCCTGAAATCCTCAGAGGCTGCAACTTTCCCAGAATCATATAGCTGCTGTGTGAAGGACATGACAAACCCATATTTGGCTCCCTGAAAACTGATTCTCTATCCTTAAAATGGGTCATATTTGAAAGAGTAACCTAAAGATGACTAAAGCAAGACACGTCTAATTAATGTTGATAAAATGCTTATAGATCTTTAACTGAAAGCACTTTACAAATGCAAAGTCTGGGGATTGCCTGGCCTCTTGGGCCAGCTAGTCCCAGATATGAAGTAATCATTTCAAATGGCTTCATTGTATATTTAACATTGACTTAAATTGGAACAAAGAAGATTTATTTATTTAAAAGGCTTACTTTATTAACTGTCTTCATATGCTTTATATTAAGCTTGGGTGATCATGAAATTTTTATTGATTTTACAGGTTTACTCCTTTATAAAATATTCATGAAAAAAAAAGTTTCACCCTTCATATTGGCCCATTTAAGCAAGCTTCCTTCTACTGTCAAATCAAAATATTTCAAGTCCACAAAGAAAATGACATTGTGATAAACACCCTTTCATGCATACATACAGAGAAGAAATATTAACAAATGAATATGTCCAGCCTGCTCCTCCTAACTTGCTCACAACTGAGAGCTATTCAGGGCACAATATTAATTCTAGGCCACATTACAAATGACTTCAAAAGCAGACTCAATCTGGCTTCCTCCCACCTACAGGTAGCTCTCTTACTGTTGAAATCAGCTAATTCCAATTACTAAAGGGACTAACACATTAATTAAAACTCAAATGTCTCTGCACTCTTTTCAGAGCTCTGGAAAACTTGGCTGAAAACATTAAGGAAAGCCAAGAAACCATAGGGTTGTTATGAACATAAATGACAAGAGAGAGACATATGATTTTAAACTTTCTTTAAAAATATTTAGAAAAATAGCATTCTATCACTCAGATTTTTGTTGTTGTTGTTTTGTTTTGTTTGCTTGTTTGTTTGTATGAAAGGAGACCACCAGTTTAATTAAGTTGTTCACTGGATTGGTCAGTAGATCTGTTGATTATTCATTTAAAGTCTCCTCTAAAAAGTCCCATAATCAAAGAATTTGTTATAAAGAGAACTTAAAGTTCACCCAATCCAACTCATACTCAGACAAACATCATCTGTAAAGTAAATTTAATAAGTGTTTATAAGGGGAAAACCTACTACTAGTTCCTAGCCCTTTTTTACCTTTGCATAGCTTTAATTATTAGGGAGTTTTTCCTCTTAATTATTGGGAAATTCCTAGAAAGACTAAGCTTATCTCCATACAGCTTCTATCTAATACTTTTGGTTTTGCATTTGGGGACAAAGAGAACAAGACTGTTTTTCTTTGACGTGGAAACCTTTCACCTAAAGACAGCTTTTATTCTCCCTCTCCTCCCACCTCTAGTCTTGTCTTTTTCAAGGCTAAACATTTCTAGTTTCTTCAGTCTTTCTTCATATTAGATCCCTTGTTTGAGGGATAATTTCAAGATTTTGGTTGCCCTCCTATAAACTGTGGTACTTAGAACTAAACACCAACTCCACATGCAATATAATGTGGGTAAAATAGCAAGATTATAACCCACCTC
The DNA here is from genome assembly GCF_048593235.1 of Sminthopsis crassicaudata. NCBI lineage: Eukaryota > Metazoa > Chordata > Mammalia > Dasyuromorphia > Dasyuridae > Sminthopsis > Sminthopsis crassicaudata. The sequence continues at coordinate 107,937,934 of NC_133618.1, read as the reverse complement.
CTTCTGGAAACTGTGTTTCTATTAAAGTGGCTGAAGATGATATGGAACACAAGATTATATTTTATGTCATGTATATCTCCAGTACATGCTTCTGACTGGTTAATTGAGTAATTCGAATTTACATGGAACTCATTAGTCTATATTGGGCCTGAATCAGGCCAATCCCCTTGGTAATATAAGTTCAATAATGAAGCAAAGTGAAACACTCAGGTTATTCAACAGTTAACAAAAAAAGATTTGCTTATTTAGAACAGAACAAGGATATTCAAAGATAGATAGTGAGGATACCTCAAATCGACCTTCCTAAGTGGAAATCCCTTACTTGAATTACTACTCATCATAATACATTAGCCAAATCTCCAAGGATACCTGAAAGTTTTCATGATTTTTTCCTCTTCAGAAGTGGTACCAACATTCTTAGTCCTTAATCCTTTAAGTCAATCAATTCTCAAAGAATTACCAATATACTTTAATGGAAAATTAGCCTAATTTGTAGGGGGGGAAAGGTTTTAGGATATTGTCACTACCTGTCCACCTTCCAATTGTCCATCTTCTGTACCATTGCTGATACTCTGTCACCTTCTACCTTTTGCTCTAAGATCTCCAATCAAATTGTTTCTGGAAAGTATGTATCAATTAAGAACCAAAACAACCTTTTTGGGACACTACTCTCCACAATTCTGTTCTCTCCCTATTATGATGGAAGTTCTTAAAGAGTAGAGAGTATTTTGGTTTGAATCTTTATCATTAGTATCTAGAAGAGTTACTGGAACAGAATATATACTTAATAGATGTTTTTCATTCATTAAAAATATTAATATTTTATAATGATTTAATCACATTTATTTTATGGAAGTTTTAAGGTTTACAAAAGCTTTTTCTTACAATAATTCTGAGATAGTTAAAGTCATTTATCCCCATTTTATTTAATTAAATATTTATTCTTATATTCATCATAACTTCTTTGATATAGAAAATTGCTAGCAACTTAAAATCTTAGTTAAGTGGAAATCCTGAATAGTGAAATGTCTTGTCCATGGTTACAAGGTAAGTATCTGTAAAAGTCCAGACTTAAAACCAGGTCTTCCTATCTAAGGATCTCCTATCACCCATAAGACCATACCGAGTCTCTCATCTTGTATGTTATGTATACATATCATCAAATTTTTTGAAACATTCAACTCTCAACATTAAAGCATCTTCACTTGGTGTGATTTTAAAGTCTGTTAGAATAGTCTAAAATCACCAATATTGACTTATGCTATGATTTTATATATTTTTTCATAAAGTATAATAATTCAGGGAAGAATAGGTGAGAGAGGTCAAAATCTTATAGATTATACAGAATATCATGTCTTAATATCACAATCAATTTCTGTGATCAAAAATATCTGATTGATTGGCTAAGATGATAGGAAAAAGTAATGATGAACGTTGGAGGGACTGTGGGAAAGCTGGGACACTGATGCATTGTTGGTGGAGTTGTAAAAGAATCCAACCATTCTGGAGAGCCATCTGGAATTATGTCCAAAAAGTTATAAAACTGTGCATACTCTTTGACCCAGCAGTATTACTACTGGGCTTATATCCCAAGGAAATACTAAAGAGGGGAAAGGGACCTGTATGTGCCAAAATGTTTGTTGGCAGCCCTTTTGTAATGGCTAGAAACTGGAAAATGAATGGATGTCCATCAGTTGGAGAATGGTTGGGTAAATTATGGTATATGAATGTTATGGAATATTATTGTTCTGTAAGAAATGACCAACAGGATGGATACAGAGAGGCTTGGAGAGACTTACATCAACTGATGCTGAGTGAAATGAGCAGAACCAGGAGATCGTTGTACATTTCAACAACAATACTACATGAGGAGGTATTCTGATGGAAGTGGAAATCTTCAACAAAGAGAGGATCTAATTCAGTTCCAATTGATGGGCAGAATCACCTACACCCAGAGAAGGTACACTGGGAGATGAGTGTAAACTGTTTGCATTTTTGTTTTTCTTCCCAGATTATTTTTGCCTTCTGAATCCAATTCTTCCTGTGCAACAAGAAATTTGGTTCTGCACACATATATTGTATCTAGGATATACTATAACACATTTAACATGTATGGGACTGCCTGCCATCTAGGAGAGGGGGGGGGAGGGAAAGAAGGAAAATTCGGAATAGATGTGAGTGCAAGGGATAATGTTGTAAAAAATTACCCATGCATATGTACTGCCAAAAAAAAGTTATAATTATAAAATTTAAAAAATAAATGTTAAAAAAAATCTGATTCTTCTGGATACAATGAACACAAATAACATCATAAAGGACATAAATTATTTAGTAAAGAACAAAAGATGTTTATAAATAAGAATTTGTAAAAAATAATAATAATAATGAAAATGGCATGGCATAAAATTTTAATAATTTAACTTTGAACTATTTAAATAAATACTATATTTAGAAACTTAAATCAGGAAACAGACAACAGAAATAACACTTACACTGACTATGATAATTTTATCTAGAAAGTTAAACAATGTAAATTAATTTCTACAAGGAGTCAGAAACCCCAGAAAGCTCCTTTGTCAACAAATTTCTGATTTACGTGAAATAAAGAAGCTACCAAAGGCAATGACTTATATGACAATAGCAATGGAATGACAAATATTTAGATTATAGCATCATAAATCCCAAGATGATTATAGAATATATAGAAATAGTACTAAAGATAATAGAGAAATAAAAGGAATTGGGGACTAGTATTTCCAAATGTTCACTTTTTAGACCTGGAATCAAAAACTAAGCCCACTGCTTTCTAGGGCCTTAAGAATGTTTTGTTGTTTGTTTTACATTTTTAAATAGTTTTGTTATATTTAAAGCCCATTCTTATCTCCTGGCCAAATGGGAGATAGGCTAAATTTGAACTGGGTGATAGTTTGCTAACTCTTCTAAGTCTAATTAAACAATTATGTGGGTACTGAGGGACTGGTATATGAATTATTAAGGGGGTAGAGGACATATACCAGAAACATGGGTAAGTTAAAAGAAAGTAGGTGAAAAAGGGCTACCCAATATGTGTGTTCTTCCAAATATATTTAAAAATGGGATCTTTTCCTGGAGGTTAAGTGATTTCATAACATTCATATATAAGTATGTAAGGGCAGATTTGAATGTAGGTCCCCCTGACTCCAGACTCAGTGCTCTATCTACTGAGCTACCTCACTACTTCCTAGTAAGCATTAATTAGGTAATGCCTGTAAGCAAAAAGACAAGTGTTCACCACAGGTATCCACCACATTGAGAAGGATGGCATCCCTCTACACAGGTAAAATCAGGTGGATCTAGTAATGGCTTCTACATGGCTATTGTCTACAGAGTAGCTTGGGAAAACCAGAGTAGTCCAGCAAAATTTTACACATAGCATAAAGAATTGTTGAACTATAGCAACACTTAAAGGTAATTTATTATTTTCCAGAAATACTCTAACTAATATCAGCAAAAGAAGTATTCACATTGATATGATTGTAGATGCTTATAGAGAGAATACTTTTTTCTATACTCAATCTGTGGTTTTGTTGGTGTAGGTAACTCACAGGTAGGAGAATATGGGCTTGCCCTGGTCAAAGGATTTTTTAAAAATCTTGGCCCTGCCACTTACTATCCTTCTGAACTTCTCATTTTTTAATATGTAAAATGATCTGTGACTCCCCTCCTAGTTCTAACTGGATGATCCAAGGATGAAAGCAAATCTACAGCTGCTCTGAAGCCTCCAGTCCTAGAGAGTAGGGTGCCTACTTTGAATTTAAGTAATTCACAGAGGATCAAATACCTTACTGCTGCAAAGGAACAGAATTCGAAATCAGGCTTTCCTGAGTCTAAGGACAAACTTCTATCTGCTATGCTACAATGTCTTAGGGTAACTAAGAAAAGGGAAGAGTAATTTATAGAGCTTTGTGTTTTTCAATCTCCACTCAAGCAAATTATTTTATTCATATTATCATTAGCAATAATGATAAACCATGGTTGAGTATTATAACAACCAACAAGGGAATTATGGGGGAGAAAGGTATTCTAAACTAACAAAAGGAAATAAATCCAAACAATTTAAAATGGGTGGGAAGCCATTTACTCTTTTCTTAAGCAAATTCCCCAGTTTCTGACATTACTGAATTACTATTACCTTGAAAAACAGGAACTCATTCTTTTCTAGTTATCCTGTCAAAAGCCAATGAGGAAGGAATACTCAGTAGTTCAAATTGGCTCTCCCACTGATGGGTTCCCCTTTTCATGATTTGGGATGAGAAGTGGAAAGCAACAATAATTCAAGTTCCCCAAATTACTTCATTCCTTGCTGATTGACCTTCATGGCAGGAAAGGGTAACATGATCTCTCACCTTAAGTGCTTCCTTTGGTTTCAAATTAGCTTTTTGTTCATTGTCAGTATTAGAGAAATGAGTCTCAGAGTTGAGTAATAAGGGTTTGAGACACAAGAAAACACATTTATAAAAGGCTTCTATTTGCTTACTTATCATTCTTTCTCTGTTATAGACCTTCCCCCTCCCCTAACCCCCAGTCATGAAGGAAATATAAAGGATACATAAAATTTTAGTCAATAGGCCCATTATTATGATTGGCTAAAAACCTTAAAATGAATCCATCAAGCTATCGTGTTATATCTGGTGTTAAATTGTGGTGATAAATATTCCTCTCTCTATGACATCATCCACTAATCTATTCCAAAAATGATTCTACCATTTGCACATCATGCATGCTCAAACCAGTTTACTGAGAACCTTCCTCCATGTTACAAGCATGCTAGGTTGTGCCTGACTCTGCAGAGAGTCAGTTATTGTCTGTTATTTCCATGTCACACTGTGAAACAATCACTTCTCCAGTTCCTAAAGTTATCTCAAGTGTGCAGTAATGTCCTAAGCTCTCAGCTCTGGGCATTGTAACTCATGTACTTTTAATTGTTTACAATTTACACTGGAACTGGACTGAGTCCATTTGCACTCATGCTGTTTTATAACTACTGGATGACATATTTTTGCCACCTTGCTTTGGGTCGAATTTAATCCTATTGACAATCCTTTAACATAGAAATTCTGTGTGGAACTTCTTAATATTCTCAGGAGCTATGTAAAAGGATGCATGGCAGTTGTTATCAGTATGTCTGGGATTTGGTTCTGATTTTATACAGTGTTCTAGCAAAATTAGACTTTTTTAGAGCTCTGAAATGACAGTTTATGAAAAACAAATTAAAAGAAGAAAATGTGAAGGTTAAAAAAAATCCAGATTCAAATTTAATTAGCTGTTAAAAAAAAAACCCAAACCACTCTTACATTGCTGTTTCTATATTATTTCTTGATTTGCCAGAATGTGTTTCCCTTTTTTTTAAAAAAAATCTTTATGAATTCTCTTCTCTATTCTTCAGAACCGGATATATAGTTCTGAGTGAAAAACTTCCCATTCCAAATGGAATTCAAAGATGGAAAATAATTCAATTTATTTACATTCTTAATGCAAATAAATTGGGAAATTGTGGGGGGGTTGTTTTTTTTTCTTTGCTAAGCATCATAGTGTTTTCATAATTTCTTCCTATTCACCGACCCCTTCTTCTCTTTACTGTCACATAGAAAATAGATTAGGGAAAATAGATCAGAAAATTTATGAGCCTAGGATTTAAATGGGACAGAAGTCAAGTTAATTTTCTTTGTTATTTTATTTCTCTATGTTTTACTTTTGAGGGGGGGAGAATAGGAACAGAGAAATAGAAATTGGTAAAGATAAAGATTGGATAGGAGCTGAGGAATACATACAAGCACACATTCAAAAAATTACACAGCTACTTACACAACTCCATATACATGCATACAAAGAGTTCAATATTTCAAAAGATCCATGATATCATAATTTTTATATTCCCTCCATTCTTGCAAATCATGACACCTCTATACATTGGCAGATGGTTTTATGATTTATTGTGGCAAAAAAAGGGCATCTGGTGTCCAACCTTCTGTTGATGAAACTCCACATTTAACTAGACTAGTCTTCACATGACAATCTGTCACCAGGCCCATACTTGAAACCTATTCCACTTAATAAAACAGAATTTAAGAAACAGCATTGTGGAAAAGACACAGATTCGGCTTGGAATCAAGTGACCTGATTTCCCATCCTAAATCTTGAAATTTACCCCATCATTTCAGTTCTCTCATCTTAATTTTTTTTTTTTTTTTTTAGCTATCTAGTGAGAATAATAATACTTGTGTTGTTTATTTTAGAATTACCTTGGATATGTTACTTAACCTCTTATCATACCAGGCAAATCTCTAAGACTCCTTAAGAGTCCTCATAATTGGTGAGTCCTTGCCTAAGGTTTTTGAGGAATCTAAGAGTATTTTACTCATCTCACTTGTTGGTCACTCTGGTTTTCTTCCCTCTCCACATCAGCTTCTTTCAACAATGATCATTTCCCTAATTATTTCTCCTTCTTTTCCAGTTACCCATTTTTTCTTATTTTCTCCTATTAAATTATAAGCTCCTTAAGAGTTTCCTTGTTTTATTGTTTTGGTATCCTTAGCACTTTAGCACTGTGCCTGGTACATAATAAATTAAATTATTCATATCCATATCCAGTAACCAAGCTCTAGTAACTTCAGATGCTTCCTTCTTCTCAAATCTTTCAGACTGGCCATTTTTAAAATTTTACTTTTTTGTGGTATTTCCAGCAAATTTTATTGTTGAATGGAGCTGAAGCAATGAATGTTTGGTATTAACTCAAAAATGAACATAAATAAAATAAATAAAAAATCCAAACTGTTGTCTTTCTTGCACCTTCCCTGTTATTGGTAAGATGGATCTTATGATTTACTTGGGAAGAAAGTAGAGAAATCTCATCGTGCCCATTTTCCCAGTTTTCTCTATTTCATGGTATGTCTTCTTCCATTTTCCCCCATGGAGTCCCAATGCTACACTACTTGTTTTGTAGAACAGGATTTTATGCACATATGATTATCCACTTTCACCTGCTCTTCTTTGCAAACACAGCCCACTCTTTCTCATTCCCTCCTCACTCTCCTGCTTTGGCAAATCCCTAATCCTCACCATTGTAGAATAACTGCTGTTCTCGCCACCTCTTTGCTTCCTGGTGGTTCTCTAATTGTCATCTCATCCCTGGAGCAACATCAAGATCACTCAATACATTGATTGTCAGGGGATATCTGAAGAACAGAACAGCTTGGGCTCTACAAGCCAAGTGCCTGATGGCCCCCAGCCCAGAAAAGAGGAAGCAATGAGGATGAACCGACCTCATCCCAGCTACTATACTCACATAGAAATGAGAATTAAGCAACTGAATTTAGCTTCTTATTTCTCCCCAGGCTGAGCATGCAAAATCATATGAGAAGATTAAAGAATTAAATAAAGCTATCTTCCTTAAGAACCTAGGTGGGACAAGCCCAGCCCAATCTTACAGTTTAAAAAAAAAAAAAAAAAAAAAAAAAAAAAAGGAAGAAAGAAAAAGAAATTAAAAAAAAACAAAACCCAAAACTTCCTTTACTTAAACACATGTATACCCACCGAACAAATTCTCTGTGTATTTATTATCAGAATTATAAGGATGGGCTGCAAGTACAGTGTCCACAAATTACTTCTAGGGAAATCACCTTTTTTTAGAAGACATATCTGAGGATCCCAAAATAAAGTCATTCATTCAGTTAATATAATCTACTAAGAGATCATTTGGTGACCTTTGGCAAAACACTTAACATTTCTGTGCCTCAATTTCATCATCTGTAGAATTAGGGTGACCAGAGAAAGAGAGCTTCTTCCATCTCTTGGGCCTCTACAACTCTAACTTTCAGACTATAATCAATTCAAAGATAGGTTTATTGTTTGCAGATGCATAAACCACATTTTGAGGCATTTTAAGTAGATATGAAGGAAATATAAACATTCATTGGTTTTGAGTTGCTTATATTTTAATAGGAAAGACAGGAAATATGTACCTTAATCCCCTATTCAATGCTCTAGATGACCATTAAGATCTTTTTAATTGTAAGAGTCTCTACAGTATCTTTGAGAAATCATTCTTAAAAGAATTTTATTTATATATATTTTTCCATATCATCTAAATTTCCACTCCCTCCTTCAGAACAAATAACAATACATTTTTTAGAAAAAAAGGAAAAAGAAAAAAAATTGATAAAAACCTGTAAATATGTTGCAAAAAATGAATATTATATATACATATATATATATATGTTATATATACATATATATATGGATCTCTCATTTCTGCAAAGTGTGGAGATAGTTTGTCTTTTCCTATCTCTTCTTTGGAATCAGGCTTGTAATTTTTAACTTCAGGACACTTATTTTCAATTGTTTTGTGATTCTTGTTCTTTATGTTTATATTGTTTTAATAACTGGATATTACTGTTTTGTATCAGTTCATGTAAGTCCTTCAATGCTTCTCTGAATTCATTATATTTGTCATTTCTTATAGCCTTAGTGTTTTTACAAAGGTCTCATTAGATCCTTTCAGGGAATTAAGAAAGGGAGGAAAGAAAGGGGAGGAAATGAGCATTTATATAGGGAATAAGATGTGCTAGACACTTTGCTAAGCACTTTACCAATAATACCTCTTTGAAACTACTCAGTGAGATAGTTCCTTTTATTATCCTCACTTTACTGTTGAGGAAACTAAAATAAACAGAGATTAAGAAAATTTTCCAGGAATATAAAACTAATAATTATCTGAGGCCAAATTGAACTCAGATTCCTGTCTCCATCCATTTTATCACCTAGCTGAATCTCTGGCTCAAACAATATGGGCATTTTAGTAACTTTAATTGCACAATTCCAAATTGCTTTCCAAAAGGACTACCAATTCATTGCTCCAACAGTATGCACCCACATGACTATCCTGACTGACCAATTGACCTTTGTCAATTTGCTGGCTATAAGATGAAACCATACTCTTTAGTTTAATACTACTGTCAGTTTTAGAATACCTTTTTCATATGATTTTTAATAGTTTGCAATTTTTCATTTGAGAACTATTTACTCATATGCTTTGATCACTTGCCTGTTGAGAAAGGGCAACAAATCACTTCTGAATCTCTCTTGCAGAGGCCGACTATAAAAGTTAGGAGTGGGCTGAGGTCATTGTTACTTTTCTCTTTTGAATTACTTATGGGAAAATAGGAAACATTTTCTAATTTAGACCAAAATTAACTTACTTAGATTTTAGAAAATTAGTAACATGAGGTTTCATGACAGGATGAACCGACTTTAGCCCAGGTATTAAACTCACATAGAAATGAGAATTAAGCATGAAGACAACTCAATATCTGTAATCTTTCTGAACACTTTGCCCATATGGGGAAAGAGACATGAAATGGAAAGGGACATATGTAAACCTTCTACCTAATTCAATGGCAGGAATAGTTGTGAGAGGTCTAACCACTGACAGCAATAAGGTAGGCAATCTGCTAGAAATCCAACAAAACAAAAACAAAAAGAAAACCAAACAAATAACAACCACCACAAATCCCTGCAGGAATAAGGATGAATTAATGGGAACAAAATAAGAGAGGAGAGCATCCATGATCAATTTAGGATAAGGGAGGCTTGGAGTGCAGAACAGGTAGCCAGATGAATTTGAAAGGCAAATGGAATGAGTAAGCCAGAGAGGATAAAATATGAATGACCCCTTACAGTTTGTGAACTGTTCCCATTACTTTACTGAAACTTTTCTCCTTGACATCATCAAATGAATGGTCTCTAAGCCCTCACAAGCCTTGATTTCTGTTGAATAATTCCTTTCTTAATGTAATAGTCTCCTCCCACCCTTCTTTATTTCTTTTTTCTATTATCTTGCTACCCTGAAGTCAATGCAGCTCAAAGGAAAGAGGGCAAGTAAAACATCAGAGTTCCTGGATTCAATTTGTAGCTCTGCTATTTACTACATAGGTGATCTTGGGTAAGTCATATAACCCTATAGAATCTTAGAAACTGTAAAATTCTGGAGTTGGACTTTTGTCCCCCAAAGTACTATTACTTTCGATTCAAATCTAGGCTCTGAATTTACTAGCAATGTGACTTTAAGGTAGTTCTTTTGCTTATGTGTAAAGTGACATCTGTAAAGTAACACTATATGACTGTACTATACTATTCTATATTATATGGTACTATACTATACTATACTATATTATATGACTGACTCAGCCCCACCCAGAGCCCTTCCAAATCTAAAGCTACAATCCTGAGATATGCCAATTCCTACTCTTTTTAATTAGCTTCACTTCATTCTCTTGTCACCCAAATATGTCTTTCCCTATGCTTGTCATATCCCTATTCAATCTCTATATGCTCTCCCTCTTTGATCTTCCATTTACTCTCACAATTCTCACCCTAATGCAAAAGACTCCTAAAACTGATGTTTTCAACCTTAACCTCTCTCTCGGTATCCAAACTGACATCTTCAACTGTTAGTTAAATATCTCCATTGGAATGCCTCGGTGACATTTCCAACTTCACATTCCCAAACAAAGCTATCAATAGAAGCACTGTGACAAGAGCAAAAAAGGGATTGTGCCTGGAACTAGAAGACCTGGGTTGAAATAACAGGGCTGATGCTTACTATCTGAGTTACGTTGAGCAAATCAGTTAGCTTTCACTGACCTCGATGTGATACTATGTAAAATGAATGAGTTGGTTTTGATGATCTCTGAGGCCTTTCCAGCTCTAGGTCTATAATCCTGTGATTGTTAATATCTGTACTTCCTCCTAACTTTCCCATTTCTATGAATGGCCTGTTATTCTAGTTTTTAGGCCTGAAAATTTGATGTCACCTCTGATCTTTTCATTTCATTCACTCCAACATCAATCACTTGTCAAACTGTGTCATTTCTACCTCTTCCATATCATCAACTTCTATACCTTCATTCTCATTGTCAAAACTTTAATTCACAACCTTATTACCATTAGCATGAAGCAGTATAATAGTTCCTATTAGGCTGTACCTGCCTTCCAGGTTCCCAGGTTCTAATCTACTCTATACCCTAATGACTCAATAATTGTCTAACTATAGAGATTTGATTGTCACTCCATTACTAAAATTAAGTAGCAAAACTCTTTCTATTTAACCACATTACAAATAATCTAAAATCCATAACCTGATATTTCAAGCTTACCCTCCCTGGTACAGTGGATTCCCACTCATAGGTTGGCTTGAAGAACAACTTTCATGGCCACTTATCACATATGCTATATAAATGTCAAACACACAACCCATGGGCCACATATGGCCTGTACTAGTCTATAAAACCAAATGAAAATGTTCACTGAAGGAAGTATTTTCCAATCCTAAGATTCTGTGAAGTCTTTTGAGCACTATTATATCACAGTAGATCCTTCTGTGTGCTCTGTGTGCCAACCAAATTGGATTAGACCTTAGTTTCCTTATCTATAAAATAAAAGGGTTGAATGAATAGCCTTAATAAAACCTTTTCCAGTTATATGTTTATGAACCTATTATTATTCCCATTTCCCCAGATTTAACCTGTTTTTCCTTCCTTTATAACATGGCTTCCATTACATCCAAGACTAAAAATGAACTTTTCTCTTGCATCTCTTCCTAAAGAAATCCTGTCCATCATTTAAGAGCTATCTCAGAGGCATTCTTCTCTTTGGAAGATTCCCTAACTCCTCCAGGCAAAAATAATGTCTCTCTGCTCAGATTTCATATAACAATTTCCTTAAAATTCTTTTGAATTGCATTTTAAGATTATATGATACTTATTTGTACACCGTTGTCCCTCTCCAACTGATCTATAAGCTTCTTGAATTCGGGTACCAGCTCTTATTCATCAATTTCCTCCTGGTAACTAATGCATTGTCTTCCACACAGTTGTCCTGTAATGCATGCTTATTGAATTTGCTGTTGAATTGTGGTCAGTCATTTGTATCAATATTAAGAAGGCTTGATCATTTATTCTATTTTCTGTCCTAGTTTTTGGATTTTTAATATAATTCCTATTAGGCTGGAGCCAATTCCAAGTTAGGTGATCTAGTTTTTGGAGATGAGGCCAACCAAGCAGTTGGGAACAACCAATCAGTTGAGAAGTGGGGGTGGGGACGGTGAGAGGAGAAAATTATAGGGAAAAAGTGGTGGAGCAGTACCTGATAGATAGATCCTTGAGAGTAATTCTTAGGCGCATTTTGGCCATTGATTCTGCTTCCTCACTCTCTAGATGAGAAGCTGTAGTCTAGCAAAATAAATGCTAAAGTTATTGTGTACACAGAAAATGACAGTCTTTTGTGATATCAAGATATTGCCTATATAAATAGTGCCTATATAAATTACTGAAGTCTTTATAATGGACCCAAAATAAATTGCTACTATATTGAAGGGTGGGATAGAGGTGGAAAGGGGAAGAAAAGGCACAAGTGACAAACGTCTCTTTGCAAGATGGATGTAATAAATTTTAAATAAGGAAATGAGTATCAAAATAATATTAATTCTGTATATCAGTCTTAAGCAAAGATTAAGTGAATGTGCTTTTAAATCTGTTATGTGACATTACATTTGCTAAAACTATCAATTTTCCATTGCCTACCCTATGCAGGCACAAAATCATCACCTTTGGGAGTGAAGTTTAGAAAATTCAGAGATATAAGTTGGCCAGCTAATTAAGCTAATGTGGTTTGATTCTTTGTGGTGGGAAAGAAGTCATTTCTAATATTTATTAAAAACATAATTACTTCCTATATGGGGCCATTTGTGCTGTATTATTTAGTAAATGTTTAATAGGCTATCGTTAAATTTTTATATAGAGAAGATCCTAAACTTACTAGAAGAGAGCAACCCAGGTTCAAGGCTTAGAAGTATAAAAATCTCAGATGGCTCCTAAGGTCTCTTTCCCTCTGGGGTAGAAAGAAGTGTTTAGGATCTAGCTTACATGGAAGATGGAGGATGAAAACAAAGTATTGACTTTCAGAAGGGTATATTTCTTCTTCTTAGATCACAATTTTATCTCTTATCCAGAAATTACCAAGAGGTTTCTAGTTCTATGTGAACTACAGGCTATCTCAAAACTCAAATAAAAATGGAAGTCACTAATCTGTATAGAAGAGTCCTTATAAGCTATACATTAACTTAGTTTTTAAAGGTAATCTACCTTTATATACATATATATATATACCTTATATAATTTTTCTTTTATTTTTAAAACGTTTTCTTCAATTACATTTTAATCTGGCCCAGATCTCACTCAGGAATGCCATGACTTACGTGGTATATTTGACTTGTCTGGGCTATATCATCTTTGAGCATTTCATTGTAAGGTAGAGAAAATGATGCACACTTCTGGAGTACCAAGCTAGTCCATGCACACAGGATTCTATTTCCACTTTCTTCCATCTTTCTGGGGATTTTTTCCCATGATTCATCAATTATGCAAAAAAAATGCTTTCAAATGAACCTCATGACTTAGTAACAAGCTATAAAATAACCCTTTACCTTCTTTAGTTTTAATAAAAGGACTCACTCATTTTAATTTAATTTACTTCAACAAGAATTAAATATTTGAAAATAGGTATAAAATCTTGAGTAAGTTCCAAGTATATCAGTTTCTATATTTAAGTCAGAATAAGCACTCAATTGACAAGACGGTATTTTGTAAAAAAAAAAAAAAAAAAAAAAAAACTTGAAATATTTAACATTAAGAATTCCATTCTAAAGTTACAAGATCCTTTCTAGTGCTTTATTTCCAGGTTACCCTGCTTCATCCATTTAATCGTGAAATAAATTGTAAATCAAGAAACTTGGGGGATCTTTCTGTATGCTTTCGCCTCCCACTCATTCATTTATGCTTTGTATATGCTTTATGTGCAGAGACAATATATGCAAACTCATTAATAGACAGGAAGAGTAAAAGCATGAAGAGAAGCAGAAATGTTTTACCCTAATAAATACCCTATCTAATAATACTCAACTGGAGGGACAAACATTTAAAAAATGGGCAAAAGTTACATATATTTTTTTTTTAATTTTTCACTGATTCTTTTGATTAAGCATGACATTTTTCTTGGGAAAAAGAGTCTAATAGAAAAAACATATGAAACTGAATTTTGTGAAAGGCAATATAGAAACAAATTTGCTGACACAAAGGATACTAGTATGGATATGGAGAAAATCAACCCCAAGAAATGTTAATATATGATATATTCCAAATGAAGCAAGTAAGGGATAACAATTACAGATGAGTTTAATGGAAAGAAAGCAATAAAGTAAAACATTATTGTACTACCTAATTTTCCATCAATATCTCATGCTAAAAATAGAGGACCCCCCCAACCCCACCCCAAGAACATTTTATATAAAAAAAGAGTTATTGTGGTATAATGCAAAGATCTTTAAGAATGGGAAGATCTAGCCTTAAATCCTGACTCTGCCATTTATCAACTCTAAATCTTGAGAAAATCATGTAAGAAATTAAACAAGCATTTCATAATTTATGAATAAAATGGCAATAATTTGCATTATCTTCCTGGCAGGGATGCTTTAAAGATATTTTATAGAAGCATGTATCAATGTAAGTTGGCTTTACATTGTTTGTTGATAAATTTAGAGATCCATCACAGTTGCTAAGGTTCTTTATGTATAAAGACAGAGCTGGTAATATCACAATATGCACATTATCCTTACTTTGTTCTCCTTACTTTGTTGTGGGCATGACTGTCAGAATATAATTCAGTCATCTGTTGGGCCAGAGAAAGAAGGAAAGAAACAGGGAGATGAGCTGTACATTCTTGCCCACTGTATGAATTTATTTGAGTTCAGAAGTTGATGGGAATAGTAGCACAAGGGAAAGTGTGGCAACCCAATTTGCCACTATGTTAGGACTGTAACTCAAAGAGAATTGGATCTTTCTATGACTGGGTAATTCTAAAATATTGTTATCAGCAATGCATGCACATTGCTCATAATACAGAACTTTTATTTTGTTTTGTCTTAATTTTATTTCTATTATTATTTGTTTTGGTTAGAATGCTTGAAGAGTTACACTACACAGAGAGAATGGCCAAAGAAGTTGCAACATATCATAACAAAGAATAATGTTGGACACTCTTTCTTTAGAGATACAAAGAATAAGAGAAGTCATGTGATGAAAGTCATACTTGCTGGGCACTCTACTTTGGCCACAAATATAAGTTGAAGTCTCTAGAGCAGTATTGCTCATTGGCAGGTATTTTTATTTTCCATGAGTTCACTATGAGCTCTATTTGTTTTCTTTGACCTATAGATAAAACTTTTCTTTGAGTCTTGTGAACTATGTGTTTGAAAGAGGATGATATACTTGATGGCATCAGATAGTTGAGTTTTAGATGTTCTTGATGGAATCAATGAGTCAGAAGGATAAGAAATCCCACAAAGTATATATGAGCCCTTTGTCGTGTGGGTAATTCTGACCCAAGAATAACAATCAAATTCATTGAATTATTGCTCAACTTCCATTTTCCTTCATCTTTTAGAAATAATATTAAACTGACACAATGTCTACATTAGGAGAAATTAGACATTTCTGGCTCCAAGTGGATGCTGAATTTCAATTTTTCTATTTCTGTCATAAGGAGAAATAGCATGACTTTTGTCTTAGGGAAAAATGGTCAGAAATAACGTTTATAATTTGCTTGGAACTAGGCAGTTAATACAAACTTGTAGCAGGAAATGGTATTTTTTCTAGTCAGGTCCAACACTCTCCCTCCCCTTTCCCCCCGGGTTATTGATCATTAGACTTGGTTTCATAAGTTGTAGATATTGCACTTAATAATTGTGTGACTTTGGAAATAAATGAATTTAAGCCTCAATTTTCTTGTAAATCAAGATACAAATATATCTTCTGCCTTATAAAGATCAAATGAGTAACTGGAAAAAGCATATTTGCAACTATAAAGCACAGAGAATAATACCCTAGATCACAAAAACAATTGGCATTGATACAATATTATTGTGTATTTCTAATGCCATTGCTTTGTCTGCATCATTTCTTTGTCTTCAATGCATCCTCATCTGTATGGTCTATTGAGATGGTAGAGACTTGGGATAACGATTGAGTAAAAATCTGTTCAATATGCAGAGTCTAGCATAGTAATGAACTTTGGGTATTTTGTCACTTTTTAAAAATGAAAGCAATTGCAATAAAAAAGTTTTTCACCTTGAGAAAAATGAAAGAAGAAAAATATGACATCAACTTCATACTAAGAGGCTAAAAACAGCTGAAGTTCTTCCTTAACATTTCTCCCATTGTTTCCATTCTCTTCCCTTATAAGAATACTATCCTAATTCAGATCCACATTTGAACTATTTATTACATTAGACTCTTAATTGATTTCCTTATTTGCAGTATCTTCTCTCTTGAATCTAGCTGCCTAAATATAATTTCCTAAAATATAGGTGCACACTGTGTCTCTCCCCTATTAAAAAAAAAAAAAAAAAGGTAAACCAGCCCAAACAAGGCATTGTTCTGTGTGTTTGTAAAGATTCTCCTTCCCTACCCCCAAATCTGCAAGACAATTTCTTCTTCATCATTACATTTAGAATTCCAAGTTTTTTCAAGACTAGGTACTAACAGCACCTCTTCTAACTAGTCTTCTCTGATTGTCTCATAGATATTAACATCCTTCCAAAAAACACTGCTTTGTGTTTCTTTTATCCATACACAGACAGGCATGTGCACAAACACACGTTCTCTCTCTGTCTCTGTCTCTCTATCTTTCTCTCTCTGTCTCTCTCTCATACACATATAATATTGATAATTTAAAGTCATCTATCTAGATATATGTTGTTTTCCTCCTGTAATAGAATATGGACTATTGAATTATAGAGGATGTTTCAGTTTTACCAGTACTTAGAATACTTCCTAACTGTTAGCAAGTGCTTCATAAATGCTTATTAATTGAAATAAATTAATCTTCCTAATATTTTATATTCATACCCTCTTCAAGTTATCCAGTACTTATTTGTATCCTTCAGTTAATTGTAAACTTTTAGAGGGCAGGTGTGGCAACCACCCTGGATGCCTTAGAATCAGCCAGAGTCAGGATAAGCAAAAGTCCTTATTCTAGGTCTTTAGTGATAGAAATGAAGAGAGCAGACGCACAGGATCTCTGAGACCGCACCACCTAGTCTCTCTCGCAGAAGTGATCCTGGCTAGTCTCACTGCACCTCCTAGTCCCTCCCACAATTATCTGTATACAACAAACGATTGGGCCAACACAGGATAGTGGGAAGGGCCATTTTCCAAGCATATTCTTACAGAGTATTGTCCAATCGGTAATTAGCCTCAAGTGCTCAATTGTCTTACCCCAGTACATTGACTCATGAGTTTCAGTCCTTTACAGTCAGGGCCTATTTTTTTGTTTGTTTTTGTCTTTCTATCCCTGCATCAAAGTACTATACATTCAACAGGAGTTTAATAAATGTTTGTTGAAAAGAAATTTATTTTTGACTAGTAAAGGTTCTAGCTCAATGGATAAATGACCAAGTAGTTATTAAGGATTTAACAGATTACTTAATGTACTTAACAGATTATCTTAATACATACTGAGATGGAAAAATAACTTTTTCAAATGATTTTGACTAGTGATTTTACATATCTAATGAACAAGAAAAAGGAGTAAAACATGAGAAAGACATAATCAGGAGATAAAAGGACAATGATGGCAGCATTATTTTATTTTGATATAAGAATATAGGACTCATGTGAGAAAACTACTCATTGTGTTATTTGTTCTTCTTAAAGGGAAGAAGAGTGATTGTTTTGATCATCTCTTAATGTTCTATATACATGTGTGTTTCTTTCAAAGAGGAAATTATTGTCTTATCAACTCAATCAATTAAAATGAGTAGTAAATGAGCCACAGTAGCCAATAAGAAGTCTTCAATGTTGGTATCTGGCAAGGAAAAGAAAAGGGTTTAGGAGGCATAAATTCAACTTTATATGGATTCCAATTGGTAGGAAATGATGGATAATCCCCCTAATTGCTAAGTAAATCAAAACTGAGATATCAAGTCAAGAGGAATTACAGGTCACTGAAAAACCTGGATCTAAAAGTTTCCTTACAATCATCTTGGTAATATATACAAAAAAGAAGAAACAGTAATCATCATGCAGATGGGTTGAGGGATTTTGGTTTTTGGACTCTTTTTTCCAACTGAAACACAAAAAGAAGAATTCACCCTTTTCTTAGTTTACACTTAGTATTATGAATAATTTTACACTAAAATATATATGCAAATAATATATTTTTGTATATACATGTATACATACATTCCTATATGTGGATTACACAGTGGACATAAAATAGATGTAAATGTATATAAGCATATATGTATACACATAGAATCATATATGTATATATATACATATATATACAACATAATGAAGAAAATCATAGATAATTTAATTCATAAAATCTAAAGTTTATTAGGCCTCTCCATTTAAAAGCTATTGAGTAATGATGAAAACAAATTAGGCTATGTGCCAATACATAGCAAAAGCAAAAACAATAAAACATCAGAAGATTTTAACATTTCTAAGTATATGACAAGATATGATTTAATTTATTCTCACAAATTACTATTGTTAAAATCACATGATTTTTAATATTTGAGCTCTTGAAGCCGTAGGAAAGTGACTTTCATGGTTTAACATTATAGAATGTATTATTGAAAAACATTCTACTCCAAAGTTTCAACTGTTATGTAAAACTCTAGAGTATAAGATGATTTCTATAAGTGAGGATTTCCACAAAAGTATGCAAAACTGACCCCAGCTTTTGGGATAAGAACATATTATTTGACAAAAACTGCTAGGAAAATTGGAAACTAGTATGGAAGTAATTAGGGCTCAATGCACACCTAACACTACATACCAAGATAAAATCTAAATGGGTTCATAATTTAGACATAGTGATAAGCAAAGTAGAGGTACATAGGATGGCTTACCTCGCTATGGAGAAGGAAGGAATTTGTGTCCAGAGAAGAACTAGAGATTATTATTGATCACAAAATAGATAATTTTGATTATACTAAGTTTAAAAGTTTTTATACAAACAAAACTAATGCAGACAAGATCAGAAGGGAAGCAGTAAGTTGGGAAATAATTTTTACATTTAAGGGTTCTGATAAATGCTTCATTACTAAAATATATAGAAAATTGACTCAGATTTTTAAGAATCCAAGCCATTATCCAATTAACAAATGGTCAAAAAGATATGAACAGACAATTTTCAGATGAAGAAATTAAAACTAATCATATGAGAAGGTGCTCTAAATCACTATTGATAAGAAAAATGCAAATTGACAACTCTGAGACACCACTACACATCTCTCAGATTGGCTAAGATAACAGGAAAAGACAAAGATGAATATTGGAGGGGATGTGGGAAAACTGGGACACTGATACTCTGTTGGTGGAGTAGTGAATGGATCCAGCCATTCTGAAGAGCGATTTGGAACTATCTTAAAAAGTTATCAAACTGTACATATTCTTTGACCCAGCAGTGTTTCTGCTGGGATTATGTCCCAAAGAGATCTTAAAGGAGGGAAAGGGACCCACATGTGCAAAAATGTTTGTGGCAGCCCTCTTTGTAGTAGCAAGGAACTGGAAACTGAGGGATGCCCATCAGTTGGAGAATGGCTGAATAAATTATGGCATATGAATATTATGATATATTATCATTCTACAAGAAACAATCAGGAGAATGCCTTCAGAGAGGCCTGGAGAGACTTACATGAACTAATGCTAAGTGAAATGAGCAGAACCAGGAGATCATTGTACATGACAACATCAATATTATACGATGATCAATTCTGATGGACTTGATTCTTTCTAACAGTGAAATGATGGATGCCAGTTCCAATGATCTTATGATGAAGAGAGCAATCTACACCCAGAGAGAGGACCATAGGAATTTAATATGGATCACAACATAACATTCTCATTCTTTCTGTTGTTGTTTGCTTGCATTTTGTTTTCTTACTCATTTATTTTCTTTTTTGATCTGATTTCTCTTGAGCAGCAAGAGAATTGTATAAATATATTTATACATATTGGATTTAACATGTATTTTAACATATTTAACATATATTGAATTGCATGCCATCTAGGGGAGGGAGTGGGGGGAAGAAGGAGAAAATCTGAAACACAAGGCTATTCAAGGGTCAATTATAAAGCTTTTTATTTTCAAAATATATGCTTTATAGTGTTAAAAAAAAAAAAGCATGCAAGGCTTCAGAGTTCTTCTGTTAAATTAGGACATTTGTTTGGTAATGATTTTTATTGTTCTTCAAAGAAAGGCAAGATATAATACATATGTATATGTGTATAATAATACATAGATGTATGCATACATACATATGCACACATATGTAATTTGCTCAAATAAGTCTATTTGGAATCAGAACGAGCCAATCAGAATGGCTCAGTTTATTTGTTTCAAAAGCATACATAATGAATTCACTAGTGATTGACAAAAACAATTTGTAGACTACTTATCTCTGTGCTAAATAATGTCCAACACCCATTTGATAAAAAAACTGACCCATGAACATACACATTATGTTTATAATATATACACACATGTATGTGTATAACATCTAAATGTATATTTGTAGAATATAAAAATATGTGCATATATGTGTGTGTTTATGAGGGGGGTATATATAATTTTTGTGTCAAAAAGTTCTGAGGAAGACAGACAATTTGTTTTTGATGTTTACTTTTAAAAATCATAAATCTTTGTAAGAGCACTTTATCTTTAGTTGTTGAGTATGCCCTGTCTAGAATTTTTTTTGCTATTTTTCCTAGAAAGCAGCTTGTTTCATTTCAATTAACACTTCTACTCTTTTCTTCTTTCTCTCTTTCTTTTCTTTTCTTTTCTTTCTTTCTTTCTCTCTCTTTCTTGCTTGCTTTCTTTCTTCCTTCTTACCTTCTTTCCTGCTTCCTTCTTACTTATTCCCTGTATATTTCCAGCTATATGGTTTTTTAATGTAGTAGAAATTACAGTGCGACCTAACCCAATATCAACTTTCCTCTCTTCCTTGAGTCAGGAAGCTTCTCCTTATAGTTATTAGACAGCGGTGATTGCAGATAGATAGGAATATCTAACTATACCCTCTCCCTTTTTTTTGTATATCTTGATATTGGTTTATATCTTTTTGAATGAATGTTATCAGTATTCTGGTTTCCTCTTTTTCTCATGAGCCTTGGTGAATAACTTCTCCCAATAAAGTTCTTTCCCAGAGATATAGGAGGTATAGCTCTGGTTGACACACATAGATGCTCGCTCCTAGCTACTTCCATCAACTGTTTTTTGGACAAATACACAAATAAATAGAAGTCAAAGAGCTAGAATATGTAGAAAAAAAAAGACCCTCATCATTTCTCTTTAACTGCCCCTGCCTTTTCACCTCTGATTAGTTAGCTCTTAAAAATCTAGGTCAGTAGATTATTCTTCTAGTTTGATTGAGAAACTGGGGAAAACAGCTCTTGTCAAGGGAGAAGTATTCTTAGTGTATTTTTGCATTCAGACAGAATGACATCGGATGCTATTAAGGTAGAATTCTGCTGTTGTTTTGTTAGACAAATGTGGAACTGTTGTCACTAACTAGACCAAATTGAAGAAACTCTAATTACTACTCATCAGACACCCACTTTTCTCTTATTTGAAAAAAATTTAATTTATTTTTTATTTTATATGTTTTTATTTTTTCTGCCTCCTACATCCTCCAGGTGAGAAAAAAAAATCTCATAACAAATATGCAAAATCAAGCAAAACATTCCCACAGAGTTTATGTCCAAAAACGTGTACCTTGATGTACATCTTGAATGTTGTTGTTATTGTTGTTCAGTCCTGTCTTACTCTCTATGACCCTACTTCAGGTTTTCTTTGCAAAGATACTGAAGTGGTTTGCCATTTCCTTCTCTAACTCATTTTTATAGATTAGGAAACAGACACAAACAGGACTAAGTGATTGCCCAGGATCAAACAGCTAGTTACTGGAACAAGATTTGAATTCATAAAGATGATACTTCATGATTTCAAGTCCACTGTTGCCTATACTGTGCCATTTAATTGCCCCTCTATCTTGAATAGATCTCTTCTATGTCACATGATGGGTAATATACTTGTTCATCAGCTCTCTGGAGCTACAGTTGGTGAGAATTGTTAAAATTATGAAAGTTGTCTTCACACTGTTGTTTTTACAGACTAAATTATTCTTTTTGTTCTATTTATATCACTCTACATAAATTCATATAAGTTTCCCCAGGTTGCTCTGAAACCATCTTTTTCATTATTTCTTATGGCACAATAGTTTTTCATTATAATCCTATGCTATAATTTTTTTAACAATTCCCAATTTACAAACATTCACATACTGTCCATTTTTTGCCACTATAAAAGGGACTGCTTTAAATATTTGGGTATATATGGGTCCTTTTCCTTATTCATGAACAACTTGGAGCACTTCACTCATTTTGTGTTCTTCTTAATCCAGAGAAGGTTAAAATAAAAAATTCTCTGATCATAACAAGTATGCCTCACCTTATAGAAAAGGATGTAAAAGATCAAAAAAATATTTTCTATGTGGAATAAAAAGGAAGAAAGTGAAGTGAGAGATAAGAAGCAATCCCTGTATTTGGTGAGATAAAGAAATAGAAGTAATAAGAGTTTGGACTATGATATTTTCAAAGAAATATAAAGAAAGTGGAAATTTTATGAAGATTTTGGTATCTGGATTTGGAAAGTAAATCAGTTCTTAGAAAATAATGGGAAGGTGAAGAAGGTGAAGAAGGTGAAGAAGAAGAAGAAGAAGAAGAAGAAGAAGAAGAAGAAGAAGAAGAAGAAGAAGAAGAAGAAGAAGAAGAAGAAGAAGAAGAAGAAGAAGAAGAAGAAGAAGAAGAAGAAGAAGAAGAAGAAGAAAGAACAAGAAGAACAAGAAGAACAAGAAGAACAAGAACAAGAACAAGAACAAGAACAAGAACAAGAACAAGAAGAACAAGAAGAACAAGAACAAGAAGAACAAGAAGAACAAGAACAAGAAGAACAAGAACAAGAACAAGAACAAGAACAAGAAGAAGAACAAGAAGAAGAACAAGAAGAACAAGAACAAGAACAAGAACAAGAAGAACAAGAAGAAGAACAAGAAGAACAAGAAGAACAAGAACAAGAACAAGAACAAGAAGAACAAGAACAAGAACAAGAACAAGAAGAAAGAAGAAGAACAAGAAGAAGAAGGAAGAAGAAGAAGAACAACAACAACAACAACAACAAGAGCAAGAACAAGAATAAGAACAAGAAGAACAAGAACAAGAACAAGAAGAACAAGGAGTTAAAGGAGTTAAAAAAATGTGAGCCTAAATGAAAAAGGAATTCCCAATCTGAGTGAGGCATTGCAAAAGGAATAGTAATTGGCATGTAATTTGCCTTATAGTTGTATATATTAATGTTTACCTCAAATTGACAAAATGTGCATCTGAGCAAGACTTTCTGATCAGATTTCCTCCTGTCTTTTGAAGTTGGATATGTACATTTAGTGAATTTATGGACATTTCAATCTTTGGAGAAACTGCAGACTATCAGCAGATTGATATATCAGCAGAAATATAATGGCCTATCAGGTTCCCCTCATACAATAGGATACAAGCAATACCATTCTTTTCATGAAACCTCATGAGGACTCACAGAGAGAAAAAAGGACTCCTCATAATCCAGAGTTGCATGTTTGGTCACATGTGCTGTTTACATACATGTCTTTACAGTTTCTTAGTTATTTCGAGTCCACTATCTCTAAGGGATTTTATATGTTTGATTTGGGGAGATATTTTTTGTCATGTGTTCTTGGTAGAGTGCCATTTTTCTAAAAAGCTAATCAAATTTTTCCTACCATCAATAAGAAGGACCTTTTTAATACAAGATGGGCCCTCATAATTACCCCTTGTACCATGAGTAGTAATAGGGATCACCTTTCTGGGGACCTGACTTTCTCTTAGTGCTATACACATTATGGCAGACACACAGCACTTCTTAATAAGGAATTTTATGTTAATATGGGTGCTTCCATTTTATCAGTAATTCTGGAAGGGGGAGATATATTTTATTACTATGACCTGCTGCCTTCATTTATATTATGTTGCAGCTACACTATCTGACACCTTACAGTTTGTGGTCATCAACTCTTCTTATATACCTGTGGTTCTTCAAGTGCAAAGAAGAAAATTTTTGTTTGCAGGTTAATAAAAAAGCAAGTAAAGCTATATAAAAATAATTATATTTGCCATTAAACAACCTTCCCCAAAGATTTGCATAGTTCTAATTATTTACTGTCATATATTCCCAGCTTTAACACCTGGAAAGACTTTCCAGTCCAATGGCCTCTCTCTCTCTCTCTCTCTCTCTCTCTCTCTCTCTCTCTCTCTCTCTCTCTCTCTCTCTCTCTCTCTCTCTCTCTCTCTCTCTCTCTTTTTTTGTCACTCCCAGCACTTATCCTTGGCTCTCAGTAGATGAAAGAGTTTTTGCTTCTTTTTCTGCTGCCTCTTAGTTTCTTTGCATCTAACCTTTTCTTGTTTAGAAGGGACCAGGTAGCCTCATTATACCTTAATTCCAATCCAAATCTTATCCTCATATATAGTTCTCATCTGGTAGTCACATAGGTCACTCCTGAGGTATAGTTCTCCATTATACAGAGAGGATACTTCCAAACTACTTTCATATTGGCTGGCAAATCTTGAATGATGTGAGATTCTAAACCAAAGACCTTGCTCAGGATTTCATCTTTCTACCATAACTATTCTGATTTTGGGTCTCATGAAAAATATTCTTATGTCAACCATATCCTAAGAAGTGGATGGTTATTGTGCCTAAAGACCCACCTGTATTTTTCAGCAAGCCTTGCAAGATTGTTTTTCCCAGTCTCCTGGCTTCTCATACAATCCAAATACTCTTAAAAACAACACCAAGTGACTTCCTCAAATATATTTAGATAGGCCTATATATATTTTCCCACCATACCCCCACAAGGGTATCATGGTTTTCCCAGGCACAAAATGTACTTATTATGCCACTATTTTCCATAATGAGCACTTTTTCATAGAATATCTGATATATAATACCTCCATTTGGACTAATCGAGGTTTGCAGAACATCTATGCAAAGAGGAAACTATTATTTTACCATACTTCTGTGGTCAGATTTAGACTACCTTACAAAGATATCCATTCAGTACTTCAGGAAATATCCTTGTTAAGGACCATGCCTAAGGACCTGAAGAGGCAGGTCAATTCTCCAGAATCTCTACAGCTGTGGATCATAACATCTGAAGGAGTTGCAAAGCAGCCTTTACTGACATAGGTGTTGCTTGTGTACTGGAAATGAAATAAATTGGAGGTAGAGGGAAAAGGAGAGAGGTCAGACAACGCAATTGCTTCTTGGTCTCCTTGTATCATCATCATCATCATCATCCTCTCACATGAAGAGATTCATTCTAGAGGTCTGAGTTAGACCTCCATCAGCCACTGGCAGGTGGCTCCCATATGGAAACATATCCCCTCTTTGGGAAATCAAAAAAAGAACTACTGAATACTGAATTTCACCTTATATAAAATAGAGTTATAAAAACATTTCAGAATACAGTAATCACTCCCCTACCTTAATGTCATTTATCTGGCAATCTCCACTATGTGGAATCTAGTCAAGAGCCAGGAAATAAGCCCCAGGCACCAAAAAATAAAATAAACAATTTGACAAGACACAATAGAAATCACAATTCCATGAACTTAAGTAGAAATTTAACTTAAAATATTATAACTTAATTGATTGTTTCCTCAAAGCTGATTTGCTTTTTCCCCCACAAGATTCTAACAAGTTCAATTATTTGGTTTCATCATACAAAACAGAAACACCAAATTAGAAAAAGGGAAGGAATTGTTATATATAAGAATGCTGGCAACATCAAGAAATGACATCTTTTTTAAAAAACTGTTAAAAAATAAGAATCTTAAAAGCACAATTCTAGATGAATATTTATTATAGAAAATATCCCTGACATATTTCAGTGGTCCCTTAGGTCAACATTTTTTATCATAGACCCAAGACAATAATTAATAATGACCTTGGGTCATCAAAAATATAATTTTATATAGTCCATTTAAGAACATATAAAATATATGGTTAATTAGAAAAAAAATCCCTTGAATCTGAAACATATTTTTACTTTATTCGTTTTCTAGAAAAGTCAGTACATCAGTTCATTTAGCAATGATGGAAGATAAATAAGTTAACAAAGTATAATAGAAAAAATAGTTCTCCCATTTAATAAACCAATAAAAATTAGAGTTAAGGGAAGGTTTTCAAGAATGAAGTTTCAATGCTATAGCACACAAATGATTCTGATGTAGAAGAAAAGTGAGAAATACTCAAGGACAACATAGTTCCATAAGAAACTGATCAATGAACTTAAATTTAGAAAAGATGTAGAAAAAGATAGAAACAAAAGAATTTTAAAATACATTTCCAATAAGAATTTCTGGAAGGCCTAGAAAATGTAATAGATTCAGGGGGATATTGAAGGAAACAGAAAGAGCTACTTTTAACTACAGTAGGGACAAGAAGAAAATTAAAGGAGATAAAAGCCCCCTAACTGGGGTAGTTGGAATGATGATAACATAAAATAGACTAAATAACAACTTCAGTTTTGTTTCTGTTTTTATTACCAAGTTAATGATCTTTACAACAGGAAGAATAATAAAAAAAATTGTTAATGGAATTGAAGCTCAATGTAAATAAGGAACGCTAAGAGTCCTATCCATTCTTAATGAGTCCAAGTTGCAGGTACAGACAAGCTACATTTTAAGGTAACTAAAGAATATATAGTTGCAATTGCTGAATTTTTGTCACTGATCTTTGAAAAATTGCACACAATAGATGAGATGGCACATGATTGAAGAGAGCAAAGTGATATCTTGATTTTAACAGAAAGGAAGAAACTAGATTATTCTAACTATTGACAAAAGGGAACTTGACTTCACTCCTCACTAAATTTAAGAATTTATTACTTGGAAGGTGTTGTGAACATTTAGCAAAGGAAGCATCAATGGCTAAGAGCCAGGATGATTCATTAAGGCCAAGTTACATAACCTAATTTCTTTTGTTACAGTTATAAGATTGATAGATCCAGGGATTACTTGAAATATAATAATGAATTTGACAAAGTGTCTCATGAGATACTTGTGGACAAGATGAAGACAATATACTAGATACAGACAAAAATGTCATGGGTCAAAAAACTGGACACAAAGATCAGTCATTAGTCATTAGAGCTTTGGAATCACAAGGCTTTAGGACCATAGTTCATAAAGAGGTACTTTAGAGGACATCTAGTCCATCTCCTTTATTTGATAGATAAGGAAACTGAGGCAATTGTGGAAGCAAAGTTCTTTACTAATGGTAGTTTTTCTCAAAAGTGAGATATGAACCTACTGTGCCATGTTAATTACCCAGGAAGATCTGTAGTGGAAAAGTCATTAAAGGAATGAATCAGGATCTATTCTTGACTACTGTTTTGGATTTTTAAAAATAAAATAACCCTAGAAGGATCATCAGATCTGCAAATTTCATGGTCAGGATATCAAATAAAATGGATGACAGAAAAAAAAGAATCCAGAATGATCCTGACTTTGTTAGATAATAGAGCAACTCTAATAAGATGAAATTGAATAAAAAGAAATGTAAATTCGTTTTCTCAGGCTTAAAAAAAATCAACTATACAAGTATAGAATGGGAATACGTAGCTAGATAACAGTTCATGTGAAAATGACATTTGAGTGGACTGCAAGTTCAATATGAGTTGACAGGGTAATATGGAAGCTGAAATAACTAACACAATAATAGATGGCATGAATAGAAGTGTCATGTCGAAAAGGAGGGAGAGTATAGTCTCACAGTTTTCACTCTTGGTCAGACATCTCAAATATTATTCTCTCTTCCATGTGGAAAAGTCTAAGAAAGTCACTGACAGGTGGAAGATGATTCATAAGCATATAACTAGGGTGGTGAGGTACTCATAGGTTACAGATTCTATAATATTATCACTGGAAATTTTAGTAATCATTTAATGCAATGTCTTCATTTTAGAGATAAAGATATTTGAATTCCAGAGAAATGTAATTCTAAAAAAAGGAAAAAAAAAAGTCACCCAGGTAAACAGCAGCAGATTTGAATACAGACTTTCTAACTCTAAATTTAAGGGTGGGTCTTTCAGCTTTTCCATGTTATTTCCCCAAAAAATAATGTCATGGAAGGATTAATTGAAGAAGATGAGGGCATTTAGGCCAGAGGAAAAGACAATTTGGTTGGGAAGGGTATGATTGTTATCTTCTAGTATTTGAAAGAATGTCAACTACAAGAGAGATTAGACAGGGTCAACCTGGCCTTCAAAGGCAGGTCTAGAAACAGATTTTAATTTGGTTAATTATAAAGAGGCAGATTTCAGCTTGATATAAGGAAAACATTGACAAATAATTAGAGCTCTTCCAGAGGACTGGACTTCCTCAGGAGGTGTAAATCCCCTTTCACTGGAGGACCTCAAGATGAATTTGAATGTCCAATTAACAGAGATCATAGGAGGGATTGTTTTAGGTATGGGTGTACTAGATATTCTATTCTAAGCTTTTAATAGCTCTTAATTTTTGGTTAAAAAGTTATGATCTCATGAACACCTGACAATATTTAAAAAGGAAAAAAGTCTCATCCATATGGTATAATTTCAGTGTTTCCTTACCTTGAAAAAGAAATCCCCTTTGAAAGTATACCATTACATATACATTCTTTACTCTAAGACGTTTCTTTTTTGTAGTGTATATGACATTGAGAGGTTAGACCTAGAAGGCTTAAAAATTAAAATGATCAGGAGTCATTCACACATTAATCTATATGTATTAATCAGATTTCCACCTAAGAATCATGGTTCAACTACTCTTGTAAAGTGATCTGTTTGACAGAAAAAGGGAAAGAAAATCTTGGAGGAGAGGTTATTGACCAGATCAAGCCAACTTGGGTGATATCTTCAAGCAAGGATTGTTAGATCTATAAATATACCACATAAGTATTTATAAATATAAAAATTATAATGTATATGTATATACTTTATGATACATATATACAATATGATATGTAATATAAGTATACATATATCTAGCATGTATATGCATATTATGTTGTGAGCATAAAATAATGCATACATATTTTACCTATGCACATACACATATTTACGATCCCCTCAAGGAATGATTTATTCTGGATAGTAAAGTTAATATCCACCTATTTCAACACTTTGTCTCATAAGATTTTTAAAATTCTTTTTAATGACAGTCTTCACAAAGTATATATATTTTCCATTTTAGGATTTACTAAATAGAGAACACTTTGTACAATCTAATTTTTCAATGATGATCTTATTTTTCTTCATTGTAAAAAAATAGTCATAGAAGATGAAGCAGTAGTTACATCTGGAGTAGCACATATAGAGATTTTGAGATACAGAACTCAACAGGATTTAATTCCAGCAAAGGCCCTGGGATATTTCTTTTTAAAAAGGTCATTACTGTTCAGCAGTTGTCTCTGTCTCATTAATGTACATGGATACATCTATCGTAATATCATCCCTTGGACAAGATTTTTTAGCTACTATTCTAAAAAAAATTACTGAATCAAAGGTGAAGGCAGCCTTTTTTCCATGTTGTTTTCTCACCTTCCATACAGTTATCTTTATAATGATCATTTTCCTTTGACTTGACTAAGTCTTTCACATACTGTCACTATATTGTCACACTAAACCAGACAACTCTTTTTTTCACCTTGCACATAGTCTTCTAACTTGTATTGTTTATTAATATGCTATAGATGATATATTCATTGACATTTTAAAAAGTATGCTAAAGTGTTTTGGAGACATGCCCCAGAATCTACACCATTTTCATCATTATGAGAAAACAGTATTTTAGCTGACATAGCATCAGATAATAATTTTTTTTAAGTTCTACATAATGTCTGTCTTTGAGCAAAATTAACA
Organism: Sminthopsis crassicaudata; assembly: GCF_048593235.1. Classification (NCBI taxonomy): domain Eukaryota; kingdom Metazoa; phylum Chordata; class Mammalia; order Dasyuromorphia; family Dasyuridae; genus Sminthopsis; species Sminthopsis crassicaudata. The sequence continues at coordinate 107,907,801 of NC_133618.1, read as the reverse complement.
ATGCAATCAATATTAATTTTCTATCTTTTAACATCATAATGAAATTTAAATTTTAAGATAATAGTCATGGCATAGATGATCCTTTATGGAAATCTCTTCTATAATAACATTTTTCATTCTGATTAATATCTTGGGATAGGAATAGTTTTCCAAAGAGGAAATAGAAAGAATGAGCCACCATATAAAAATAATTTTGAATTACCTATAATAGAATATAATAATTAAAATGACTCCTATTCATAAATACGATAGATGGCAAAAGAAAAAAAAAACAAATTATATAAAAGGTTGTGCACACCAAAACATAATGGACCTGTAAATTTGAACAACTTCTCTATAATCCAATTTGAAAATATGCTTAAATTGTTCACTTTCTTTCATTCATTAATATCACTAGTGGAAAATATCTCAAGAAGCTAAAAGAGAGGAAGGAGCATTGTAAATAAATGGGTAGACAAACAGACAGATGGATAAAGAGATACAATCTTTCCTTCTGTTTCTGACCTCCTCAGGACTGTACATGTTCACATAAATAAATTTATGTGTGTATACTTAAAAAAATAATTATGGAATAGATTAGATATTATTGTATTATCATGTGTATTCATGTTGGACATGTGTGTCTACAATATAAACATATGACCACATTATAAATATGCATATATATACAAAAATGTATTGTGCACATGTGGATAGTGTGTGTTTACCTATGCATTATGTTACATATATATATTATATCTCATTTCTATTTATTTTTGACCTTGTTTGGATGTATGTATTTATAATTTTTCAAAAAAATTCATATTGCCTGTCTTTTTATATGTATATATGATATATAGAATGTATTATTGGGGGGAAGGAGGAGGAGAAGGAGCAGAGAGAGAGAGAAAGAAAGAAAGACATGCAGAAAGTGGAATAAGATTCTGGTTATCCCACAACTTAATTTCTTTTATAATACAGTGATATAGATAGATAGATAGATAGATAGACAGATAGATAGAGAGATAGTTAGATGAATATATATTTTTATTTCAAGCATATTATATTATTTCATAAAAATAACAAATATGAGAAATTCAGAGAAATTTGAAAATACTTATTTTATTAATTGATGCACAGTAAATTAAAACAGAACCAACAGGAAAGCATAAATAACAATGATCATAATAATGAAAAGTAAAACAAACTAAAAGTCATGAGAATTCCAAATCATGAAATAATATGGGGGAAAAGTAGATAACAAAGAAGAATCTGATAATAAAAAGCTATAGTGATGACAGGAAAGATCCAGAAACAAGATCAGAAGATAACAATGAAGTCAAAACAGCTATAAACAAAGCCTCTAAGGGAAAAAAAATATATAAATTGAGCACAAACCAAGTAAGAATTCCTGAAATAACTAAAAACTTGTTGTCAAAATCAAATGAGAGGTAAAAGAAAAAATTAAGCAAAGAAATGAAAGCTAAAGAAGAAAATTATGAAAATGGTTCAAAAAAATCATGAATAATACTGAAAAAAATAACACCTTAAAAAACAGAACTGACCAAATGAAAAAGTGGTATCAAAGGTAACTGAAGAAAATAATTCCATTAAAATTAGAATTGGTCATGTGAAAGCTAATGAGTCTATGAGATATTGAGAACTAATAAAATGAAACCAAAGGAATGAAAATGGGGAAAAGGAAAATATTTTATAGGAAAAGCAACTTTTCTGGAAAATAGATCAAGGATCTCTTCAACAAAGAGATCTAATTCAGTTCCAATTGATGGACAGAATCAGCTACACCCAAAGAAGGAACACTGGGAAATGAGTGTAAACTGTTTGCATTTTTGTTTTTCTTCCCAGGTTAATTTTACCTTCTGAATCCAATTCTTCCTGTGCAACAAGAAATTAGGTTCTGCACACATATATTGTATCTAGGATATACTATAACACATTTAACATGTATGGGACTGACTACCATCTAGGGAAGGGGGTGAGGAAAAAAGGGAAAATTCAAAATAGAAGTGAGTACAGGGGATAATATTGTAAAAAATTACCCATGCATATGTACTGTCAAAAAAAGTTATAATTATAAAATTTATAAAAAAATATAAAAAAAGAAAATAGAACAAGGAGATATATGTTATTCATTATTTGATTACCTGAACACTATCGTCAAAGAAGGAGTTGAAACATCATATTTCAAGAAATTGTCAAAAAAAAAAAAAAACTGCTCCAATATGGTCAAATCAGAGAATAAAATATAAATAGAAAGAATCAACTGATCACCATCTGAAAGAGCTCCCAAGATAAAAATTTCCAGGAATTATTTAGTGAAATTCCAAAATTCCTAAATCAAAGAGAAAACACTTTAAACAGGAAAAAATGAACCATGTACATGTAATGGAACCAGAGTAAGAATCACACATAAAAGAATCAGAGAACTTAGAAAGTGATATTCCATAAGGCAAAAGAACTAGGATTACAACTAAGATTAAACTATATAGCAAAATTGAATATAATACTTTAAGGGGGTAAATGGTTGTTAATAAAAATAGAGGAATTTTGAGCATTTCTGATGATGAGATGGAACTGAATAGAAAATATGACTTGAAAATATAAGACTCAAGATAAGTATAAAAAGTAAACATGAAAGAGATTTAATAAGCTTAAATGGTTTAACTTTCTATATGAAAAGATGACACATATATCTCCTAAGAACTTTATCATTAATAGAGCAGTCAGAAAAATTATATATAGAAAGTGGGCACAAAAGTGAGTTAAATATGTTGGGATAGTATAAAAAATGAATGGGCAAGAAAGAAGGATATCCTAGGATAAGACTTGGGGGGGGGGGCGAAAAGGAAGAATGGGGAAAATTACCTCAATCAAACGGATGTACAAGGAAGACCTTTTATAGAGTATGGGCATTTTTTGAACCTCACTTACATTTAAATTGGTTCAAAAAGAAAAATTTATGCATGTACATGTGTGCACATGTGTATATATGTATGTATGTATACACACACGCATATATATATATATATATATATATATATATATATATATATATATATATATATATATATATACATATATAACCTCAATTGATAATAGAAATCTATTTTTCTCAACAGGGATGTAGAAGAGTAAGCAGATAAGAGAAAGGTATGGGGGGGATGACAAAAGGGAGGATAGATAAAGGAAGGCAGTGGTCAAAAACAAAATAGATTTAAGAGGCAGGGAAAGATAAAATGAGAGAGAGGAGGATAAACAGAAGCATATAGGATGAAGGAAAAGAAGCATCTGGTAATCATAACTATGAATGTGAATGGGAAGAACTCACCTATAAGATGGAAGTGAGTAGCATAACGAATTAGAAACTTGAATCCAACAATATTTGTATACAGAAAGAGAGAGAGAGAGAACAATAGAGCAAGATAAAAGAAGAGAGGAGAGGAGAGGAGAGGAGAGGAGAGGAGAGGAGAGGAAAGAATGTTTAAAATAAAAGGGCTGGAACTGAAGAGGGCTGGAACTCTGAAAAGGTATACTTGAATCTAAGACAGCAGAGTACTTAAGGCTAATTACTTATTCAATGTGAGATAATGGTTCTATAAGCATATACTTAGATGATATGGAAATATGATGACTCTCTTCATTGCCACTTGCTGAATGTGTGGTGGTGAGATAATCATAGGCAAGGATTGGAGAGCTGAGGAAGAGAGATCAGAATCTCTCGGTCACACACTGAGGAGAAAAGACTTCAGACTCCAAACTCAAGAGTCCAGGATTCATCTTTAATGAGCCAAGTGTCAGTTTGCCTGCCTCCACTTCTCTCCTCAAGACCAAGGACTTGGCTGATCCTGACTGACTGATCCTGAGGCCCTCCAGAAAGCTAGTCTAGACATTATATATTAGAATTTTAAAATAAAGGGGCTGGAACAGAAGATATTATAATTCAGCTGAAGTTACAAAGTCCAGAGCAGTCATTTTGGAAAAAGCAAAAGTAAAATTAGACCCAATTAATAAAGATAATAAAAGAAAAATACATATTGATAAAATGCATCATAGACAATAAAGTGATATCAGTATTAAACATTTGCACCAAATTGCAAAGTATCCAAAATCTTAAAGGAAAAATTTAATGAATTTCAGGAGGAAACAGAAAATAAAATTATAATGTGGGAAAAAATTCCTCTCTCAGAAGGTAATTATACCATAAATAAGAAATAAGGCAAGGAGATGAATGTAATCTTAGAAGAATTAAATATGATAGACCTCTGGAGAAAACTGAATGGAAAAAGAAAGGAGTATATCTTTGAGTTACATATCTACCTTCACAAAACTGACCATTTTTCAGGGCATAGAAACCTCATAGCCAAATGCAGAAAAATAAATATTAAATGCACCCTTTTTAGACCATAATGTAATAAAAATTGCATTTAATAAAGGACCATGGAAGTATAAACTAAAAATTCATTGGAAACTAAATAAAATCTTATCCTATGGGTCAAAATGGGTCAAAGAACAAATCATAAAAAAAAATAATAATTTCATTAACAGGAATGCAAAAATATGACAACATTACAAAACTTATGGGATGTAGCCAAGGCAGCATTTGGGAAAATTTACATTACTTCAAGCATACATCAATAAAATAGAAAAAGAGCAGATCAATGGGTTGGGTATGCAACTTAAAAAAAAAAAAAGACTAGAAAACAGAAATCTTTAAACACAAAAACTGAAATATTGAAAATCAAAAGGAAAAATATAAAATTGAAAATAAGAAAATCATTGAATTAATAAATAAAAGTAGGACTTCATTTTATGAAAACAATAGAGAAACCATTGATTCATTTGATTAAAAATAAAAAAAGAAGAAAACCAGATTGCTGGAATAAAAAAAAAAAAAAAAAAGTGAATGAGCCATCATGAAATATGAAATCAAAGCAATTATTAGAAATTGTTTGCCCAATAATATGCCAGCAAAATTTACAATCTCAGCAAAATAGATGAATATTTATAAAAGTGTAAATTTCCCAGATTAACAGAAGAGGAAATATTTTACTTAAATAACTCGCAAAAAAAGAAATTGAGCAAGCACAAATAAGAAGACAGAATTCCTGCCTGAGAAAAAAATTCCAAAACCCACCAAATTTAAAAATGAATTCTACTAAACATTTTAAAGAAATTAATCCCAATACAAAATAAGCAATTTGAAAAAATTGGTAAAGTATGTCTTATTAAATTACTTTTATAACACAAATATGCATTTGATACCTAAATCAGGAAGAACAAAAAGTAAGAATTTTTTTTAATGAATGGCAATGCAAAAAAATTAAATAAAATATTAGGAAGAAATTACAGTAACAAATCACCAAAATCATACCCTATGAAAAGGTAGGATTTATATAAGAATTACAACACTGTTTCAAAATAAAAAACATAAGCCTAATTGATTATCACAATGACAAAAATCTTATGAAAATATCACTGTGATCAGAAAATCATAAATAAAGACAGAACTAAAGAATTTGAAAAACATTAATTGTCCATGGGTAGGTCAAACCAATATTTAAAAATTGGCAATTCTACCTAAGTTAATTTGCTTCTTCAGTGTTACACTATTAAAGATTTTAGTAGTGTTATTAGCAGAGCTGGAAAAAAATAGCAAAATTCACCAGAAGGAAAAAAGATGAAGAATATCAAAGGAATCAATAAAATAAAAATAATAATAATGTGAAGGAAAGCAACCTAGAAGTAATATTTTGCAAATATTATTATAAAGCTTAAATCATCAAAGCAATTTGATTCAAAGAAATAGGGTGGAAGAGTGAAATAGATTAGTTCCACAATATACAGTAGTAAATGACCATAGTAATCTAACATTTCAAATCCCAAAATTCTAATCATTTTGGGCAAGAACTTACCATTTGACAAATATTGATGGAAAGCACATAGCTGGGCTGAAACTAGGCATCTTACACTAGATAGCAAAATAAAGTAAAAATGATTTAGTCATAAATGGTGATATCATAAGTATATTAAGAAAGCATGGAACATTTTATCTCTTTGATCTATGGATAAGGAAAGAGTTTATTTTTTACTTCTATTATTATTATTATTTTTGCTGAGGCATTTGGTGTTAAGTGACTTGCCCAGGCTCATACAGCTAGGAAGTATTAAGTACTTGAAACCAGATTTGAAATTAGGCCTCCTGACTTCAGGGCTCATGCTCTATCTACTTCACCACCTAGCTGCCCCCTGGAAAGAGTTTATGACCAAACAAGAGATAACGAAGATTATTGGGAATGAAGTTATTAAATAGAATTATATGGATTACATGGAATTAAAATGGTTTTGTACTTTAAAAAAGATTTTAAATTAAAACTATTTAAAGTTTAAATTAAAACAATTTTAAAGCAAATGCAGCCAAATTTTTGAAAGAAAACATAACACTGAAAATTATTTCTAGAGAAATTTCTCTAATAATGGCTTCATTTCTCAAATATATAAGATGAGTCAAATTCTAAAAATAAGAGCCATTTCCCAGCTGATAAATGGGTAAAAGATATAAACAGGCAATTTTCATAAAGAGAAAACAAAGCCATCAATCAAAAAATGCTCTGAATCATTAATGATACAGAAATGCAAATTAAACAATCTCACAGCTATTAGACTGGCTAGCTTGACAGAGAGGGAAAATGACAAATTTCAGAACTAAGTTTGTACCTCAGAGAGATCAAAGAAAAAGGAAACTGATTGATTTATACAAAAAATATTTATAGTTGTTCTTTTTTGTGGTGGCGAAGACTTGAGATCTAGGGGATGTATAGCAACTGGGGGAGGGCTAAACAAGTTCTGGCGTGTGATTGTTATGAAACATTATTGTGCTGCAAGGAAAACACTTAGGAATATTATTACTAAATTTTAAAAAAAGATCAAAGAGAAAAGCTTATAAGCAATAACAACAATAAAATTCAAAGATGCTGGATGTATAATTAGAATTGTACAGGATTTATCAGCAGCTACATTAAAAGACTACAGATCCTGGAATATTATATCTCTATCTATATATCTATATATCTATATCTATATATAATATTATGTATCAACTACAAAAGACCCAGGGTTGCAGCCAAAAAATATTATATCCAGCAAAATTAAGTATAATAATCAAGTGAAAAAGAATGGATTATTCAATGTACTTTCAGATTTTCAGGATTTTGTCTCAAACAAACTTGAATTCAACAGAAAATTTAATATATATTGAGCCAGCATCAAAAGCTAATTTCAAAGGACTCAATAAGGACAAATTGTTCATGTTTTATATGTGGAAATATAAATTATAAGACTAAGATTGACATTAATATTTCAGTAATCCAAAAGAAAGATTGGGGTAGAGCTGAGTATGATGTAACTTTCAAAAAGTAAAATCATCTAGGAAAAGGTAACAAATAGCTATTATGCTACATGCATGAGATGCAAAAAACAAGAACACAGAAATTAGATGGGAAAAGAGGGCTGGTAGTTCTGAAAACCTGCTCACATCGGGAATAGGTTAAAAGGAAATAAAACACATATATGCTAAGAAGGGTATAGCACCATCCAAACTCTATCAAGAAATAAGGGGAGAGAGAAAAGAATAAGGTGGGGTATAGAAATGAGAATGGGATATGGGGTATATATTAACAGGAATGGGGTAAAGAAAAAGAGGAAAAGTTGGGAAGAAAATAAGGGAGGTATCCAAAGTGGATGGGATGAGGGGATTAATTAATAGTAAAGCAACTTATTGAGTAGAAGTAAAAAAGAGTTAACAAAGGTAGAAAATAAGAGATAAACACAAACACAACAGCAATGATCAGGAATAGAGATTTTTTTTTTAAAGTAAGGGTAGTAATTATTGACTTCAAAGTTAAACTTAAAGATTCAATCAAAAGAGAAATTTGCATTATATGTTCGGCCACATTAAAATTGTTTTAAATGTGTGTGTGTTTGTGTATGTGTTTGTGTGTGTGTGTGTGTGTGTGTGTGTGTGTGTGTGTGTGTAGAGAGAGAGAGAGAAAGAAGGGTATCTGTGTATATACATATATGTATGTGTATATTTATATATATTTATTTACATGTATAAATGAATTTATATATGTATATATGCCTAAATATATGTGTACTTAACTGTGGTCTCCTTGGGGGTGGGGAGGAGAAAAAAGAAAAAAAAAGAAAAAAGTAAAAAAAGTAAAAAGTGAGGAAACAAAGAAAAGATGGACAATCATGAATACAATGTCTTCTATTAAATATAGACTTTACTGAAATGGAAATTTGTTACATATTTCAAATCCTCCATGACAATATTTTGGATAAATGACAATTTTTTTCTTCTTTATTTTCATATATTTTTCTTATTTTGCATTTAATTTTTAAATAAATACAAAAGAAAAATTATTGTGCTACAAGAAAATGGTTATAAAAATACATGGAAGACTTATGTGAAGTGATGCAAAGTGAAGTGAGCAGAACCAGGAAACTAGTGTACATAGTAACAGGAATATTAAAAGTAGTATGGTACATAGTAACAGCAATATTTTAAGGATGATCAACTATGAAAGACTGCTACTCTGAACAAGTATTCTAAGACAATTCCATAGGACCCATGATGAAAAATGCTATCCATCTCCAGAGAGAAAACTGATGAATGTAAAGTTCAGGCTAGCTTCCTGAAGACTTCAAGATCAGCAGGAGTCAGGATAAGTAAAAGTCCTTGGTCTTTAGGGGGAGAACTAAAGGAGATGAACAAAACTGTCACAAACTCTTCACCAACCTGCCTTCTCCTTTTCCTGCTGCAAAGTGAGTCTGGCTTGTCTCACTCAACCCTTTAATCCCTCCTACAATTATCTGTATACACCAAAAGATGGAGCCAGCATGGAATAGTGAGAAGGGCCATTTTTCCAAACATATGCTAATTGAGTTATTGTCCAATAGGTAATTAGCCTTAAGTACTTGGTTGTCTGATTCAAGCACACATTTTAAAAGTTTCAGCCCTTTACAGAGGAGCTCCCAATACAAAGCAACATATGCTTTTTAGAAAATTTTATTGTTTCATTTCATTTATGTTTCTTTTGTGACATGACTAATATGAAAATAAGTTTTGTACGACTTCACATGTGTAACTAATATTAAATTGTCTTTTCAAAGAGGGTGGGAAGGAGGGAGAGAACTTGGAATTGAAATTTTTTTTAAATGAGTAACCAACATGTAACTGGCAAATAAAATAAAAATAAATTTAATACTTTATTCCTGTCTTTAACCTTTCACTTGCAGAAGATTGGAATCCTTGCCATTATGGGACTTTTTCCACGAAATAGTTAGCTCTGTTGTAGTACACTTCCTATCTTGTTCATGTAAGATGTCAAGATTTGGACTATAGATTTATAGCTATTGTTTGATAAAAAGCCATCTCAATGCTGATCACTACCTTTCCTAATGATTGGGTTCTTTATTTTTCTTCCTTCTCATCTTCCCTACTTTTTGTTTCTTACATATTTCTGGGTATATATACAAAAAAAAAAAAAAAAAAAAAAAAAAAAAAAAAAAAAAAAAACAACCTTGCTCTTTTAGACATCACCAAAAAATACAATAGAAAGTTGACCAATACTTACAGATTATATGACATATTGGGGAAATCAGCACTTCTCAACATGTCCTTTTGTCACTGGGTATTCCAGGACTGTGGAACATTTTTTTGTTTGTTTTGAAGTGACTAATCTTTATGTTTATATTTTTGAAGTTACACAAATAGTCTGAAGTCAACCAAGTCATTAGTCATGAGGAAACCACAGTTTTATAATATTTATGATGAGATACTCTCAATCAATACTTGCATACTTTCCTGCTATACCATTTGGATGTTCTATGTTCCTGCCTCTGATTAATCACCATTACTTTGAAAGATAAATCCTTTTTCATTTCTATCCAATAAAATCTAAACTTTAAAGGACTGAGTTGGTCTATTGTATTGTATATCCCCACAAATGTAGAATATTATCTCTTGAACTCCATCATCATCTCTTAACAGATCAGTAAAGGATCTCTTTTTTATATGAATAAACATATCAATCAAACAAACCTAAACAATCAATCAAACAAAGTATGAAGAATTAATACTATTATCACTAATATTCCTACAGATATCCCAAGGGACTTAAGCTTCTTAAGGATAGAATCTTAGATGTTTTTACATCCCCAAAGTAATTATTACAACTTGATTTATGTTCAATAAGTGTTTGCTGATTAATTGGAGCCAGCCTGATACAGTAGAACAACCCCTAGATTATTCATTGAAAACCTCAGATTGAATTCAGTTTTGCCACTTATTAGCTGTGTGACCATGACCCCATTTAAAGTCTCTGGGCTTCATTTTCCTTATTCATCTATAAAATGAGGACATTGGATTCTTCACCTTTTAGGTAGTTTTTGTATGTGTATTAAATCCTGTGATGTTTCTTGTTTGTTTATAACTAGATCAGTGTGATGAAATGAAACATTTTTTAAAGCCTGTGATTCTGATGAATAAAAACATAGCTTTCTATGAAAGATATTGTTCATCAACTGAATTAAAAAAAAATTCTAATGAAATTCTTCCCCAAACTCAGACATCTATACAGTCGATCTTTAGGATATTTTAAAACTCAATTCCTAATAATTGTGGGGTTGACTATCTAGTTTGGATAAAATAATTTTTGAGATTCATCATCATATTACTGATTCTTTCATGTCAACTCTTTCACCATGTCTCCTTCCTGAAAAGATAGCCCGGGAAAGAGAAGTAAAACTGAAAGCAAATCAGTTCCTCTTTTCCTGTAGCCTTCTCACGCTAAAAAATTCCTTTCTGACCCTCATCCCACTTGTATTCCATCATCAGACTTTTTAGCCCCCTTTTATGTGTCTTCCCCCATTAGAATGTAAACTGATTGAGGGCATGGGCTATCTTTTATTTATTGTTGCTTGTATTTCTATCCCCAGCATTTAAAAGTGGCTGGCATGAATCAAATGCTTAATAAATGTTTGTCTACTGGACTAGACTTGTGACTTAAGCTCTATTGTTAACAGAAATGCTGAAGCAAGAATTTGAAAAACTCAGCCATGGACTTTACCTAATAATTTAATTATGTATTGTTTTATATTTTCCTCCCATTTTTGGTAGATAATTTTCCCCAAAGAGATTGTAATCTCCCTGCAGACAGGAACCATGTAAAATACTTCTTATAGCACCTAGTAGAATTCTTTACATAGTAAATCCATTCCATATATACATTTGCTAAAAAACTGGGAAAAAATACACATATAAAAAAGAGATATGTCTAATGGCCAAGAATATGCATAGCCTATCAAAAGGCAGGAGGATATGTTCATATACCTAAAAAGCTGTTCCAGGCATTGAAAACAAGGATAATTGGCTCTGGCCAGTAAGATAAAAGCAGAAGGGATCAGTGCCACTAGTTTTCTCTGCTGCCTCTTTCTTCTTGTTGTCATTTTCTTTTCTTATTTTTCCTTTCTCTTTAGACATCTTATTTGCTTGCTCCGCTCCTGAGCAGTCTGTGCCCTCTCCTAATTGACAAATGGAGGTGTTCTCCAATAACCTTATAAATCACAGCATGCAAATGGTTCTAGTCCAGATTGGGAAGAATAAATGTGCAGGGGTATTGAAAACATAAGCAACTTTAAAATTAAAAAAAAAAAAAAAAGTACTGCTCCCCTGTATGAAATAAGAAAAATAATTTCTTAAAGCATAATTGATCAGATATTAACAACAGAATCTTAAGGATAAAAAAACAGAACAGAGAGATACCTCTTTTTGAATGGAATGATGATTATTCAGAAAAATAAATAGATCAAGTAAGTATCTTTTCTGAATGACATGAACTCTACTGTTTCATCCCTAAATATCATCATACAACACTTTGCCTAAGTCCAACTCTCCTAAAGCCTTTTAGATGTAAGGGGTGAATAGGGTAGAAATTTAAATAAATAAAATAGATTATGTCCCCTGAAAAAATAACAAGTTGAAAAGTCACAGAGGTCAAGACAAAATTTCCAGAGTGCCCGTCGTGTTGGAGCATAAAGAGTTAACACTAATTAAATAAAATACATGACTTCTGCAATTGTTGAATCATCATTTTTGATTCAATACTTATGTTTATAATAGGGGTCTCTTTAATTTCACTTTGCTGATTATTAAATATTTCTAAGATTGTTTACAGCCACTGAGTTGTGGATTTTTGTATACAGCAGGCTATTGTTATGATTTAACTTAAAGAATGCTAAATTAAAACTGATTTACTAAATAGGTTAAGGATAGCATACTTATTCACGATTTCAACCCTATTTCATGCTTAGACAGGCAGATCTTAATTATACACAAAAGAATACAAATGTTATTAGCATGATAATAATTATTTAGAAGACGTCCTCTTTAAAAAAAAATTAAACTCGCGTTGTCATTCGTACAGCTACATTTTTCAACAGAATGACAGCCGTGGTCGTCATAGACATGTTCAAAGTACATATACAGTATTCAGAGCTGTGCAGCAGACATGTTATCAGGATGAGCGGGAGTACACACTGCCAGCAACGCACAGCACACTAATCATTGTGTCCTACCCATGGTACTACATGCAAATACAATCCTTTGTGACATTTTGTCAACTATTTTGAGGTGTCTATACTCCTTATCTCACCCCTCTCCCCCTCCTATTCCCCCATCAACATACAGACACCCAGAATCCAGTTGCATGCATGGTATGAATTCCAGTCATTCACAGGGAGGATGCCATGCCAAATGGAAGAAGGGGCAATTAAAGATTTAAATGTGTGTTTACAAAGCCAGGCAAAGTCAAAAAGAATGAGTTTCCCTGTGTTGCCTAGCTGAACTGTCTAGAGCAGAGGGGACCTCCGGCTCAGACAACTTTTACCCTGGGTTTGTATTGGCTGCGAGAGACGTAAACATTACATATGGGATCCAGCATATGACATAGTGGATAAATCAATTTAAAGGTCCTGCTTTTTTCAAAACCCACACTCTGGGTCAATACCTATTGTCAATGAGCTCATATACTATCAGATGGAGAAAATGTGGAAATGTTTCAGGACTCAAGAGTTGGCTCCAGTACAAGCAATGCATTTCTGAACATTGATTTGCCAGAAGTATTTCTGTTGTCTGTTGCTTCAGGCTGGCATTTTTAATTATTTCTGGGACAAATGGATCAGCATACACAGAAAATCTGTAGGGCTTCTTGTCAAATTAATAAAATAATAATGAAAGTAGTCATCTCCGACTGCAAACTGTCATAATCCTTGAGAGATCTATAGTAATCTACATGGCTAAGCAAACTCAAATGCTCCTCCGTGCTATTTTCCATCCTAAATGCTTTGACATCCAATAGATTGTATAGTGTCCATTGTACACAATGACACCCACTGTGACAAGAACGACTATGTTTAATGACCTTTTTAAATCTTATACCTAGAGTCCATAAAAGCATTGTAATCCAGTTGTAAAACACACTTTAATAATCAAAATGCAGCTGTTAAAATAGCATAGCTCATAATTCTAACTTCAGGCAATTTTTTTGTTTTTAATGCAGAAGAGCAGACCACAGTTTAAAATTCCTATGAGGTCACTATTGGCCATTACAGTGTTTTTTTGCAACTTAATAATAGATGTTTTAAAGTTTAAGTGCAGCCTCAGGCACTCATAAGCATTTATTACAAATCGCTGGTTGCCTCCCTTATGCAGAGAGGAATAACATTTACATACAGTAGCACGGATTAATAAGATAAAAAATTTGAAAAAGCCGTCAGTCAGGGAGTGAAACTGGTGCTAATAAAGCCCACTATATTCTTCGGAAATATCAAGCCGTCTGTTCCAATATTTTGCCATTCCCCATGAGGTATACAAATCCAAATCAGATAAGACTCAAGCAATGCCGGAGACATGCTGCTCTGTTCTCTAGTGGCACCCAGCTGAATCTTTTATTTATCTTCAGAGCAATTGTACATTCTAGTATACTAAAGACTGAAATCAACTGAACATCACTCATCTGAAAGTTTCATAAAATGGGGCCCTCTTCCTCCTTGTTTGCTAAAGCATGATTAGTGAGGAAAATGCTCTGCAAAGTATGTACCGGAGTAAGGAGATATAATAGTAGGCATGGGACCTCTGGAAGCAAGGGCTAGTTAAAAAGCCCCATATCTTGCTTGAGTTTAAAATGATGCTCACATGAAATAAGATGTAGAGGCAAGAAAATTGCTTTAGGAAAGGGAGTCCAAAGAGCTTTTCCTGTCCCCCATTTGGCAAAAAGTGTCGCAGCCCCAAAGGTACAAAGCAAACCTCAAGCATACATAATTTTGCATGATGATTAAACTGCAAAGGTACTTGTTCCAACAAATCACCGTATCACACTTTCCTAAATTGCGGCAACATAGAACTGCCCGGCAAACCATTTCGAACCTCGGAACATTGCTAATTAAAAAGTACAACAGTTAGTGCCCTGGTCTGAGATGGGGCTGCCCGTTGTTTCTAACCCATGTGAGCACTGATAAAAGAAATTTATTTATTTATACATAATTATTATTGTTACCCCACTGAACAGTGCTGGGGATTTAGAGAAATGAGATGCCGCTGCTCTAATTTTTCTTCAAGAAGTCTGCCATATTAACTCCATTGAATAATTACTGAAAAGTAATACACTCGTGTAATATTACTTTATGCAAAATTGCATTAATCAAAAAGTGAGCTTACTGCAATCAAGTAATTTAGGGGGAAACCTGCATACATGCATAGCATATTTTCTTCAGGACTTATTTTCCATACAGTAGGGTATTAGCTAACAGTTCTTGTAGCACTGATACCAGAAAAGAAGGCAAGTAAATTAGAGCAAAATCAGCCAGCTCCGCTCACTCGTGTATGGAGAATGCCATATAAATGGCAAAGAATGGCAGGTTCCTATCTGACAGCCTCTTCGACTGCTCTGACTATGTACACAATAAAATAAATCCTGCTTGACCTCTCCAAGGAACCAGACTATTGTTCGCCACAAGAAGAAGTAAATGTAGCCGCTTAATTACACCCAAGCAGCTCTATAGAACATGGGGCTTATGATACGAAATGAACAGTTTCCTGGGGTGGTGGGTTTGCTTTGGAAATTAAGGAAAATACAAAGGGAAAAATGTATAGATGGAGGGGAAATCATTCCAGGTGTGCATGAAACGTGGCAAATTAGGAAAGATTCTTGTGCATACATAATGTTTCATAAATACGGGGATCCTAAAAACACTAATGCAAGTGCAATCATTTTTATAGCCTTTTGTCTTGCAAGTTTCTCTTAGAGGTGGGGAAAGGTTTCCTCCCAGATTAGAATTCAAATTTGTACAATCATGGAGGGCCAAATAGCACTGATGAGGAATGAATCTTTTATTTATTTATTTTTTCAAAGCAAGAGATAGGGAGAGGGGAATAAGACAATCGGAATATATATTATGCATGCATATATACAGACACACATATCCACACTACATTCATATACCTACACGTATGTACATATATGCATATATAATATATCTGTATAATTGTCGTTTTATATATATATATATATATATATATATATATATTTTTTTTTTTTTTTTTTCCTTTCTGTAGCCGTGTCTGAAAAGTGAGGTTTCTTCCACCAGTCTATCCCAGGCTAGCTGTGAATAGTGCCCATTTTGAGATTAGGAGATTAGGTTATTCATCACTTGAGATGTTCCCTGCTGTGCTGCTACTATCAGAGCGCAGCCAAATCAAAACATCTCTGGAAGGCATTTCAGAATAATTGAATGCATCATAATTTCCCTATTAATACATATCTCATATTACAGATTATGCATGAAATGTTCACATTATCTGTTACTTTTTGTTAACGTCTTGCTCCTTGCCAGTAAATTTAATACACAGAGTGAATCAGCATGCCATGATGAAGGGATAGGTTACTGATAGCCATTTTTTTCAGGATTCAGTAGAAAATTAAAGTAAATCGATCATTTTATAGCCCCACTGGAATGGCTACAAGGGCATGTTGCTAAGCAAATGGTAATTTAAATGTACTGTGTAATTTTTCTAAGCAATTTACTGAAGGCAGATTTTATTTCTCACTTAATATCAGATGCTCTTTATCTGTTAGTGCATGATGTATCAGTTATAGACAAATTATTAATCTGTGTTTTAATCAAATGGAGGAGATGCAGTGAGTTGACAGCCCATCATGTAGGTACTATAGGAGTTAAATCATGTGCATGGTAAGAATATCACTGTTATTAATACCTGAAAAGAGATGGATGTGATTAATTTAACATTCAATTGTATACAAAAAAAAAAAATTTTGCACTAAATTTTAACACGAAGTGATCAAAGTAAATGCTAATGAAACTTGATAAAACATGGTCACTCTATTTCATAATAAAAAAAAAAAGTTCTTTCAGGATTTTAAAATTGATTTGAGATTTGCACTTTGTCAAAGTTATCTAGCAACAAAAGATAGTTTCTCTTACTATTTATAAATTTTGACAGTATTTTTAAAGTACAGCTGAAAGTGTAAAAGCAAGCTCTGGAAACACGATAAACACTTGGAGACAATTACATATTACCTATGCTGAAAGCAAGTCCTATTGGGCATATTTAAACAGCAAAAATTTCTTTGAGGGAGAGTAGGGGAAAAAAAAGATAGAGAATCACTTATATCAACATATTATGTTTTTTTTTTTATTTTAGAATAAAACTGGAGACCTTATATTTTTTCAATGCATATAAAAGAAACCCTTTATGGGCTATAGCACATTTTGTAATACCTATAATTTTTTTAAATATAAGAGAAAGAAGCAAACAGACAGAAACAGAGGCAGATGTAGAGACACAGAGACAGAGTGTGTGTATGAGAGTATGAGAGAGAGAGAGAGAGAGAGAGAGAGAGAGAGAGAGAGAGAGAGAGAGAGAGAGAAGGAGAGAGAGAGAGAGAGAGAGAGAGAGAGAGAGAGAGAGAAGGAGAGAGAAGGAGAGAGAGAGAGAGAGAGAGAGAGAGAGAGAGAGAGAGAGAGAGAGAGAGAAGGAGAGAGAAGGAGAGAGAGAGAGAGAGAGAGAGAGAGAGAGAGAGAGAGAGAGAGAGAGAGAGAGAGAGAGAGAGAGAGGAGAAACCTCATTTATCGTTCAGGTTGCCCACAATGAATGCAAGATCCTCCCATTGCTGGTGTACAAAATGTATTATTGTCATTAATGAAAAAGTTAATGGGCCATTTTCTTATATATCAATTTACACTTTACAATTTGAGTATACAAATGATATGTACAGCAGAGAGCTGATTATTTTTGCTCAAGGAAATAGTTTTAATGTGTTTTATGGACATCAAATGTTGTGAATAATGATGCATCCACAGAATGCAAATGGGCTGACAGCTCTTGGGCTGTGATCAACAGTCCTTGGATAAAAGGTCTGCAGGGACAATAATGTTCTGTGGAGGGTCTGAACAGTAAAAAATGGGAAACAAGGAGGACACCAGGATATTCAAAAGGTACATCAGCAGACAGGCTTTGGAATTTGTCAGTCACATACAGACTGGACTCACTCAATATTCCCAGGACTAAGGGAAAATGTATTTAAAGATAAATTTATCCATGTAGCAGTGAACTAAAGACAATGAGATGCTGCTGATTTTTTTTTCTAAAACCAGTTTTTGAATGTAGATAGAGCCCAAACAATAAGAAACACACATTAATAATACATTTACACCGCCATCCCAAATCATCTTTGCTTTACTAACTTTTATATGCAAGGATCACGTCTCTCACTACTTAAATGAAGTCACCGCTGCAGTTCAAACGGGAAAGTCATTCAGCTCCAGGAATACTATATAACAGAGTTCTTTGGGGGGAGATATGAAGAATAATTTATTGAAATGACACACTGAGTCCCTTTACCAAGGTGGCATGGAATAATGTCAGAACTGCTGAGGTGCCTCCAGTGATTTCCCTGAAGAGCACGTGGTCTTATTTGTAGCCATTGTGGGGTGAGTGTGTGTGTGTGTGTGTGTGTGTGTGTGTGTGTGTGTGTGTGTAATAAAGCTTAAGGCCACTGTGATTTGAGGGTAGATTCCACCTAGGTTTTAAAGCAGCTCTGAAACCAGCTCCCACATCCCTGTGAAATTAATAAGGAGAACTGTGGCTGGTATGCTCAATGTTCATTGGCTCAATGTTCACACTTCCCTGTTTTACTTCCCACTGCCATAGATACATGAGGACCACCTCCTCCTATCCTTGTGTCCTCACCTCTGACTCCTAAGGTGAAACTAGAAGTTCTCATTGTTATTATGCACATTTAGATCTATGTGAGGGCAAAGCTACTGGATGAAGTGCAAAAAGTTCACTTTGTCATTCTTGTGTTCTAGCTATACGATTCTAAATCAGGCATTTTCTCATGACATTTGGAAATTCAGAGAAGCAGGGTATTTTATAATTCTTTCATGATCTCTCATTTCTAGAAAAACCTTAAAACAGGGCTTCTTAAGCTTTGTGGTATTATGAAAGCCTTTGGCACTCCAACAAAGTCTATGGATCTCTTCTCAGAATAATATTTTTCAAATGTATAAAATATAACATATAGGAATACAAAGGAAAATAATTATTTTGAAATGTAATTATTAAAATATTTAAAAATAGAAGTTCTCAGACATCAGGAGAAATACCCCTTACTTTAAAATAAAGTCAAATAAAAGTGGTTGTTATTGTTATTTATTATTATTATTAAGTTGATGATATTGAGTTGCCTAACAACTATGTATTTCAATACATGTTCATTTAAATGGTCCTCTCATAAGTATATATAAATAAAATAAGTGCCATCCTAAATGCTATGTCCAATTTCTAATCAAGCTGAGAAAATAAGGGAAGACTAGAGAATGGAATTTAAAAATCCTTGCCACCATGAATTGTGGAAGCAAAAAAATTTAATTAATTAATTAATTAACAATAGTAAAACCTGGGATTTATATAGAACTTTAAAGACTACAAAGTGTTTTGCATACATTGTCTTATTTTAATCTCCTAGCAACTTTGTCATGAGGTTTCTGCAGATAGTATACCCATTTTACAGATAGGAAAACATTCAAAAAGTTAAATGGCCTGCCCATGGCCACAAAACTACTAAACATCAGAAGTGGGCTTTAAAAGCAGTCTTCTTCACTGTAAGATCATTACTCCATGCTCCATCTTTGATAGACACTCAAATGTGGATATTCTGCTGTTTTACAAACTACTGACAATTTCAGGAAACCAAGTAAAGTGCAATTTATACTTTGATATATATAATGAATGGCAGCTGATTTAAGAAATACTTTCCCATAAGTGAATATAAATAAGAATATAAAATTACAAAGATTGCTTTTAGACTAAACGCAGAGATGGAAATGGAGATTCATCATTCTTAAATACTGGCTATCATTTCTTCTTCTTTTTTTAATTGCTAATTTTTAAAAATAAATTGTTGATGATGGTTATTTCTGGATCAAATTCTCCTGCGTTTTCTCCACTATTTGTTATTATTCACTGACATCAATTCATCTCTTAATTTCATCACTGATACAAGCATGATAAAATTATTCTCGCTTACTACTCATAAAGAGAAGCTAGTAGAGTATTTAATTAATATATGCATATACATATATATGCCTTCAAAAGCCCTTAGCCCAAACTTAGTACCTTTCTAAGGCACAGAAAATAGATGGCAGCTGCCCATGTGCCAGCATTGAAATCAAGATGACAACTGGAACTATTTGAGTTTTGAAATACTGGGCACCAAAAAGCATTAAATTTGGAAAGGCTCCTGGAAAATTATCTAAGCTCCCAACATTACTTCAAAGCAAGCTTCCTCCCACCCACCAGTCTCCAAAACAAAAGAGCTTCTTTTTCTCCCTAGAATGCAACATGCCTACATGTTCTTACCTTTGCATTTCCTTCCTCTGCTAAAAACCAGCAGTATCAGAGCCTTTGGGTACCCATAGGAAATTAGATTGGTAAGATAAGTTATCTTTAATTATAGACTATGCATGACTAAAAAGCAAACAGTTCTAACTAACCTCATATGTGCATAAACTAATAATACTTTAGTATATGACAAACCTAGAATTTCCCTAAAATAAGTTATAATAAAAAGTCATAGCATAAACTCTGAAAAACACATAGAGCTATTGAGCTATAATTGGTATTTAAGAAAATATTAAATTATGATATTTTTTAACTCTTCTTGTCATTTCAAAAAGCTTTCTTATCATTCAATAAACTCCAGTTCATTCCAGTGCAATAATTTTCTATTTGGCATGTCTGTTTTGTTCATTGGGTAATTCAGATAAGTAGAGCAATAATCAAATTTTTCAATATGAAAACCTGGGCTAATCTACTAAAAATGGTCATTACTTAAAAGGCAGCAGGCATGAGCCTTTCCATTACAAATCTACTGGGACTAAAAATCTTAAATTTTTTCATTCAAAATTCTTAAAAATAAACAGAAAAAAAAATGGTCATCTGCAATGCAGATGGATACAACTTTAAGAATATCCAGCTCTGGAAAAAACACCAACTAACCCAGCCAATAAACTAGGGGATGTTATTCACATTTCAAAGAGTCCACAATTTGCAAAAATAAATAAATAAATTTGATTAAAAAAAAAAAAGATTTGGGAAAAGTGTTGGGATACAGATAGATGATAGATTAGATAGATAGTGATCTCTCATTATTTATTTTAATAAAATTATTCAATTGACCAAAACAAGAACAACACAAAAGTGGATTGACTTGATTCTTTAGAAGCAAACCTGCAGAAATCTTACTTCTTATCTATTACTAAGCACAAAGTAACATTTTTTAATGAAATTTTTTCTTATCTAATTTTAAGTTCCATCTTCCCTTACACTGAAAACAGTATAGAGTATAATCTCATTGATCTACACTATATGTCAAGTCTTTGATTTGAGAGAGAGAAGGAGAAAGGGAGGAAGGGAGGGAGATGGAGAGGGAAAGAGAAGTAGGGAGGAAGGGGGGAAAGAAGGAAGAGAATTAGGGGGAGAAAGAGAGGAAGGGAGGGAAGGAGAGGGAGGAGGGAAAGAGGGAAGATTGGGAGATGAGAGGTAGAGGAAGAAGAAGAGGAAGCAGGAGAGAGAGAGAGGGAGGGACAGGAAGAGAGAAAGAGAGAATTTTTATAAGGAAGATTAGTTCTATAGGACAAATGAGTATAGTATTCCTAGCTCCTTCAGTTAGTATCTGAAGAAAACAAACAAAAAAAAAAAAAAGAATTCCTCATGTCCTCAGTTTCTCTCACATCGATACCTGGCAGTAACTCCTTGGGGTTGTTTCCAACAACTTTGATACATGTTCTAGATAGGAACATTCATGAATGTATTTTGTAACCAAATGAAAAATATATTTAAAAAATCTTACAAAAATAGTACAAATCAATTAAAAAAAAAACTACTTCAGTGCTCAGTAGATACAAATATTTCTCTCACCTCTTTCTCTCATTCTAAAATAAATCAATAATCTATCTTAACATATAAAAAATAATATTTCACTATACATTGACTCTATTTAGTAAAATAGGCATTCTACTCAGAGAGTGAACATTTGAAATCAGTAGTTCAATTTTCCATCTTAATTTTAAGCAGGAGAAACCAGAGGATAGCTTCATTGTAACCACCTCAGAAATTATGTCATCATCTTTCATAAGGAGATGTACATCCATAAGGATGGCCCACTGGATTTAAATTGAGAGGTCTTGGTCTGAAATTTTGGCACTTAAGATGACCCAACTTTCAGTTTCCTCATCTATAAATTGAGAGAATTAAACTGAATTCTCTTTTAGTCCCAAATCATATGACTTCCTCTAGTTTCCTGGCTAGAAACTCCTTTCCCTCCCCCCCCCTTATTCATGTAAGGAAGAAGAATGCTAAGGACCCAAATAAAGACATGTCTTTGTCTTCATAGAGAAACAAGAAACTTAAAAGGGAAATTAGCATCTTTGTCAAGAATATATTGAATCATTTTGTAGCTTGAGCTATTTTTCTCAATGCTTTAGGGAACTGTTTCTCTACTCACAGGGCAATGGTGAATTTGCAAAAAATGCAGCTGATTATGGTATTTCAGCTACCATGGTGGCATATTTTCAATTTGGTCCCAAGTTGGATGCTTGGGCAAACACAATATGCAGGGGATGTTTTATGATTTCTACTGCTGTGGCCACAACCTCTGCCAAACGGGCCTTCAGAGGAGAAGTGTCCGGCTGTGGGTCAGGAGCACCTCCTGGCCTCATCTGCATGTGGGGATATACTTGTGGAGATAGGTCCCTGGGCAAAATCTATGACACTTCAGTGCCCCCTTGTGTCAAGTCAGTCACCAGCACAAACTACACCTGGTCTGTGTTCAAAGTTACAGAAACAATTTTCCCCCCCAAGGAGCTTACTCCAAAAGAAAAAGAAAGAAAAACTCTAGAATTCTCCACCTCTGCTTTTAAGAGGCAATGGCTTCTGCAGCAAGAGATTTCTTTCTTATAACACTTCAGACATATTCCACCTGAACCCCTTGGCTGAATTTCATCTGGAGATAAACCAAAACACAACATATTCTTCTCCCAGATGCCCAGGAAACAAGGGGAAGAATGTGCACATTAGAGATGGCAAGTAGGTTCTTGTGGTCAACACTCATCCAGAATTTGAGATAGGGTTTAGTATTTTATGGAAACTTTGCTTAGACTCCAAATCCCAAAATTTCTAAATTCTGCTAAGTCTTTCTGTATTTTTTCATCACAAGAATTGCACACTATCACTTTTATTTCCACACCAAAAAAATATGATATTTTCCTCCATTTCAAATAAACTGCAAGTAGGTTTTATATAATAAATGAAAATCAGCTTTCAAATGAATACAAGAAAATAGCAAAACAGATAAAATCACACAAACAAAAGCATTATTTTGCAAATCCAATGTACTTTAGAATAAAACCTGGAAATATCATTCATTATTGAGTGGAGAAAAAGGAAATGCTTTTTCCAATAAATACATGTTCATCCTTCTAGATGGTTAAGTTGCATATTCAAAGATTGTTTACAAAATTTATCTGGGAATGATCCATCCTTTTTCATATACTTGTCATTGACACAGCTCCAAGCAACACTGAAAAGAGAAGGTCCTATGTTTCCTTTCACTCCTTGGGGCTCTGACTTCCCCATTGTATCAAAGGATCAAGGAATTGGGGAGGGGTGAGGATGATAAATCAGTGATAATAAATCAGCAGAACAAAAGCAGGGGAAAGTCAAATTTTTTGAAGAGGGAAAACACATTTATGGGAGCATGGAGAGAGAGGAAAGTAAACTAAGCCTCAGATCTCCATAAGAATAACTTTTTTGACTTAAGTGGGATGGAGTAATATATAACTTCTGCCCTCAGGATTGTGCTTTGTTTATTTGTTTTTGTTTTGTTTCCTCCATGAAATAATTAAAATGTACATGGGAATTCCCATTAAGTTGAAGTAATCTGGATCTTTAAAAAGTTGTCCATAAGCTCAAGCAAAGTGAAATATACTGTATACTTAGTAATAGCAGAGTTGTGGGATGACCAGCTACAAATGACTTTGGTATTCTCAGCAATAAAGTGAATCAAGACTACTATGAAGGAATTATGATGAAAAATGCTCTTCATTCCCAAGGAAAGAACTGATTGAGTCTGTAAACAGACTGGAACATACTTTTTTTTTTTATTTACTTTTTTTTTTTTTTTCTTGCGGCCTCTTTTTTTGAGGGAAGGGAGAGAACATCTTTGTTTTCTTTTGTAACATGACTTTTATGGAAATGTTTTGCACAACTTCACCTAGGCCTTTTCGGTGAGGGTTGTGGGGATAAAGGAAAGAATTTGGAACTTAAAAATTTTAAAAACAAAGGTAAAAATTGTTTTATATATATAAACCCCAAAATTTTGTTATAGAAAGTAAACTTTAGCAGATCCTATCACGTTGAAAACGCTTTCATCACAATACTAACAATGTATATCATATGTCTTTTGGTTGATATATAGAATAATTCCATTTGGTGTGGCTCCTTGCTGTGACTATTGGATGCTGAATCGTTTAGCCATAGCACTTCTTAAAGACTATCTACCAACTGTTTGTGATTTTTGTTGAAAAGGGGAGTAATCACACCGAGAAAATAATAGATGCTTGGGGAAATGATGAAACAATAACTCATGTTGTATATCTTATGATAATCCTGTGAGGTAGATATACAAATATCTCCCCTAGTTTATAAATGATAAAACTGAGGTTCAGAAAGTTATAGTGGCTTTCCTAATGTCATATGTTAGTATATGAGGTCAAATTCAAACTTATGTGGGTATACTTATTCCAGGTGGGTTGGAATGATTGGTAAGTGTGTTGCTAATGATTCTTACCCAAAAGACAAGTTCCTTTTAAATCCAATAATAATACAGGCATAGACTTCATATGGGGAATATTTTTTACCACAAACATTCTCTTAATAGATTACTTAAATAAAAAATAATACAAAAATTTGGATGGAAGAGACATTTAGGAGCATAGTAAATCCCTCAATAAAGTTGTTGACATTTTTGTTGGGGATGTCATTTAATTATGGAACTTAGTGATAGGACTAGATAGAATATGCATGTGCTGCACTTTGTCATCCAAAACTTCCATGTGACCCTTATTTTCTCAAATCCTCAAGTAACAGTTCCAATGATTCTGTTTTTAGATAATTTCTCTGGACCCTTAATTTTTCTCCTTTCTCTAAGTCCAAGGGATGAAAAGAACTGAGTATATGTTTTTCCATCTCAAGAACCAACTACTATTAGTGTTTCATTTCATTTTAAGTAGTGAGGAGTAGTAAAATTGGAATCCCATTTTCCATTTCATTAACATTTTTACTTTAGTTTCAGTTTGATTTATTTTATGCTCATGGGTCTATGCCAACATGCACAGTTCTTATATGACTGCTGGTATATCATGGTTGCTAGAATTCTACAACCTTGGTTTTCCCCAGTCTCCATATCTATTTGCTTTGTCGCTAAGCTACAATTGATAAGCTACCTTAATGCTGGCCATTTCCCAACCATACTACTTCTGCCCCACTTACCATCCTTAAATTCCTCTCTCTGGAGGGACTCTATCCCTCAACTCAGATGGGTGATATTATGATTTGATTTGCCAAAATTTAGACTTCCACCTAAGAAGCCATTTCCAAATTATGCTTCTACAGCTCTCCTTTATAATATAAATGCATCAAAGAAAGGGGCTCTTTTGCTTAATCTTATTTGTATCCCCACCAAGTAGCACAGCCCTAGAACACAGTAAGTACTTAATGGATGCTTTTTCATTCATTTAAAAAGTAATAAGTTTACCTCAAGAAGCAACCAGTAACAAGATTATATACCTGGACGACTGTGTGATAAGACTCAAGCTACCACTAACGTTCAAAGTAACAAATAAATGAAAAATAATTTAAAAGTTCTTTTCTGATTTCCAGGAATTGGAGAGAAAGGGAAAAAATATAATTGTCAATGTATTAATTTTCTTTTTGATGTGTTTCTTTTTTTGTTCCTATTTAGCCCAAGGGTTGAGTAAGTGGAAAATATCAGGCAAGAGGGGGGGGAAAAGCAAAATATGTGAGTGATTTAAAAAAAAATAATCAATAAATCAGTTGTTAAGCTCTTAATCTTTATGTGCCACTCACTGTGCTAAGCACTGGGTTCATAATGGAAAAGGGGCGGGGGATGGTTTAATGGA
Source organism: Sminthopsis crassicaudata (assembly GCF_048593235.1). NCBI lineage: Eukaryota > Metazoa > Chordata > Mammalia > Dasyuromorphia > Dasyuridae > Sminthopsis > Sminthopsis crassicaudata. The sequence continues at coordinate 107,881,959 of NC_133618.1, read as the reverse complement.
GGAGACAACATTTAAATAAATGGGAACGTGCAAGATACAGAGTAGATGAAAGGTAGCTTTTGAGAGAATGGGGGGAAAATCTTGAAAATGGTGATACTTCTGCTGAGTCTTCAAGCAAAATCAAGATTTTAAGAGGCAGAGGTAAGGAGGGAGATCCTTCCAGTCATATAGTCAGTTCAAAGGCATGGGGATGGTAGATGGAGGGCTGTGTACAAGAGACAACAAATAGAAAGGTATGACTGAATCACCAAGTGTAAGTGTCCTGTTAAATCAGTGGAATAACTGTGTTAAAATGAAATTGGAGTTGTGCTTTAGACACAAGGCTTAAAAAAGAAAATATTCTTTGTATTTATTGCTCTGTTTTAATGTGATATCTCCCGAGAAGAATTCAAGCTTCTCAAACACAGGTACTATTTCATTTTTGTCCTTGTATCTATCTCTAGTGCCTAGAACACATTTATTGAATATATTTGGTGAATAGAATTAAAAAGAAAATAACTTTAATGTGATAGTATTTCTTTAAAGAATTAATCAATTTCATAGTGCCCAGAGAGAATTGGGCCAATAGAACAAAGGGTCATTTTCCTTCTAATTCTAGGGTGGAAATTAATATTTAATACAGGAGCATCTCTAAATAATATTTCCCTTAAGACATTGGCTATGTCTAGCCTGTGAGCCCAGATACACTGTGATCAAGCCAATAAACATTTATTAAGCACCTATTATGTGCCATTCACCAAATCAATATTCTGCTCTCCTCCAAATAATAGTAAGTTCCATTTCTCTTTAACTATATGAAGATTCAGCAGTGATAAAAATTTTAAAATAATGTGAGTAAATGATGAATTTGTAAGTGTCCAAGCCTACACAAGCCAGCCATTTCCTATTTTTTTAAATCTTTCTAGCAGAGAAACCTGCCATTCTGAAACTTTGTTTCTATCATTCCAGATGTATGTGCCAATCAGTTTAGTTCCTGCCAATTCTTGTTTATTAATAATGCTAACTACTGAGTTGAAATTCTACCAGATTTCAGTCATCTTTTTCATGCCTCAATAAATGGATCCTAAAAAAAACTTAATTCTGTCATTTTTCTCAGCATTTAGAGAAGTCCGGTAGCAATCAAAAATTTTCTCAGCTTAGGACTACCTTGGGAAGTCTCAGAAAGCTACTCACGTTTCTAACTTTGAAAGGATTTTTGCATTTTCCTTGTTCTTTATTTTATGGCATTAGTTATTCAAGAGATAAACATCACTTTCTACAACTAATTTCTGAAGCATTTGTTTTAAATAACAATATGCCTCTTTGTTGTCAGAGGCAAAAGTGGAGAGAAGTTGTGTCCCATTCAAAGATTTTCACCTAAGACTGAGAAGTGAATGATATAGATTGTTGGTCTTGCCAGTATTCAAAATCAGCAGTTCAAAGTGACTAGGTCTGAAACACGAAAGGAACAGACTATGCTAGCACCAGTTTTATTTCTAGACAAACCATATTAGCCAGCTGGACCTACTGAGAAAGGTCTCTTGCCGATCTGCCAAAAAGAAGGGAAGGTCAAGTTTAACCATACTATGTACTGAACCTGTAAATGACTAATTATTCATCTCACCAAACAGTGCAATCTGCATATGAGGCAAAAACCAACACAGCAAGCATCTGAACTCAGAATATTTTTTTTTTCCCAACTGGCTATAGTCCAAGTTTCATACACATTGGCTTCCATTTTCTCCAATAAAGGTCTGTCTTTAATACAAATTGAAAAGAAAAAAAATGAAAAATAATCCATTCTATTCCTCTGCCTCTCAGCAATATGAAGAAAAAATAACCTAATTCACACATGGGAGCACAGATGCAGATCCTGTATGTTTTAGGGGTTTGTGTGTGAGTGTGTATACATGCATATGAGTATGCACTAGCTTAATGCAAATCTAGCTTTCTGTCCTTACCTATCTGACTTTATGTGTTAGATTGTGTGTGTGTGTGTGTGTGAGAGAGAGAGAGAGAATGAGTTTGAAGACAGATCAATGATCTTACATAGTAAAGAGCACATATGGCATCTTCTGAACTCAGAGGATTTCAAGAGGTAGTCAACCATACCCTGTGGGTAGCTATCAGGGATCATCATCTAGGAAGCAGTAAACAATTCTATCTTGATTTGTCTAGGAAGGAAGCTGTGCTCCTTTTTATGGGGGGGGAGGGGAAATACTAAAATCCTTAAAGAGGATTCCACAGATTTTAGATATTGTTAAAAAGATAGATATCAGCAGAAACTTAAAAATGCTCCAATAATAATTCTGAGTAGGAAAAAGATAGAATAGCTGACTATTTAGTTCTACCACTATCTAGTACCCTGGTACCTACTACTAGACTATTTCAGTCTGGTACTCCAGAGTAAAATATGTAAAATATTTGCAGGTTTGATTTCAGGCAGGGAAAGTTTTCCTAGTACCCTGTCAAATTTCACATCTAACCTTTGAATATATGAAAGTTCAGAGCACTGTTATTAAACAAACAAAATAACAATAGACCAATTGTTCTTTATACTTTGAAAGTATAAAAGGCTGAATATGTACTTAGCTTTTTATAAAGCTTTTAGTATCACCTGCATTCTTGTGAAACAAAGCTTAGTTCATGAAACTAGTTGCAAATATGAAGAGCACTAAATCAGGACTGGTGGAGGAGAAAGAACAGAGAATGGACTAATGCCTTGTTAATTACAAAATATCTTCAACACAAATCCCTGGACTTTTTGTCCCATTTTCCAAATCTTTTCCCTTCTTCTGAATTGGAATCATAACTATTTGGAGTTCAAGAAGATTCAAATCAATCGAATCTAACAACTGTTGTTTTACAAGAATTTGTCATATGCCAGACATTGTACTAGAACCAGAAGTTGTCAAGACAAAAATGAAACAGTCCTTTCCTTCATGTGGCTTACATTCTATGAAGAGAATATAGCCAACCCACAAATAAATAAATATAAAAGTAAAAAGATGAAAATAAAAAGTAATTTAGTGGAAAAGAATACTTAACATTTTGGGTAAAGGACTCCCAGGAAAAGTATTTTCTAGGAAGTAGCTAGTGATTTGAGGCTCAAAATATGCTAAAGATTACAAGTAGAAGAGAAGGCATTTGCTTCACTGTTATCAAAATTAAGCACAATATTCTTATCCTAGGAAGTGACACAAAGGCTCTCTCTCATCTGCTGAATTTTGCCTCACCCATATTTTTATCCCATGAAAACATCAAATTGGAACACCAACAATCAATAAATTGGAAAACAAGGATGCCTGAATGTTTTCCTTTTAATCTTCACACCAAGTAGTAGGCAGTTATTTAAAAGAAAGGCCAGCTTTAGGGAAAATTACAAAATGATCTAGATCCATCCAGATCAGCACTTCCAACACCTGCCTCTTAGTCAATCAATCAGTGCCTTCAGACTTCCTTCTTACTCTTCAACTTAACCAAGGCCTGCTCTTTGGAGGAAGATTTCCATAATCAAGAAATTATCTGACCACCTTCCTCCATTAAACTTCATCATACTGAGCTCCAAATTTGCATGGAATTGTTCATAAATGGATGGAAAGATAGATAGATAGATAGATAGATAGATAGATAGATAGATAGATAGATAGAAGATAGATAGATAGATAGATAGATAGATAGATAGATAGATAGATAGATAGATGATAGATAGATAGAAGTCTTTATTAAGCACTTACTACCTACTGAGAGTGCTGGGAATACAAATTCAATCCCTCCTCTCAAGTAGATAGTGAAAGAGGCAGGAAAAGAAGTTAAAAGGAAGTATGTACAAATGCAGAATGAGTTAGAAGTCAAGAAGCTTAGAAGTGGTCATGGTTGCCCTAGGAACTTTCTCACTTGAAGGCTGACAGCACAACCACAACAACTAGAGGATGGGCCCAGGGTGGAGGCATTTCCAGCTTGAAAAGAAAACTAGAGCAGAGGTGGAAAAATTCAGAGTCCTGAAGATGCAGAAAGGTTCTAAAATGAAGGCTAGTAGGAATAAGGTATTACCCAAATAAAAGTTCTGAATTAGAGAATTTGGAACTCTAAGTGATTTTGATCTACTCTTCTAACCTAGTTTATTTATAGTGTTCCCAGTTTTTTAGTTAAGAAAACCAAGATCTAAGATAGACACTTACACGGGGATACACAAGTAATAAATGAGAAAGCCAAGCTATGATCTCTAACTTTCTAATTTCAAAATCAATTCTTCTGCAAACAATTTACACAGCTTTTAACTGGAGCCTTCAAAAGACAGTAACTTAATCCAAAGGCACTGTTTAAATGTCAAGAATTAGGGCTCTGTGGCAGGCCAATGGGGGAATGTTTTGGAGGATATAAGCCCAATAACACCTCTTGTATCACATTGTACTGTGTAGTAACTCTGGAGTTACCTCTGCTTACTAAGTACAATAATGATGGTTATCATTTTTATAGTGCTTAATGCTTATAAAATATTTTAGATATGTTATCTCATTTAATCTTCAATATTCTATGGAGGCGCAATTACTATTACTATTTACATATGAAAAAGGAAGGCTGAAAGAGATTAAATTACTTAACCCAGGGTCATAGCTCTAATGTCTACAGCAAGAAATAACTGGCTTCCAAGCCAACATTCTATGCACTGTCCTACTTAGCTGCTTAGCATCAGAACACCTAGAACAATTCTGCTTAAGTCTCATTCTAATTAGTTCTTACTTGGAACCTTGCTTCCACTGGTCTCTTGTCCCAGTTCTGCCAAATCTGGACAACTCTTGATGCCTAAATCCACTACTCTTCCAAAGGGGACTGTTTCCAGGGAGAAATATCTTATTTTTTCAGGCCTGAGTTGCCTGAGATTAAGCATTTATCTTTCCTTCTTTTATGATATCTCCATCACCACCTATCTTTCTAGATGCTATTTGAGTTTAGCTTATCAGTGAACTTTTTAGGATCTGCTTGTATTGTATACTCTTCAAAGGATTATTCTCCTAAGAGGTCATTTCTAAACTCCAAGAGGTTGTCCCTGAGCTGAGTGCTGGTTCTACTGCCCAAGGAGAAATGCATGCTGAGAACAGCTGTCCTGCAACATCTGGCAGTGAAAACCCATTCATCTTCAGACCTCAAGCAAGGCAACTAGGAGTAGCTTGAGAATGGAAATTCACTTGAAAGAGAGTTTGTTCTTTTGTCTGATGACATTCAAATATACTCTGGGAGGAACAGGGATATTTGCAGGTGACTCAATATGCTACATAAGAATGGAGTTTTGACAACTCCTAGAATCCCAAAAAACACACCTTAAGTACAACTAAGTAATAAGATCAAAATCAAACAAAGACTAAATTGAATATCATTCTTTAAAATCCTCTTCGTCCCATTTTCAGTTCAAGTACTGAAATCTTTCCTGGCCATCATTTCAATTGTGGGAGAATAAAGGAGTGGGCTAAGTATAGGCAGTGTTGACTGTGGCTGTCCCCTCTATGAAGTCACATGAGAACTAGCCATGGTCCCCTCCCTCCTCCTAACTCATTCTTATTCTTTAAGTTACAATCTCCCTCTGTCTTAATCAGCTCTGATCTATCTTTAACTGATGATAATGGGAATGAAGGAGAGCAAGGGAGAATTTGGTCAGGCTTCTGTGTGGTGCTGCTGCTGCTGCTGCTGTTTTTTAATCTTCTGAAAAGGGGGTGGGGGAATCATCTCATCTGAACAAACTTCTATTGTCTCAGAAAAGAAAAAAGGAAGAACTGAAACTATAATGGACTTTGCCTACTTTAAGCACAGCAGCACATTTCTTTATCAGAGTGCCAATCTTAATTTACAGTAGGCATTGCTTATGCTGAATTTTATATAGAAATAATGAAAATGCTTCTTTGTGAAACTTATAATAAAAACACAAATAGTATATCCTTAAATGATTAAGATTGCCTAATTCTCCTGATGCTGAGTAGCATGTGCTATGGTGATGGATTATCTCTAAAATATAATTTTACTAAGCACTGCTATGTAATTTGTTAAGCATTTAGTAATAAGTATGTCTAATAAAATACAAAAAAATATTTAGAAAATGAACCATAATTTTAATATAATTTTAATTAATGGGAGTGCAATTGCAGTGGTTTAAATTACATTCCCAGTGGTAAGAAGCCTTTCAAACCTAATTTGTAAGCCAAGATGGTGGCTTTAATGACTGGCAGCAAAGTTTCTTCAACAGATTTCATGGGGCATGATCCAAAGATAATAGGTTCTCAGCCCAATGACAATCCAATTACAATGCCAATCAAAGCCAACTTCATGCACTCTAATTATCAGATTTAGCTGTCAGCTCAAATACAAACATAACACTTTTATTTAAATAAAAATTTAATTTAGGAAAAAAAAGAAGACTTCATGTGTGATTTATTGAGACTGCCAGAGCAATCTAACTTATTTCCCTAGTAATATAATAAAATCAGTCTTGTATTAAAAATGTGAAATCTCCCCTCCCCCTCCTGTATCTGCTATGCTGTATTATTCAGGAGTTAATTTAAGCAAAAAAGCATAACATAACATGGCAGCAGATATTTGCAGACTAGAAGTAGGTTAAGTAGAGTAGCAAGGTTTCAATGAGACAAAACTCCAAATGAATAAATGACAAAACCTAATTAGTTTTTTACCAGTCATGAGGAGAAACTCTGTTGTAACCACAATCCATTTCCATAGATGTGAAAGCTGAAAGCAATGGTTTTCTCTGTTCTGTGAGTGAATGTAAGGATACAGAGAAGACAAAGAAATATGTAAACTTGGCAAGATCTTTTTTGAGATAATATATATATATATATGCATCATTCAAATAAACAATAACAATAAACTCAGGACAGCAACTGTGAAAACTTTTCATACTATCCCACATGACCAATATCCATGCAATAAACCCTTTAATTCTGTTTTCTGCTAAGTAATTCTCTTTAGTAAAAAAAAAAATTTTTAAATAGCTAGGTGTTCTGGATAGGGAAAACCTAATGAATGGGTAAAAATAGCCATACCTATATGGCATCATTTAGATTTCTCCAAAATGTTTATTCCCCCACCCTATTCCCTCCAATAAAAAAAAAAAAAAATTACAAAAAACTGCAATGATTTCTGAAATTCTAGTTAGAGATCTATTAAACTAGGGATGGGACAGTGAGAATTACAAACACAAGAAATTAGGAAAGAGATGCCAATCTTTCCTCTTCATGATTTTTCTTGAAGCCAATCTTGCCCTACCCCCTGGATAGACTCTTAGAATTATAGGTTTTAGAATTGTAAAAATCATTTAATTCAATTGTTCTTAATCTGGAGTCCCGTAAATTATACAAATTATACACACACACACACACACACACACACACACACATACACACACACACACACACACACACAAAGTTTAAGAAGTTCTGATCTAGTTCAATCCCTTTGTTTTTTCCCAAGGAACTGAATCCCAAAAGAGTGGTTCCCTCAGGGTTATATAGAGATGTAGCAATTCAAGGATTTAAATTTGAATATTCAGACTTTAAATCCAGAGTTTTCTACTACCTGACCTTCATTTTTTTTCTTTGATAGAACTATCTCTATTTTGGGGAGTAAGCAGTCAGAAAAAATCCTGATTTCTCTCTTCTTTTAAACACCTGGAACAACGTGACATTTCCCACACTTCAGGTCCTATAACCACTTACTGAGTTTCATTCTTCCCTGACTTTCACTCTCCCTTGCCTATGTGCCAAATTATCTTGTTGACTATAATTTGAGGTCTGAAAAATCCTAGGTATAAAATTGGGCTGGCTTTGTAGTAGATTAAAATGCAAATGTAGAGAAAGGGAGAAAACTGTAAACATACATAGTATCACAAATTAAAAGCTGACAGAACCCTTAGTGATCCTTTACTTCAGCCTCATTACTTTATGTATGAGAAAACAGACCCAAGTGTATATGTGTGTGTGTATATATACATATATATATATATATATATATATATATATATATATATATATATATATATATATATATATATATATATATATATAAAAGAAAAAGGCTGGACTGACCACTAAGATCCAGTCTAGTTTTGAAGCAATTATATGATATGAAGAACTTCAGTGGAAAGGATGAATAATACTAGGAGAAACTATCCAAGTAAGAGATCAATCTAAAGACTCATGGCTTTAGATGCTGACAGACAAATTCACAAAGTATAGGTCATAAAAAAAGAAAAAAAGGACAGAGGAGCAGAGGTATATGACCCATGACTGGAATATGATGATGGAAGGATACAACTTATTCAAAAGAACAAATTAAAGAAAAAAGGTAATATTTCATGACAAAAAAGAGGCACTCCTGAAAGAAAATACACAAATAGGGATGAAACTCATGAGGAAGAACACTTGGATAGTGATAAATGGACAAAAGAAGTAATACTATGATGAGAGTCTGCTACAGGCCACCATGGCAGAGGATGAAATGGGTGATAAATTCTTGAAACTGAGACAAAGAGAGAGGCATTTTTATTTTTGTTTGAGGGGGAAAAAACTTTTTTAAGTATTTTCACCTTGAAAATAGCCTCTGCTCTGCAATCTTTCTCTTTGATTGGTTGGTTGCTATAGAACTTCCTTTTTAAGACGGACACTCAATCTAGTTATGTCTTCCTTCTTCTAAACACTCTGAAGACTGTCTGTACTTTCTTTATCATAATACAGAAAATGTTCACCCTGGAAGTACACTTTACTCACATGGCTCCCATTTGAAATACCTGTCACCTCTTTCTTTCATTGATTGGTTCCTCTCAGAATCTCCATTTTAAGAAGGAGGATCATTTTTTTTTCTTTTTTCTTCAGGCTGTACTTGAAGAAATTCAAATAAAAATGTATCTGTTAAGGCTGCATATTAATATAGGAAACTGCAAATTAAAATTATCTTTGATATATTTTTATTTATTTTTATAAACATTTCTTACATACAATTTAATCTGATTCAGGATTCACTCAAGAGTCTGAGGGTTGCCTATGCCACTTCTTAGGAGTTTGGTACATCAGCACAGAATTTCCCTACCATGCCAGAACTGAGGTACTTTTATCTACATGACCCACTATCAGTTTTCTTGCTCTATTAGAATGTAGCTTCTAAAGGGCTCTTTTTTGTATTTGACACAATACCTGGCACAAACGTTTAACAGATGTTAACTTGTGGACCTGAAAGTGTAATGCAGGAGAAACTGAGGAAAGATAGAGATTAGAGAGTTTTTAATATTTTATTATTTGGAGAGCATAATTGACTGGACAGGACTGGCTTCTCAAAGTATCCAATGACTAATGGGAGAATCCCAAGTCCTTTTATACCTTTCTGAACAAAGAAAGAGAAAAAGATCGTGAAAGGTTTTACAGAACCATTTGGTTCTATCAGGATGGGGGGAGGCTATAAATTCTTACTAAAAACCAGAATGAGGATGTTTGAATAAATAGAAGTAAAGATGTCAATGAGGTATCCTGGGATAATCTTATCTTTTGGAATATTTTAGAGGGGCAGTGTCATAAATTCTTGAAGGCAGAAGAAGTTAGGAGCCAGGAAGTCTGATCTCCCCCTCATCTTGAGCCTCACATTGACAATTTTAACCTTAGAGCAAATGTTCCTCAGACTTAATGAACCAGAGGGGGGTTTTACAACTTAAGGGGATTGAGGCAGAACAGTTGAGGAAACTGAGATAGAACAATTCAGGGAATCAGAAGTAGAACCAATTAGGGAAACTGAGTCAGGACAATTAAAGAGAACCGAGGCACAACAAAAGAAATGATATAATTATCAAATGTGCAGGTGACATAAAACTGAAAAGTCTATCCAACATGTTGGATGCATTTTAACAACAATCTTCAACACATCGAATAAACCAAATAGTTCTAATACAATTAAATATGTCAGCAATATAACATGACACTTGAAATTGTTAGTGGCATCTTGGACTACATTAAAGAACAAAATCCAGAAAAGGAAGGGGAAAGCTAGATTTCTGCTGTGTACTATCCTTGTCAAATCATATATGAAAGATTATATTATATTATGGACAAAGCATTTTAGGAAATTTATTGGCAAGCTGAATCATGTAGAGAGAAAGACAACAAGGATGACAAGGGAACTTGAAACTGTGCCATACAAAAATTATTTGAAGGAAATTGCGTCATTTTTGAATCAAGAGAAGAATCACTATATATATATATATATATATATATATATATATATATATATATATATATATATTTTAAGTATTTAAAGGGCTACAATCATATAAAACAGGATTGGACATATTTCACTTAGAACCCCACAGCAGAACTATGTGCAATGTATAAATGTTGCAGCAAAAGATTATTTTTTTCAATAGAAAAAGAGAAATAATAACAATGAGTCAACAACATCAACAAAAATGGAAGCATACACTTGGAAGTAGTGAAACAGTCCAGCAGAGTCTGAAGAATATTTTAGCAGAGGTATGGTATAGAGGATTGGTCAGAATTAAGATATAAAAAATGACTTTATAATTATCTCCCAGCACTATTACTCTATGTCTCTTCAATTTAAAGCAATAATTCATTTATTTATTTAATCTATTTGGAGTTGGAGGGAGGGGCATTTGCATTCAATATGCAAATGAATATATACATGGACAAATGAGGTTGCCCCCAAATATAATAATGAGGCAAAAAAAAAAAAAAAATGTTATCAGTAATAATCAATGATACTGTGTTTTTAAAAGAGAAAGTATTTGCCTCACTCCAGTGTGAAACAAAAATGGATTTTCTAGTCTTTTTCTCTAAAGAAACTAAGATGTATGTGACATTAAAAGGAGGAGGGGAGGGCCTGAATGAATCAGATATAAATCAGGTTTGAGATTGTACCTTTAGTAACGTCATACTGAAAAGCTTCACCCAGAAAAGAATCCACATTCCAATTTAGCTAAGGGGAAGGGATTCTCAAAATAAACCTTCCTTTAGGGCTAAAAATAAAATGATTGAAAATGCCTCTAAGGACAGGAAGGGGTCAGTCAGCATTAATTGATGGCAGGATGAACAGTAATAGCTACAGGTTAACCACAATACTACTACCAATACTATAACCTTGCATTTTGTATAGAGAAATAACTTTTCTTAGTACTAGTGCAATCATTATTTCATACAGGGCAGGAGTTCTGGACATGAGTGCCTACTCTCATTGAGTAGGCATTCAAATAAATACTAGCTGACTGATTGGTTTTATTCTCATGATACCCCTTCAAAAGATTTGTGATTTCATCACAAATTCATTCAGTGGATTCTGTTTGTTGCTGAAGAGCAGGAAGAAAAATCACCTAATGACCAGACTTTGGGTGATCAGCCTCCACTTTGAAGAAGCGTGGTCCTCAGGGTAAAGTCAATCACCAACCCCCACTACTCAAAAACTGTTCTGGTCTGGTGAGTCCTGCCACAGCTTATGCTCTGCTGGCACAGTAGTTGACAGCCCAGGATCAGCCTCCATACCACAAGGAAGCATCAGGGTATGGCATTAGTGGAAGAGAGCAGATCTTTTAGTGTTATTCCAATGTAATCAAGTGATCTGCCCAACATCTCAGTAACTGACAATTACCCTTGAAACAAAAATAATTCACAGTTTCCTTTCAATCTAGAAAATGGAAAGAAGAGAACCTCAATTGGCGATTTACCTCAAACCAAAGAGCCACAAGGTAGCAGAGTGAAAGGAAACAATTTTTCAAAGATTTCACAAACTAAATGTAAAAGACAGATAACTTTTTCACTGATATCTTTTGGTGAAACCAAAGTACAAGCCTCTTCTCAGAGTAATGTTTTAAATTAATAAAATAAAATACCAATAAAGAAGCCAATATTTTGAAATATGGTATCAAATTATTACTCTAAGTTCATGTATCTCAGGATAAAACTCCTTTACTAAGAAAATTTTAGAGAAAAAAGTCTTTGTAGCTCTAAGTGGATGTAACCACACAATACAAGCAGTCCTTCTTATCCACCTAAACAACCCTTAAATTTGTTGATTGTTTTGTCCTTTGAGTAAAAAAGTTTTACATTCTTGATCTTTGCCCCCTGCTCAACAAATAAATAACTAAAAGCACTTTTGAAGAATTTTCTTATTGAAGATTTTAGTTCAAAGACAGACATTGATAAATACAGTGCTTGTTCAGTCCTGGGTGACTTGAACAACCTTGAGATATAAAATCTTCTACTTTAAAGCTAGCCTTTTAACTACTTAATTAAGTACCAAGGCAGAGTTCTCCTTTTGAGACTCCTCCCTTCTAATGGCATGGCCTATTTGACATAGTAGAAAACATTTTGGACCCATTTTTTCTATCCTCTCTGTATCTGTGGAGTGAAGCCAAGAACCTCACTTGCCTCAAATTTGTCATGATTCTCTTATAAGATATTGCATCTTTTAAGTGATTGGCAGAGATAGTAAAGCTTACATAGCATAGAACCAGTAGTATTGTGAATGATAAATATCTATTCTATCATTTTCATTCAGTTTTAAAAATATAGCTAAAACTTAGAAGCTACTCCCCAAAGGGCATAATAATGAAATGCAGATGGAGGTGCATTAAATAAAGTGTATGACTTAGAGTCAGGAATATCAGAATTCAAATTTGATCTCAGATATTTCTAAGCTGTGCACATCTGGAAAAAGTCACTTTAACTTCTCTTTGCCTCAGTTTCTTCATCTGTAAAATGAGTATAAAATTATCACCTACCTTCCAGGTTTATTGTGAGAATGAAATGAGATAATATTTCTAAAGCACTTTTCAAACTTTAAAGGATTATATAAATACTAATTATTATTATCTTTTTATTACATAATGAAATTCATATATACATATATGTAATATCCTCTTTCAAATGTAATGTCCTCTTATTGAGGTTTCCTTGGGAGGCAGCCTTAATTTCAATTCAGTAATCACAAGTGCAGCCAGGAGTTAAAGTCCAAATCTTTTATTGTCTCCTTCAAAGTCTTGTCTCCTTCACTTGGGGCTTGGCTAGTTTTTCTGGTGGCCTTCAGGAACTTGGTTTCAGTGGAGAAGCGAAGGAGGACAGCCTGCCACTACTTTTCTGTCTTCCCTAATTCTCCTTCTGGCTGAGTTTGCCAGAGCTTATATCCTCTCTCATCAAAGGGGTGAATCTTGTATAAGTACTAAGTATGAATACTGAACTAGAGAAGTGTTAAGCACCATGCTAAACAATCATTGTCTTTATCAATTCCACTGACTTAGCACCTTGTTTCAAGTTCTGGTCCATAACACATATACAACATACAAAGGATATATGATTTCAATGACATGGGAATTTCTTCCACCAAAACAGATTTGATCTATAACTTCATAGATAGACCTATAGGAGATGCATGCTACTCAAGGACTTTAAATGACTTTTTCCATGGTCATATAGCTAGTCAGTGTTATTAAGAAGATCTTTAAATCATGTCTTTCTGATCCATGTCTACACCATGTCCCCACACTGCTTCTAACATATTTATGTGTGTGTGAATAATGTGTGTATTTATAATATATTTATGTTTGTATCTAAATAGGCATATAATTATGTATCATTAAATAGATTTACTTTATATAAATATTTGTGTATATAGGTGTTCATAGTATAACATTATAAATAATTTGTATAATAAGCACTTTTGTGCTGTTAGTATGTGTTAGGATTACTAGGTGAGAACTCAGGTTGTCTGGACAGTGACAAGGTGAGAATTCAGGTTGTCTGGACAATTACAAGGTGAGAACTCAGGTTGACTTGATAGAAGGAGCAAGCTCATTGGCTGAAGTGGTTCTTCTCAGAAGCCCTTGCATTATCCCATGCCCATTCTCTGGGAGGATAAAAGAGGACACCACTCCAGGAAGAGGAGAAGACTCTGCACTACATCTGGCTTGATGCAGCTCTCTGCAGGAAGGGAAGTCACTTCTCTGGACAAGAGTTAACAGCAACTGCCTGGAGACAACGGTTCACTACAGGAAGAAGAATCTGTCTGAAAGATTTGAGTAGACACAGCAGATCTCTTCCCAGAGAGCGATCTGGCAGCTTCTGGAGACAACAGCTCACTACAAGTATGTACATCATTTCTTAAGAACCTGAAGAAGTGAGCATATAGCCTCAGATTCTGCTACTCCTCTACAGCATAATTTTCCCAATAAGGACCCTGGTTCCAACTTAGTCTCCTACATATAACTTGCTTTTGTGTGTTTCTTGATTCATCGCAATCATTCCTAGGAAAAAGCAGGGAGATAATAATCAAAGAGACTTTAAGGCTGAAGGTATTTTCTATGGAACTTGAATTCTACTTCTTTGATCCTAGACTCTAAAAGCCTCTGGGGATGATGATTATGATGATAACAATACTAATGATAATGATGATGATGGTGGTGAAGATGAGGATAGCATAGGTTTGCAAAGTCCTTTACAAACATCTCATTTGATGCTCACTACTATCATGACAGATAATGCCATTATTATCCCATTTTACAACTGAGGAAAGGAGGGATATAGATAAAAGGCTTTTTCCAGGATCACATAGCTACCAAATATCTGAGGATGGATTTGAATTCACTTCTCCCTAACTCCACACCCAGTGCTCTATAGGCAGTCCCTTCTAACTGCCTTTAATAATTAAAAAAAAAAAAAAGTACTAGCTTCTTCTAATAAAGGACTTTAAAATGCTTCTGTCAGAAATCCTATGGCACTATATTCCAGCAAATCATAAACAGAGAAGCGATTCAAATGATAACCTTGATGTGGATCAACACAAACAAAAATATTTGTTGAACTGTGCTTTAAAAAAAAAAGGCTTGAAAATGAATGGATGCCCATCAATTGGAGAATGGTTGGGTAAATTATGGTATATGAATGTTATGGAATATTATTGCTCTGTAAGAAATGACCAGCAGGAGGAATACAGAGAAGCTTGGAGAGACTTACATCAACTGATGCTGAGTGAAACGAGCAGAACTAGGAGATCATTATATACTTCAACAATGATACTGTACGAGGATGTATTCTGATGGAAGTGGATATCTTCGACAAAGAGAAAATCTAATTCAGATCCAGTTGATCAATGATGGACAGAATCAGCTTCACCCAGAGAAGGAACACTGAGAAATGAGTGTAAACTATTAGCATTTTTGTTTTTCTTCCCAGGTTATTTTTACCTTCTGAATCTAATTCTTCCTGTGCAACAACAACAACAACAAAAAATCGGTCCTGCACACATATATTGTATCTAGGATATACTATAACATATTTAACATGTATGGGAATGCATGCCATCTAGGGGAGGGGGTGGAGAGAAGGAGGGGAAAATTCGGGACAGAAGGGAATGCAAAGGATAATGTTGTAAATAATTGCCCATGCATATGTACTGTCAAAAAAAAAAAAAGGTTATAATTATAAAATTAATTTTAAAAGTCTTGAAATGTATCAGGACAAGAAATGAATAGCTCATTAAAATAATACTATGTATTTGTTTACATATAAATATACATATATGTATATAAAATCTGCTTTAAAGTTCATAAATTAATTTATCCACAGCACTATATTTGATTCATGTAACTATTTCATTACCCTTCTAGTAACTCTCTATTTCTCTTCAACATTTCTACTTAGTTTCAGTTCCATGGAACATCATGTCCTGGTATTCAGTGGTGTCCCTCACCTCACCCCCACATCTTTTTATTTTCCTTTTATGTGTTTTCTTCTCTCATTAGATGAATCAGACACTGTATTACCCTGTGCAAATCACTTAACCCTGTTTACTTCAGTTTTCTCATCTTTAAAATGAGTTGAAAAAGGAAATGACAAACTATTCCAGTAACTTTTCTAAGGAAACCTCCAATGGGGTTGAGAAGAGCCATGACCAAAATGAATGAATGATTCAGCAACAGATGATACGTCTGGGTAGGATCTGTCCTTCATTTTCTTATTCGAATCAACTACGCTTAGCACAATGCCAGGAACAAGACAGTTGACTAATAAATGTTTATTGAATTTTAATTTATCTTAATAACACACATTATATACATAGTATATCTTTTCCACAAATAAAGTAGCTGAGTCTCAGATTCCAGTGACTTACCCATTTGAGGTTTTTCCTGACTTATGGCCAGTTATTTCTACTATACCAGACTGTGTTTTTGTATGAAATCATTAGTGAAATTTACAAATAATACATTAGCATTCAGAACAAAAAAAAAAAAATAGGTTCAAGGTCTATTATGGATATCAGGGGAAGTTTCAATACTGAATGTTTACACAATGAAAGACTGCAGAAAGTTTAGCAATTTTTCCAATTAGTGCTTTTCATGAGAGAAGGATTTCCCAGAATTTGGGCATGAAGAAAGAGCTCAAAAGGCAACTTTTGGGAAGGATCAAAGATAAAAACATTATTTTTTTGTATTTATCACATCAAATATAATTTAGATTATTTGTCCCTAGAGAAAGGAAAAGACAGGGTTAAGCAAGGAAAGAAATTAGGATCATTGCTATAGTTTTGAGTATTGGGCCTGGAATCAAGAAGACTCATTTTCCTGAGTTCAAATCTGACTTCAAATTCGTACTAGTTGTGTGACTCTTGGCAAATCATTTAACCCTATTTGCCTCAGTTTCCCCATCTGTAAAACAAATTGGAGAAGAAAATGGTAAACCATTCTAGGATCTTTGCTTAGCAAACTCAAATGGGGTCATGAAGAATTGTTCACTACTGAAACAACTAGATAAATAAGATCTAGGGCTACTCTCCAGTGCCTACCTAGCTCTGGTACAGGTCAGGGACATAGAAAATAGCTATTCTGTCTCCTTCAGAGTTCCAGTCCAGAGGGATTGGGAAAGTGGTTTTGTAATGCAATTATTTTTTGTTTGTTTTTTGCTGAGCCACTTGGAGTTGAGTGACTTACCCAAGGTCACACAGCTAGGAAGTGTTAGTCTGAGGCCACATTTGAACTCAAGTCCTCCTGACTTCAGGGCTGGTGCTCTATCCACTGTACCACCTAGCTACCCCATAATGTAATTATTTACGATCCCTCCACCAATATGTTTCTCACTAATTATCAATTGCTATAAATTAGTATTCAGTTAGTTTTTACAAAAGTGTCTTTAATATGGTGATACAAGATGGTAATCCAAACAACAACCTCCCTCCAAAAAAAATCTGTAACATATTTCCCCATAAGAATAGATTGCAAGGGAAAGTAGACTCAAGCTAAGAACATATATAATTCCTGGTAAATCTTTTCTTAGAATATTCAATATATTCCCCTCAGATATGGTTTAGTTTTTCTGCTGAGCTCTCAGCTAAGCCTTGAAACTATCATTCTTCATTACGTCCTCATAGTGCAAGCCCGAGGACATTGAAGCCTTAAACAAAGTGGTGGTAGTATCAGGGGAGAGAAGCAGACATATTCAAAAAATGGTACAAAAGTGAAATCAATAGGTCTTGACACAAGATTAGATATGACCCAGATTAGATATAGGGCATGAGAAATAGTGTGGAATCAAGGATGACACTAGGTAGTGAATCTAAGGGACTGTAAAGATGCTGGTACCCTCTGCAACAAGGAAATCTCGAAGGAGGAAAGATGGTGACTTCAGTTTTGGATATGTTTGAGTTTAGTTTGTTCTCTGTTCTGATGCAGATGCTATATCAACTATTCCAAGAACACTACAATGACATCAATGACAAATATTGGTCCTCTAAGCCTTTTATTAATTTATAAGGTTTTTCTCTTATTAATAATTAGGGGAAGAGATCAGAGTCTGAGTCTGGGCTCTTTTCTTCCCCGAATGATTCCTTCTCAGGGGTCTGTTCTTTATCCTTTCTATTGCTAGACATTGGAAGACCTTAGATTCTTGTTTCCTTTTTTTTTTTTTTTTTTTTTTTTTTTAATAGAAAAGCTACAGGACATGATCAAGTTTCTTAAATCAATCCAAACATAGTTCCTATGTAATGTCATTCCATTCCCTATATTGTCAACTGAATTGATGAAAGAATTTTTTTGTATTATCTATGATTGATTGATAAATTCGGTAGAAATGTGTTCACACTAATCTATAATTTTTATTGACTAATTGTTCCCATCTAAAAAATGTATCAGGGCGTAGAATCTTTCATTTCCTTTAAATAATTAATAGACCCACCTTTAAAAAAGATGTGAGAGATATATTTTCTTAAGAGAAGAAAAAATCTATTTCCCCAAATGCTCTGGGCCTTATGCATGAGCCTGATTGAGGTTTCTAGGGCTTGAAGTCTGATAAGAATATATGTGACTTAGGAGAAGGCAATCATATCATGAGGTCAACAGACTAAAAAGAAAAAAAAAATGGTCACAGAGAAAGATAAATGAACCAGGACAATACAGAAATGAATGAACACGAAGGAGCAACTCAAGTTGAGAAATTCAGAAAACTAGGCAAAATGAGACACATGGAGATAGCAAAGCAGATATGTGGTATCCCAGTGTATTATAGAGCATTGGACCTGAAATCAGGAAGAAGTTGATTCCAGTCTCAGATACTTACAAGCTGTGTGCCCCTGAGCAAGTCAATTATCCCTGTTTCAGGTTTCTCCTGGTAAAATGAAGATAATAATAGCACCTGTGACATCAAATGAGGCTATCACTGTAAGGCATTTAGCACAATGCTTGGCACATATTAAGCTATATATAAAAGTTAGCTATTAGATGTAGATCATAAGGAAACATATCAGATACTGTTGGAGGGAAAATTTCAAGTTAGGATGACATAGCTATTGAGTCTTGGAAGAGACTATCTGCAAAATATTCTCAAAAGAAAGGAATGGTACTGGCTTCACTCAAGAATATGTATCATTATTTCTTAGTT
The DNA here is from genome assembly GCF_048593235.1 of Sminthopsis crassicaudata. Lineage (NCBI taxonomy): Eukaryota > Metazoa > Chordata > Mammalia > Dasyuromorphia > Dasyuridae > Sminthopsis > Sminthopsis crassicaudata. The sequence goes on along the minus strand of NC_133618.1, from coordinate 107,863,057 downwards.
AATCTACTATTCATTTCAGTCCCCAATAAATAACTTGACAGTTCAAGGATTTCTCTTCCAAGATCCTATTATAACAATGGGAAACTGAATAAGTAACTCCAAAAGCTTCTGTTTTCAAATGGTTGGAAACAAACTACACAAGACTCAGTTTTCATAATATACAGTTTTAAATAGAGACTTTTAGTGATAGAAATCAAATTGTTGTTCCTTTGCTTTAATCCAATAAACACGCATTAAATATCCAGTATATGCAAGAGACTCTTTTACATTCTGGACATATACAAAAGTAAAATATCATCTAGGCTTGATTTCAATGAATTTATATTTATTTATGTGTATGTATGCATGTATGTATGTAGATGTAAATATGTGTATGTGTGTTTGAGAGAGGAGAAAGAGAGAGAAAGGCATTTAGAAAAGAAAAATATAAGAAGAAATCTTATATTAAAATGAAATATAGCAATATAACAAGTGGTATGATATAACAATTAAAATAAAATGTTATAAAAATAAAATATTTTGAGAAAATATGATGTGGAAGAGATTAGTTCCTACTAATGGGTAGTTCAGGGAATACATCACAAACAAGGTAGCATTTAAGCTTGATTTTAAAGGAAGCAAAGGGTTTCAAAAGGCAAAGATGGGGAAAAGAGTATGCTATATACATAAGTGGATAACCTATGCAAATGCACACAGATGGGAGGAGACAGGAAATATGGGACATAGCTAGTAGTGAAAGAGGAAAGAGAAATAAGTTGTGTTTAAAAAAAAAAAAAAAGACTGAAAAGAGGCAGCTACATGGCATGGTGGATAGAGTGCCAGGCCTGAAAGCAGAAGGACCTGAATTCAAATCTGGCTTCAGACACTTCATACTTTCCAGCTGTGTGACCCTGGGAAAGTCACTTAACCTCAACTGCCTTAGTAAAAACAAAAACAAACAAACAAAAAAAGAGAGGGGGCAGCTAGGTGGCACAGTGGATAGAGCACCAGCCCTGAAATCATGAAGACCTGAGTTCAAATTTGATCTCAGATATTTCACGTTCTAGCTGTGTGACCCTGGGCAAACCACTTAACCCCAATTACCTCAGGAAAAAAAAAAAAAGACTGAAAAGATGGCTTACATGTAGATTTCTCTATCATTACCTTGTTAATTATGCTTTACATACTCAGCAAACCTGGACTTTCTACACACAGAATTTAAAAGAAAATCTAAATTTCATAAGCCCTAATTCTTGGGTCATTCTCTTCTACTTGCCACCAGTTGCCCAGTCAAATGTAAGCTTTTCAAAGGTTGGCTTTATGTTCCTGACACCAAGCATAAAGCCTTGCACATATTAAGAGCTAAATAAATGCTTGTGGAAGGGCAGCGCCCACCTGGAATCAAAAAGACCTGAGTACCAAACCAGCCTCAATTACTAGATGTGTGATGCTAGGCAAGTCACTTAACTCTGTTTGCCTCAGTTCTTCTGTAAAATGATCTGGAGAAAGAAATTACAAGATTCTTTGCCAAAAAAATTCCCAAAAGGGGACCACAAAGAACTGGACATAATTGAAATGACTGATCTCTCTCTCTCTCTCTCTCTCTCTCTCTCTCTCTCTCTCTCTCTCTCTCTCTCTCTCTCTCTCTCTCTCTCTCTCTCTCTCTCTCTCTTTTTCTCTTCCCTACTCTCTCTTTCTCTCTCTTTTTCTCTAAAATGCCTGTTGGATTATATGGGTACAGCAGGAAAAGAGAGTCAATTAAGCATTAGTTAAGTGCTTTCTATATGCCACACTGTACTAAGCACTGAGGATATAAAAGGAGGCAAAAAAAAAAAAAAGTCCTGTCCTTAATGAACTTACTATCTAATGGGAGACACAAGAAAGCAAATATATAGGGGGGGGGGGGGAGGGGGAAACTATATAAGGATATTCAGAAAATAATTAACAGATAAAAGAAACTGGAATTAAGAGAAATTGGGAAAGGCTTCCAGTAGAAGATAGGATTTTAATTGTAATTTGAGGAAATCCAGATTTACTAGGAGGCAGAGATGAGGTAGGAGAGCATTCCAGAGGTGGTGGGGAGACAGCCAGAGAAAATGCTGGAAATCAAGAAATGCACTCTCTTCAGAGTAGCACCAAATAAAAAGCCAGGACCCAGAGTCACTATGTGAAGTTAGTCTGATGGACTGAGAAGATGATGGTACCTTCAATAATAACAGGAAAAATTGGGGGATGTGGAAAGGGTTTAGTGTTGGTCTTGTTGAATTTTAGATGTCTACTAGACATTTATTTTGAAATCTGTAAAAGATAGTTGGAGATACAGGACTGAAGATCAGTGGAGAAATTAAGGCAGTATTCTGATTCAGATTCAAAATCATCAGCATAGAAATAATAGTCAATAAACATATATTAAGTATTTATTATATGCCAGATGCTGTGCTAAATCCTGAGGAAAAATTATGAAAAAGAAAAACAAGCAGTGTCCTTAAGGAGGTTATAATTTAATGGGGGAATCCAACACACAAATGTAATGTCCAGGCTAGCTTTCTGGGGGACTTCTAGACAGGCCTTGGTCTCAGCAGGATAGACACCATGAGGATAGTCAGGAATAGAGTCTAAAGTCTTTTATTGTCTCCTTCAGTCTGTGTCTGTCACAGTCTGATCCCATCTTGATCTTAATGGAGGAGTGCAGAAGGCAGGAGAAACACCAGGAGGATGGTCAAAGATAGTCTCTCATTTCTAGTCCCCTCAGCCCTTAAATACCTTGGTATGATTACATCATTACAGCATACTGATTATGTGTGAACTAGAGAACCATTACATCACCATGCTAAGTACTAAGTATATGGATGAATTAGAGAACCATCTTCTCATCAATTCCACTGAGTTAACACCTTGTTATAAGTAGCCTTGTTTCAAGTATACTTCTCCAGAGTTCCAGCCCTCTATACACACACACACACACACACACACACACACACACAGCTGGGAGGAGGGAATGGTTCCTATCATAGGAGCATATTGGAAAAACCAAAGGAATTCAAATGATTGCTTCTGGGGAGTCAAAGAAGTCAAAAAAAGAAGGCAGATAATTAAAAATAACAATACCAATAAAATCCATGAGAACTGATAAAAACCCAAATATTGTGCTAAAGGATCTGAGTTCTAGTCTAAATTTGGTGCCTAATTACTTATATAATGTTGGACAAGTTCCACAATTTAACCTATTTAGCCTCAATTTCTCCAAATGTTGAATAAGGATATTAATATATGCTTAGCTTAATTCCAATGATTGTTGCATGTTAAGGAGGGAAAATGCAAAAAGAAGCCCTAAATTATGTGTTCCACCAGCATCAGGAAAACCACCAATGCTGCACCTTATTTGACTTACTCTAGTCATCGTTCTCAATGATACTTCCATAAAGATTTGCTGCCAGTCAGTATATACATCACACCATCCATAAACCATATCTTGGCAGAGCATGCCTATTATTTACCCAATAAACTGGAACTGCCATGAAGGGTCACTAATTCAGCAACTGAGAAGGATTTCCTGTGGAAGAAGTTATTATGGTCTATCAGATCAAAAATTCACTTTTAAAGATGTGTCCAAATATAGATGTACACAATGGATCCAAATCATTACAGACTATTCTGCCAAATCATACACATTTTCAAAATGACTGCAGCACCTATCACAGACAACACTGTGTACTTACCCCACAGATAAGAGTGACTTTAGAGTTCTTAAAAAAATGGGAGAGAACGAGAGAAAATGAAAGGGGGAAAAATGAAATGCCAGCCGCACATTTCAAAATGTAAAGATTATATTATGAACACAGAAAAAGTACAAAACCGCAAAATCTAAGCTGGTGCTTTGTCTCTAATTCACATCGTGATGTATTTAGGCCCCAAATTTTGTCATCTAAAGATGCACTGTCAGTCTTTCCTCTAAGTGTTCTGTGTGTTGTCTGTTTGTGTTGTTTAAAAAGGGGGCTGAACAAAGAGGTTGCCTCATTGCAGACAATTTGGAATGTCTCAGAAGCTGAAGGGGAAGGTTTGTGTCTGCGTTTCCTTCCTGTTCTACTTCATAGAAATCAATCAAAACACTGCTTTTTATTATTATTATTATAATTTGTTTGTATGGTACCATATCTATACTATGTCAACTACAGAAAGTAAGCAATGTAAGCTTCATACTAATGACAAGATAAGAAAAAACTGGAAGTCTCTCTAAGTTCAAAGGTTTTATTCAGATAAATATCCCATGCCTATTCAAAATACCTTGAGTGCATTAGTGGTGGGTTGTTTTTTGTTGTTGTTGTTGTTTTGGTTTGGTTTGGGCTTTTTGACAAAAGTCTATAAATATTTAAGCATAAGATAGAAGAGGACTACCCAAAAAAGCATGTTCTGGAATGATAGCAATCTATATTTCTGTCTTTCCAAAATTACATAAGCATTGGAATTTCATACCCATACATACACATGTACATGTATGTATAATCATTTCTATATGCAAATACATATATATGAATATCCAGATACATATATTCACACATATAGGAAAAGTATCCTAACATAGTGGAGAGAGAGTTAAGGTTAGAATAAGGACTGTATTCAAATCCTATTTCAGCCTATGAAAGTCACTTAATTCCTCAGCAACCCAGATAAATCTCTGTGACCATATACAAAAATGAGTTGCAAATAAGTTTTGTTGAAAGCAATTCTAATGCAAGAATCTTTTATATTGGTGAAATCACAGCAGTGCACTCAACCACTCCAAATACACACACACACATACACACACACACATACTGCTCTCCCCTTCCCAATATTCTGATACTAATATCAAAAGACCAGGACATTTTTAGCTCTCCAAATACTTACTGATTCTAAAGTCTGAGAAGGTACTTCATATTTCATCTGAATCTGTTCACCCATGATACTTTAAAGAAAATAAGAATATTTTCATCTATTTTGTGAATTGTTTAAAGATCAGCAAAGTAAGATTAAGTAAAGTACAGTAAAGTAAAGCTAAACTTTACTTACATTCAACTTAATCCAGGACATTCCCTGTGCTGAATGGAAATCATCCCTCTAAAAAAAAAAAATGTCAGCAAATTATTTTAGCTTTTCTTCAGCAGAGCTTTAGCTTCTTCTACTAGGAATAGTGTATATAAGTTTTCTAGACAAGGGAGGCAAAATTTTAAGTTCATTGATTTATTTATTTATTTGTTTTACTTAAGTCTGTATCCTAACATCTTCACAAATGCAGAAAGAAAATGGAACCAAGGAAAGACACCACATAACATAATGTGTCTGGAATCAGCATACTATTGAGCTCTATGCAAATCTGAGAAATAAAGTATCTTCCTCATACATTATCTACACCAAGGATTTCGAGTTTGCCAGACTGATGAAACAAATGCTTTCGATGGATGTAGTCTGTCATTCAAATTGAGCTCGCATATTTTACTTTCCGAAACCAAACAAATCCTGATAAACTACTTCAGTGAGCCTTTAATCAAAACTTCAGCAGTGCTCAGTTGGCAACAGAAAGATCAGTCTGGTGAGCCTGAAACCCTTTCATCATCAAATATACAGAAATAATAATTATATTTATCTATTTGGCTCAGGCTGCACACCAAGATTTACCCTTGCCCTAAGGACAGAAAAATCATCATCCATTGTCATCTATGAAGGAAAAAAAAATCCTGATCCTTAATAACTTTGAGGTTAAACAGTTCTCAATAGTCAGGAGACATTGAAGAAGTCGAAATAAAGGACACATAGTAGTGTTTCTCCTAGATTTCTATAACTAAACTCACAAATAGGCTTGCTGATTAGGGTTTCTAAAAGAAAATGAGAAAACACTGGTGGGCTTTTCACATAACTAACTCAGGTATAGATTTGCTGCGTGTCCCATAGTCATACTTCCCCACTCTTTTTGGAGCTGGATACTTTTATGAATGTTATTTAGGTCTAAATTATTTCTGAGATCCTTGGTGAACAGGATTAAGTGAATAAAATAATTGAATTAGAAAATGGGAAACATTGTTGGTAGAAATATTATTTCATGTAAAATGACCTGACTATTTTGTGCTTGTTTTGAAACTGATGAAACGTTACATTATTATCATCAAATGTCTCATCATTATCTTTTGGCTTTTTGAGGAATTTCTCCTTTAAGTGCTCAAAAAATGAATTCATAAGAATCTCCTTTGCTCTTCAACTAATCATCAAACATTTATTTAGCAGCTATGGGTGAGGAACTGGAAATACAATGATAAAAATGCAACTGTCTCTGACAAGTGAATACCTCAAGTCTTCACTATATAATTTACTTTTTCTACTTTTATCTCAACACTGTTCTTTTCTTTGTTCTTAAATTTTGTTTTCCTTCTCATTGCCTTAAAAAAGAATCCCTCTTAATTCCAACACAAAAACTAACAAAATGGGAAAATGTCATCATGAACATTTGTATAATCTGTCTTTTTAAGAAACAAATTCTCAAAGGTTGATTATAAAACCTTATCTGTATGTGAGGTTAAATAATAATATTATAAATCAAGCTATTTATGGGGTTTTAAAGGAAGGCCACAATTTGAATCTTTTCCCTTTTATATCACATGAAGAACAAGAACCTCTGCTGGATGAAGGACATTGAGGCATTTCTTGCTTCATTTAATGAAAATAATAATAATAATAATAATAATAATAATAAAAGGCTAAAATTCTGAAAATGTGATAACTTACCAGTTTCTCAGAAATATTGATAAAATTACCACAAACATGCACATACTATACATGTAATTTATAGTTAACTATCAACTTAACCTGAAATCTGAAACAATATGAATCTTACATATTTAGCATATAATCTTGATAATGTTATCATCCATCAGTCAGTGTTAACATAAGCACAACTCTGTTCACTTTGCAAGATGTATAAGAGGACTAATGATGATTGCAGGTAATATTTTCTCATTTTTAAGATGTCCACAAAATAATCTTCTCAGGTCACTTTAGATCAAGAATATTTTCACTGAATGTGTTTACTACTTTAAAATGAATTCATCTAAACCTCAAGTTCAGCTATAATATATGACTTATCCATTTAAAAATACTGAATATCTATTGCATATATGGCATTATCCCAATGATTAAGGATCTTAGAAAACATAGTTGGGAAGATACATATATATGTGAAAATATGATTAATGTATTAGTCCTTTCCTGAATTTTAAGACACAGAGACATAGCTTTTTAATCAATTGATCTAAATATGGGTTTTATTGCTATTATACAAATTCATTAGGGCAGCTAGGTGATGCAATGGATAGGGTAACAGCTTGAAGATTCTTCTTCTTGAGTTTAAATTCAGCCAGTGATCCTGGGCAGCTCACTTACGCTTGTTTCTCTCAGTTTCCTCATTTTGTAAAATGAGGTAAAGAAGGAAAAAGAAAGCTATTCTGGTATTTTTGTTGAGAAAACTCCAAATGAGGTCATGAAGAGTTGAATACAAATGAAAATAAATGAACAACAACTTTTTGATTCCAATGTTATACCGCCACTTATAAATATCAGGAAATGACTCAATACATAGTTGAGATTAAAAAGTATAACTAATGAGATTCAAAGAATGTCTGTTTCCACCTGAGAAACCAAAGAGGACTTCCCTGTAGAGGATAATCTCTATACTGGATCTGAGGTTACTTACACCATGCTTTAAGGTTTATGGAGTACTTCATAGACATCTCTTTTGAGGCTCGCAACACTATTTTTAAAAAGGTACTAAAGGAAAGATGATAATAGGTAGTAAAGGGTGACAATGGAGTCCATTTTAGTGTATGAGTCATGGATTGGAAGAGAACAAACAGTGATTTACCCATTTCTGATGAATCATAGAATGCACAAAAAGGAATTCTCATAAAATAACATTGAAGGGGAAAAATATAATGATTATGGAGAGCCTTGAAGAGAGATAATGCCAGAGAAGGGGAGTTTTAGATTTGGTCATTAGAAAGTCATGGGTGATCTTGAAAGTTTCAGTAGACTGGTTGGGTAAATACCAAGATATCAAACAACTGAATAATTAGGTAGGGAGAAAGGATAGGCAACTAGTGTAGATTACCTTTTCTGTGTATGATGCTTATATGATCAGGTTCATAGTTATTTGCATTTGGAAGCATGCTTACAAGACATATGATTGGTGGGGATGATTTTGCTTCCAACTAGAGAAAGAGTAAACTCTTTAAAAATGGGCTGGTGGAAGGGATATAATCCTATTCCTGTCATTCTCTCTTTTGTAGATCCCAGAGATGATTATTGCTCTCATTCTGTGAATGAGGAAACACAAAAAAATTCAAAGTCAATCACATGTCTTTATGGGAAATAAGATTAGATCAATTAAACAAATTCTTTAACAGAATAGAAGACCGTGCTTAGAAACAGATGCCAATAACACCTACCTAAACTAAAGAGGGGGAAAGGATCCTTATCCAATAATTCTATTATATTTATTTTTCCCACCCTAAATCCCTCATCAAGGGCTTGCAAATAACCAAATACATAACCAAATAAATGAACAAATAAGTGAGTGGCTAAATACATAGCTACACTAATAAACTAAACCTAACTAAATGAAAGAAAGGAGAAAGAAGAGGAAGAGGAGGAAAAGAAGGAGAAGGGGGAAGGGGAGGGGGAGGAAAAGATAGATTATCAATGGAATAATATTATAGTGAAGTATGAAATCAAGTAGACTTGTAGAGGAGCAAATCCTTAATCTTGAGAAGAAGTTTCAGAATGTTTTAAAGAAAGAATCATTCAGAAAAGCTTTACAAATAGGACTATAACTCCACTGCTTATTATGCTCTATTGAAATTCAGCATCATACTATATTTTAGGTATACATAGCTAATCCTATTCCAGGTTTGTATTTTCAGCTATTATAAAGAATAATTCTGGATAGAATAACATCATTGTTGAATTTGTGGGAAATTGGGGTTCACGGAAAGTAGTCTTATTAGAAAAAAAAAAAAAACAAGGCAATAAAGACTTCAAGCATTGACTAAGTTTTCATGTCTAGCTTGGAAATGACTCCAGTGGCATGGGTCTACAATCATTATTGTAACAACTATTACTGCTGATACACCAAAGTCATTTCAAATTTCCTAGAATGAGCCTTATGGTTTTGTTTGAAATCTCCCCTAGTTCAATTAGGGTACCCTGTAAGCCTATCACTTTGGGATATATCTGCCCATTTTGACACTCCCACTGGCCAAATACTCCCACTGGTTTCATTATAATTACTGCATCTACGGGTCATTAGGGTCTCCCATTAGAAGTTACTAAAATGTCTGCATTTGGCACATCTCTAATGTAAGAGGACATACACCTGCTTTAATTACAGGGCCCTCGAGAGATAACAAGATATAAGTAACATGACCTGATGAGAGTCAATTGCTGAAATTGTTTCCTGATAAAATGTGTTTAGATTTGGAGGCTAAAGCTCACTAACTCTTTCATAGAGAATCAGGGGACCTGAATGAACACAGGCTACTGAGAATAATTGAAATGCCGCTCTTCATCGAGAAATCTCCTACAGAGTAAACAAAGCCCAAACGATGAAGTATCAGACAGCATACTCGTTACCGGCTTGTACCATCAGCAAAATAAAATTTCAGCATTAGCAAACCACATTGGCACATCACACTGTAAAAACAGTATCAATAGCAGAAATTATTAAACATTTATCTCTCCCTGAGTGAACATCTGTTATGTTATCAAAATGTTGCCTTGGGGATTGAATCCCAGAACTTTCCAGGTTTTTCTTTGACAATGCCTCAAGAGGGCACAAATTAAAAGAGATAACATTACATGGGAAAAGGGGATTTTTGTCCTTCATGAGAGACATCATTTTTCGCCTTCTATTTGCAAAGAATCAAAAAATAACAAAAATATAACCCATATCCAGTTATAGTCAACAATTCTTAAGAGAGAAGATGATTCAGATGGGGAAAGATAACTGTGGATATTAACATAATGAGCTGGTCACCTCATAAACTGGTTTAGGAAAAGACAATTTTGAGGTTTTTAGCCTGTATAGAAATGTTCAGGCCTGGCTACATCAGAGAAGACTACCCTTTATAATAGCACCACTTTTTCCTACAGACTTTATTTAACTCATTCTTATGTTGACAGTGGCCTCTTACTGGTCTCCTGGTTTTCAAACACATCCCATACCAGAGTGATCTTTCTAAAAGCATTATTTTCATCCTGAGTCTTGCTACCTACAAATCTATTGTGATTAGCAAACACCTACCACAACGGCTGCCATGGCATTATCTTTTTTGTGGTATAATTTGAGGGAGTCTAGGAAGGGCTCCTGCCCAAAAGCATCTCTGTACAATTTGAACTTGGCCCTTAGAAATAATTTTTGAAAGTCGTGAAGGCTTTTCGCAAGAACCTCTTAATAAAAGTTCAATAGTGCTAAAGGATATAATATCTCAAGAAAGACCAAGGTATCAAAAAAGAAAGCCTAAAAACATAGCAGTGGGGAGAAAGGAGAATTAATATCTGGAGAAAAAAAAAGTAAAGCAGAAGATTACCCAAGATAAATATCACTAACTTCACAATTCCACCTAGTCAATCCTATCTATTATGATCAGCCTAATTTGTTCTCTTTAATATTCAAAAACCTTTACATCATAGTATTACTTATTTCCTTCTGCTCCTTAATTCAAGCCCTTGCTGTAAACCAACTGGTTTGGTCACTATTGACTGTTCATCATTACTTCTCAACTTAAATTTGAGAAAACTTGAGGCCTAGAGAGTATAAATGACAAGATCATACAGGTAGTAAGAAAAAGAGTTAGAATTTTAAATCCAATGCTCTTTCCTGCCCAGTTTTTTTTTTTTTCCTTATAAAATTCAATTCAACAAACATTAATTAAGAACATCATATTTTTGGATAGATGTCCATAAAATAATGAAAAACAAAATGAACAGAACCAAGAGAACACATTGTATACAAAAACAGCAATATTGTTTTAAGAACTACTTTAAGTAAATCATTTTGACTATTATAAATACCCATATCATTTACAAATGCCCTATGAAAGCATTTCATTCAGCTCCTTTGCTGTAATATGTCATTCTAGAAAAATGAGTGGGGAGTAATTTGGAAGAGTTTTAAATACCAAATATAGTAACTTTATTTTATACTACAGGAACAAGTAAGTCACTGAAGCTTCTTGAACAAGGGAGTGATGTGATTAGATCTATTTATGAATATCAATTTTCATAGTTTTATGAAGATGGATTAGAGACCCAATGATATTAGAAGAGAAGAAAATATCACAATAATCCAGGTAGAGGAAATAAGGGTATAAACAAGGATGGTCATTATCTGAATAGAGAGAAAGGACACAAGAGATGTTGTGAAGTTAGTTTCAATGAGACTTGATAATTGATAGGATCTGAAGGGTAAGGAAAAGAAAAGAAAATATTTGGAAATATTCAGGAATGATATCACATTTTCATAATTGCAGTAGATATCAAAAGTCTGAAAACTTTTGTCCAGTGGCTTTTATTTCTTAATGTTTAGCTATGATTTTAATGGTAGATAACTTTAAAGCATTATATCAATCTTTTGGAGAATTTATATTGTTTTTATATCTAATAAAATTCTCAAAAATTAAGTAGTTACTGACAATAAACAAATTATCTCCTTAAATATCAAAGACCAGGAGAAATGTTCCCCTGAATGTGATCAATGGTTTATTCAGATGGAATTTATCTTTAGTACAGCATCAAAGGATATTTTATAAGCAGGTATGATTGTCCTTCTTAGCATAAAATTAAAAGGTAAGACATGGGTCTGAAACTTGTCTCCTTTATCTATAATGCATCTGCATTTTATGAAGCTCATTAAACCATTTTGGAATCTATTTTCAATATCTGCTGCCTCTTGTGGTTCATAAAGTATTATGCAAAATGTTAAAATCATATGTGTTTATATGTGTGTGTATGTGTCTGTGTACAGAGGGTCAACCATGGACACAGAAAGATAGGTATCAAGGCTTACTCTGAACTCATTAGTTGTCTTTCTAAATTTTGACTCATTTTCATTGATAAACTTTGTGCTAACAACCTAGAAAAATTTAAATTTACAAAGTATATTTCCTCTAAATAAACAGAATAATTTAAACTGGTGGTATGTATGTATATGTATATGTATGTGTATGTGCATGCGTGTGTGTGTGTGTGTGTGTGTGTGTGTGTGTGTGTGTGTGTATAATTTGTAAAATAAAGACAGGTTGTAGTTTAATATTGACAAGTTTGCAAAAGTTTGTTGTCTATTATGTTTAGCCTGAGTTTTATTGTCTTTAATGTTTTCTTTTTTAATTAAAGTTTTTTTTAACTAATTGAAATTGACTTTTGCTCTTATGCTCACATCCCACTGAAAAAAAAGAAAGAAAAACAAATTCCCTAAAACAAATATGAATAGCTGAGAAAAAAATAAATTTCCTCAGTGGCTATGCTCAAAAAAAAGTATGTGCATTCTATACCCTGAATCCATTGTCTCTCTTTTTATGAGGTTTATGTTTTATCTTTGGACTTTTGGGATTATGGATGGTCAATGCATGGATCATAGTTCTAATAGCTTTCAAAATGAGGCTTTTTCAGAGAAAGACTAAAGAGACTCTTCCCAATTAATTTTTTTTCAATTTTAATCTTAGCTTTATTAGATTTATTTATATAATTTCTAAAAATTGTCTATAATCAAAATACTTTTTTTATATAATGTGATCCTCTCTACCCCTTCTTTGGTTATGGACTTGCTTTGGATCTAATGGATCTAATAGATGGATTTTTGTATCCAAACTCATTATGAACTCCAGGCAAATAATATAAAATCTCCAAACCCAAGGAGAATCTCTAATACAATTCAATTCAACAAGTACTTTGTGCCAGTCTTTGTGCTAGGCACTGGCAGCTACTGCCCTGAAAGAATTTCTATTCCACAATTCTAAGTTGGAAATAAATTGCCAATATGCATCATACCATGACTTCCCACTCAAATGAAATCACAGGTCTGGAAACCACCCTCTGGTTACTTCTCTCTGTCTCTGTCTATCTTTGTCTCTCTCTATCTCTGTCTCTGTCTCTCTGTCTCTGTCTCTTTCTCTCTCACACACCCAATTATTATTGTTGTTATTGTCACAGATAATTTTTTAGTTCAATGAAGAGACTCATTGTGAGCATAAGTAAGCTATAAATTTTGGTAATAAAGAATTTTAAAGGGAAAAAATGTAAAACATATGAAAGAACATGTAATTGGAAAAACATATATAAAAACACATAAACATATGTGTATAGGACACTTAATAAGAGTAAAAATTAACTAATAAACAGTTCGTGTGTTTCATTGATATCTGTTTAATGTCAAGAGATTCAGTAGAAGGTTCTGAGCATACCTGGTGGATTATGTGGGGAATTTTCATGGATGAAGATGGATTGAAGTAGCACGTGGATAGACTCTAATTATTGAAGGCATCACCCAAACAATAAGATAGATCCATAAAGCTTTTGAAATGGTTTTAAAGGAGTTAAATTAATTTACTATCCTTTATAGAAGTTATCACTTTTATTTGTACTAAAAATGTCACTTTTAAGCTTTGAAAGGGTAGTCCCTAGAACCAGTATCCAGGATTTCATAAAATTAGTATTTACCCTATCCACAACTTTTATGATTTTATAACCAGAGATAGGCTTTATTTCCTAGATTATTTTAATGCTCTGGGTAGTAGGAACTATAATTTAGTAGAATGGGCACAGTGGAAATAAAAGAATTATTCAGACAAATCCAATTTATTTTCCCCAAGATGTACTATTTAATCAAATTATGCCTTGAATGCCTTGAAGGAGTTAACTTGCTTTAATAAGCTGAATATTCTCAGCCTGTGGGAATATATTGGTATAGTGAGCTTTAAAATAAAATATGCTTTACAAATGACAGTCAGATATGGAGGTGGTAGAAGAAAGAACATTACATCACAGATAATAAAGATCGTTCTAATTTTTGACATCAGATTCTTCAGATAGTGTGTTGTGCCTCTGGATTCCTGGCCTCCCTTGACTTACCTTCATATCCTCTGGTAACTTTATTAAGTGACAGAGTTTGTGAATGGGGAAGGAGACAACAAAGTAGGAATTGTTTCTGAGGCACTAGTACATGAGTCCTTTTAAATAGATGAAAAGAAAAAGAGCCTTCCATTTGGATCAAGAAAAATGTGGTTCACTTTTCTTTCCTTCAAATAATGCCAGACAACTAACTGCAAAGATTCATGCATTGAGGTAAAGTAAGCCAAAGTGATGTCTAAAGAACATAGCTGTTTTCAGATCATTCCATGTATTTATGTTAATTGTACTGACAAAGAGTCTATGATTATTTTGGCTCCTTCACTAAGAATATTAAAAGATCTTGGCTGACATAAAGGGATATGTAAGAACTAAGTTTTATTACAGATGTCAAGTTTGTTGAAGGGTGATTCAAGATAGATTACTTTATTGAGGCAAGTTGTAAGTTTAATTACAAATCTTTAAAAATCTCTTTTTCCCTTAGCTCAATAAAGAAAAAACTAAGAAAGACATTTTCTGAGGAACAACATGGCAAATGCTAATTTGATCACAAGAAATTTAAAAGAAAAGATTAGTAAAATGTAGCTGGAGTTTGTGCCATATGATTAAAGAGTATCTTTTTTTGTTGTTGTTGAGACAGTGAAAAGATTTATATATGTACCACCATAAAGGAATTTGTATTTAGTGTGAATGATACTAAAGAGTAAAAGAGAAAAAGCCAAAGAGACAGGCAAAAGTGTGAAAACTTGAAAAGTCAAATATTGGGTTATAGGTACATATTGAAAAGAGAGTTTTCTCATGAATGTTACTAAAATAATGAATGTTACTAAAATAATAATAAATAAGTTTTTAAAACCATCATTCATTCTCAATTCCGTGCATTTGCTTCTTTCAAAATCATGATACAAATATTTCCTACATTGTGAAACCAAATTTCCTTTTTTAAAAGAATATAGAGTATAAAATTATATAGGAAAAACCAAAGTTGAAGAATTCAGAGAAAATAAAAAGGCATAGGAATTGATTCAGAGCAGAGTAAGTAGAAACAAGGGAACAGATAGTTAATTCAATTCAACAAGCATTTATTTATTAATTACATGCTAGCATCAATGAGTAAAATATTATAAATAATAACAACTCCCAAATTACCCAGAAGCCAGAGTATTGAAAATGATCACTACTCAGGACAAACTTCTCCATTTTAGTTCAGAGCCCAGAATATAAAATAAATATACTCTCATTTTGTCATTTTGTTTTGCTTAACTACTTTTAATTCTTATTGTGAATTGTTCTTGGGTAGAAATTACATAATAAGAAATGCTTCTGGTATCAGAAATTATAAGGAAACACTAAGAGAAAAGAACTGAGTGGAAGAACAGGAGATAATCAAAGTAGCAAGTAGCAAAGTCCAATTCCAAAGGTGAGAGAGTGCATTAATATGCAGATAGAGGATAATAGTGTGCATATCAACAATGATCAATAGATCAATAGATTAACTAATATATGTGACTTACTAGGCCACCAATAAGAGAGATTTGATAAGGTTCCTTTCCCTCTATATTGTGAGGGTTATTGGAAAAAAAAAAAAAAAGATAAATGAAATGATAGTTTTAAGTCTATATCAGTTATTGTATTAATAAAGGAAGCTACTGATGTGGACTCTGCCTCTACTAATACCAGAAAGTAGGTGTTGGAAGAATGTGTGGTCTACTAAAGGTCACATAGCTAGACTGTATCCATGGCAGAATTTGAACCCAGGATTTCTAAAATGTTTAGTCTGAAGAACACTTGATGAGGGTGAGGGTATGAAAATATATTATCTTCAGTTATCAGATAGGCTCTTGAGTGAAAAACTTGTTCTGTTCAGCCCTAGGAGAATAGAATTAGGAGTAAATAGGTAGAAATTATAAAAAGTCAAATTGAGGATTTTGTTTTGTTTTGTTTTGCTTTGCTTTTTTTTTTTTTTATTAATAAAGCAAGTGATGATACTATTGGGTCTATACCTCAAAGAAATTTTAAAAAGAGGAAAAGAACATATACATATGTACATATATATATATAATATTTATGGCAGCTCTTTTTGTGATGACAAAAATTGGAAACTGAGGGGATGCCAATCCATTGGAGGATGGCTGAACTAATTATGATATATGAATGCAACGGAATACTATTGTGCTATAAGAAATGATGAAAGGGATATTTTTAAAGTGAGATTTTATTTTTTTGGGGGGAGAGACAAAATCTTTTTAAGCAGTAGAGTTCTGAGAAGATAGTATAGGGACTACCTGTGGAAGGAGTCTTTTCTCTTAGAGGTAGTAATACTCCTATGGAGGTTGGACTACTACTTGCCATACATGTAGAGAAGATTATATTTTGGTTGATGACAAGACTAGATGGCTACTTCCAGTTCTGAAATTCTCTGATTCTGTGATTCCTGTTTCAAAATCATCGTTCTATCCACTTTACCAAGCTGCTACAGGATGTTTATAATTCATTAGTAGTCATTGAACTACCAAGTGCCCAGTATTGGGTTGAATATTACAAGGATAATACTAACAACCTCATTCACTTCCATCCCAGATGGATGAATACTAATTTCTGAGAGCCCTCCAATCAATTAAGTACATAGTGGTTATACTGAACAGCACCAGATTTACTAAATCCCAAATCTTCAATGTCACAAGAAATGCCAAGAAATTAGAGCTCTAGGGGTACTTCTGGGTAATTTGGAGATTGTTACTACTTATAATATTGTACTCATTGATGCTCTAGGAATACAATCACCTTATTTTACAAATATGAAAACTGAGGCTTGCAGCAGGAAATGACTTGTTCAAAGTCACATAAGTATAAGAGTCCAGATTTGAATGTAGATGTTCTTACTCCAAAGATCATATGTGTTTATTATATCCTTCTGCAATGCTGAACACTCAATTTTAGGACCACTGGCTTGTGAATTTTTGATCTACTTTGCTTAAATTTTAAAAAATCAGTTCCTTTCACCTAAGAGTCTCTAGCTGTACCCATGACAAATTTAATTGCTTTGATTGAATTAATTAGTCAGATCAATTAGATCACCAGAATACATCAATCACAGTCTCGTTCTGGTATTACTCTCTATTAGAGCTGTATTATGGGTAGAAATGTATTTCCAAGAGGGCTTCATGAAGAGCTTGAATTATGGGAAACTCTATTTTAGGATGGATTACATTATCTGGCCATGCTCTAGATTACTGAAAAAAGAGAGCTGAATTACTGAGCAAAGAAGATGCAAATTATCATCCTGGTCTGACAGAATTGACAATCCTCTTTCATTTTTGGTGCATGCAGTGGTTCATGTGGAGAACAAGTGTTTTCTCAAACTGGGTGTCCAGCATAGAAAATTTGTGATTTTATCTAGGTCATATTAGCTCTGTGGTACATACTCAATAAAAGATATTCATACTCGTATCTTGCTGATGTGAGGAAAAACAAAATTACATGAAGAATATGTTAGGTATTATTGAAACCATGTGCCTTGTATATATTAAGCTTTACTATATTTGTGATGAAGATCAAATTTTTTTCTATATAATGGAGAAATCTCATCACATCCATATTTTTCATTAATTAGCAATAATGCTAAGAGTTATGCCAACAACAATGAATAAAAAAAGATATCAAGCATATATCATTGACCAGCTGTGGCTTTTCAATTTTCTCTACATATCTTTAGAACAAATACTGCTTTCTTCAAGACTTATTAACTAATAAGTTCATAAATAAATAGTTCATAATAACTATTATGAACAAAATCTTTTAATTCCTCCCACTCTTTTGAGCATTCATTGTACTTTTGTGTAACCAAAAATGTTCAAGGTACTCTGAGGATTTATATGATATAAAAATAATCTCTGTTATCAAGGAATTTGCAATCCACAGACAAATAAACACACCAAAATAATAAAACAACTAGAAGCAATATATAGGTAATAAGACAAAAAGTTTATACTTTAAGTGTTTAAAGCACCTACATGATACATAGAAGAAATCAAAGTTGATTTAGCCAAGAAAGATTCTTATGGAAAAGTTGAATGTAGAGTGGGTCTTACACAAAGTAACAAAGATGGGTTGGCAGAAAGAAATGGGGAAACTCTAAGTCAAATAGTATTAGCAAAGGTAAAGTTTGGAGAATTAGAAAAATGTGTGGAAAATTATAAGCTGAATGGCTTGGACCAAGTAGAGAATGAAATGATTAGGGGAAGCCATGCTAGAAAATGGATAAAGTTGGAAATATAAAAGCTCACATCTGTTTAGTACTTGAAGGTTGTTTTTGATTTTGGTTTTGGTTTTTGAAGCATGTAAGCACTTAGCATAGTGTCTAACACTAGTAACAAATTCTTCCTCCCAATAATTCTACCTGATTTATCTTCCTTTAGGAATTATTATTATTTCCATCCTACAAGTGAGTGAATTGAATCTCTAAAATGTTCTGACTTATTTATATAGTGCATGAATATTGTAAGCATCTAAAGGATAAAAAATTTTAGGTAGTATTTAAATTCAGGTCTCTTGATTTTTCTTGCCTTTATACCTAGTTATCTCTTAAGATACCAAGAAAGCAAGTGATGGAAACATCTAAATAATAATAATAATAATAGTAATAATAATTATATATATATATATGTATATATATATATATAGCATTTGGAATTTTGCAAAGCATTTTACAAATATCTCGTGTTTTAATCTTAACAGTAATCCCGGGAGATAAGTACATGATTCCTGGTTTGGAATGGTAGCTATAAGAATGAAAAATATAACATAATATTATATGGTATCACATTATATTATATTATATTATATTATACTACATAATGAAACTTTATTATATTATCCTTATACTTATATATGATTTTTACCTCTATCTATATGTCAGGAAGACTTTCATTAGAAAAGATGTCCACATTTGCCTGAAACAAATCATCATGATTTCTGAGAAATGAAAATATCCTGAAAACATCCTATACTATCCCTTCAATTTCTGAATATTCTTCTAAGAAAAAATAAGTTCTCATTGGGGAAAATATTTTTTTCCTTGTATTTCTGTTATAGAAATAGAGGCCCTTTGATATTGTAGACAGAGTACAGGGCTTGGAGTCAGGAAGATCTGATTTCAAATTCTACCTTTAACACTTAAATCTTTTTAAATCTCAGCCACCTCCAAGGCACATGGCAAATAAGGCATAGTCATGTAACAGTAATTTGCTTTGGTGAAGGAAATCCCTACACCAGGAGTTTTCTCATTGAAGAAATTATAGCTCCTTGGTATATTTACATATCAAATTAAGATAATGTAAAAGGGCTCAATACACAAATTTCAATTATCCCTTAGGAAACAGGAAGTATTCCTTTTTCAGCTCATGTGGGTAACTTTTCTTACATATAATTGCAACAGCATAAGACTGAGACTACAGGGTGTCCAAAGAATTGAAAAGTTAAATTCTTTTATTCCATTAGGTGCTACAGTGGATATGGCACTTGACCTGGAGCAAAGAAGACATGACTTAAAATCCTACCTCAGATACTTAGTAGCTCTGGTTAAATCATAAACCTTTCTCAGTTTCAATTTCCACATCTGTAAAATGGGGAATACTAATAGCATGTACTTCATAGGGTTGCTGTGAGGATCAAATGAGATAATATAATGTAAAGTACTTTCTCACTTAAAGCAATGTTACTATATTTGGTATTATTATTAAGTCTTGTCAATACATTCCACTTCTCTACTAATATCAGTTTAGAATCAGTAAGTTTGTGAATGCTAATTTGGCTATTTTCAATCTTTGGGAACATGAGCAAGCCAGTTAGTATCCTTGGGTCTCGGTTTCCTTATTTGTTAAATTAAAGGATTCAACTGGATGCTCTCTAAATTCAATCCCTATTCTAAATCCTGTTTTCCTAAAATGATATAATAGGGAAGATTCTTGGTCATCATTATTTCCCCAAAACAAATAGATTGAGATTTTTATAAGTTTGATTTTATGAGTAAATTATCATTTCTAAATATTTCTAGACAAATAAGTTAAAAATGATTGTTGGAAGGCAATGTGTTCAAGGTCATCCATTCATTCATCAGTAGAGGGTTACTCACCATGCAAGATTTCAGAACCTGTTTTATCAGCTTGTTGAAGGCACTATGAATTATAGTTACTGATTTTTGATCTATGTTTTTTTTTTTCTTTGAGAGCTTTAAAAAGTTCCTAAGGATCCAATAGGTAACACTTCAAAAAGAAAAATGGGATTTCAGATTTATCCTAAATAATAATTTTGTGTCCCAAAAGGTAGATGTCATAAATTACAAACCTCTATACTTTTCCCCTATTCCATGGACCAGAACTCAGAAATGGGTCAAATTGTAGTGATTACTGCTTTTGCTCAAGGCAATTGGCCAAATGATGGTTGTTCCACAAGTGATGAAGACAGCAAGAAAAATAAAGGCTATGTCATATTTCACACCCTTCATTTACATTTTCTACTAAATCACCCTCTTTAAAATTTTCTAATAACTCTCTCATCAATCTGGTCTTATGTTATTTGACTCTGTATATCTTTTGGGTACCTAATTAACACTGTGATTTCTTTCTTTTTTTTTTTTTTTTTTTGTTCTACATATGTTGTGTAATAGCAGATTCTGTCCTATCCTCACAAAACATATTAAGCTTAATAAATATATTTATGAGAATTACTTTGTATAGTCCTTATGCAATCAGCCATGCTGTGTATGATAGCCCAAGACGATGAAAACCCATTGACTTTTTGTAGCAAATTAGTCTACTACCTAATCGGTGAACCCTGCTAAGCTTTTGAATTATGACGAGAGCCAGCAGCTCAGTTAGAACACTCAAATGAATTATATCAATTCATAAACTTGTTCATGTCCAGATTTCATTAGCCACACATTAACAGCATTTTATGTTTATTACTGCTCTGACATAATCTATAAATAACTGAAATGCTAATCATAGTGTTCTGCCGGGCATCATCATTTAATCATAAAGAGATACATTATTATAAACTATAATAGATAATAACAAGTCTGGGTCAATGGCCGCATATTAAAAGATCACAATTATATCCTATAAGGGTATGTACCTCATACATTTGGTGACCCAAAGGTCCATATCTAATCACTTGCAAATGTTTCCCCTCTGACATACTTACAGTACAAGGTGACACAATTAAGAAAATATGCTTGTAAAACAGGGCAATCCTTGAACATCAAAGTAAACAGAGAACAATTAATAGTGGGGAGAGAGTATCATATTGCCAATGGCAATTCAATTAACTCTTTATTGGTGGATTTGTTTTGCTTTACCAAAGAAATTCATTTTCCCAACATCTAAAAATCATGTAGCATATGTCCAAATACAAAACTACAACAACTACAAAAAAAAGTCAATTTGGCCACAATTGAGTTAAAATTGTTAAAACAAAATTAATGAAGGGCTTGATCTCCAAGTCTTATGAAATACTCATGGGTATTTTAAAAAGACTGTTTCTAATAATAATAATCTCAAATAATTCAATGGGGTAAAATGTATACTTCCTTTGGAGGGGCAATAAGTTTAACACTCAGCAAAGGTCCCCTTTGTAATGACTTAGTAGTGCCTTTTTTTCTTGTCCAAATGATGTAGCACAATAGTGTTTTGACTAGTTGATGACAGAGGGACATCAAGTTTAGGTACTGGCTTAACAAGATGATGGGGTCAGTACCTTTCTTTGAATCCGATTGTCTTGTTTTTGCTTGGGGAAAATGTCCTGATAAAATACCAGCTGCTAAACAAATAATTCGGAAACAGATTATCAGCTAAAATACTTTGGAATGAGAATCCAGTATGACCCAAGGACCAGAAATTAATTGTAGATTATTAGAAGCAAGATTTTCTATCAAGAATTGGCCACTAATTTAAAGCTTTAGTTGAACAGGAAGCAGAAATGTAGTTTGTCATTGCAAGCACTGGCACCTCATAGCTCAGGGTGAATCGAGGGAGATAAAGAAAGGAATGTAAAACACTATGGAAACCAACCTCTGGAGACTTAATATTCTGATCAGCTCACCTCCGAACATCTGGCTCTTAAATGTTCAAGCACAAAAACAAGAGAGCTAATGAAAGCAGTACATATTATCTCTCCCATCAATGTACCTCACAAACACCTGCTAAAATTAAAACAAATTGAATCTTGATTGCTGATTAAGTACCCCTTCTTTAGCTAGATATTCTGTCATTATTTGCCCTGGCGCACAATGCAGAAACTGATGAAAAGCTAGCGGTGGGCTGCAGCAGCAAAGGTTGATAAAAGGCGATTCAAAGTAGATGAATATAAATTGTTGCAGATTAACTTTATGTACTCTAACCCAGCAAAAAAAAAAAAAAAAAAAAAAAAAAGTTAGTTCTCATTCTTCTCCCAACCCCCAAACCCACCCACACTCCCACCCACCCCTCAAAGAATTAAAGTGATAAAACTGCTTTTCAAAGGGAAAGGTGAGTCACTACATTTACAGGGGTCCTCTCCCCACATTACACCCCCCCCATTGTCCCCACAGCAGCTCTCCGGCAATATTCATTCCAAAGCAAAAATCGACAGGCAAGCGACTTTGCTGCATTTTAATTTACTCATCACAGTCTACAGACTGGACTTAAGAAGCACTTTTGACCTAATAAGTGACTCCTTTTATTCACTTTGTTAGCCACTGTTTCCCACTCTATTGGGGGAGGCTTTTGCAAGTTTTTCTTCCTGGGCACATTCGGGCAAATGTCCAAAATAGAACTTGCAAAGGATATTTGGTTTGTCTATGCTAGAAACAAATACTATGGCTGTGGCAGGAACAAAAAGGTGACTCGATTACTGCCAATAAGCAAAGAGATTGTTTGGTCGGTCTGCATATTTTCAGTTTAAGCAAAAATACCCATTAGTGTTTTCATCACACATATATAAATACCTTCCTTCTTGCACACCGATGACAGATGTGTGGCTAATCTACCATGTTAACTTCATTTGAGAAGTTGTGGTTTTATTCAAACTTTATTAGCTAAACTTGAATTGATCCTGCTAAGTTTTAACTCGATATTTTTACCTATTTCATGTGTATTTCCAGAACCAATAAAAACTCAAAGGCCTCGCTGCATTTGCAATGCACTCACATAAATTTCCTGTTAAAACAATCAACTTTTATTTTTCTTGCTGTCTTTTGATTTTAAAAAGTGAAAGAGAGAGAGTGAGATGACAGTGTGTAAATTCTTAACACCACCACCACCTACAAAACCTGGTTTTTTGACTGACACAATAAGGTCATAACATCACATATGTCTGGCATATGCATTTCATCAATGATGATTATACACTGAACTAAAAATTAACTTCAGAATGATGGGTTACCTCGAGATCTGGTATAGGGCATTGAAACAAAAGACAAAGAATGTCCACGAATCATTTATTGTTGCTTGACTCTTTTTTTCTTATTGCATTCTAAATTATTTAAATATACTATTAGACATCATATTGGAAAAAAAACAGATGTTTTCTAATTATGAACTGATTTTACAGTGTGATGGTGTCACATATTTAAATTACAAATACACATTTTTAGCATTCCAGCTGTGCTTTACAAGAGTTTAATTTGCTTCTTCTGATATGTCACATTGCACCTGCCTTTTTAAAACTCCTATAAATGTAAAACATTACTCAAACACAATTATTAAGACATGTTGGAGAATTCTAAAGATTCTGAGCAGCTTATAGAAGACAGAATTTATATAAAGATTCAATAATGAAGCTACCAAATGTGTATTTGGGGTAACATTTACAAATATTTTTGGAGGAATGTGAAATTGGACTGATGATTTGTGTGTGTATACATACATGTATAGTATATAGAATCCAATTTAGTTTTCTGTAGCGTCCTTCTTTCTCATGATATTGCTAAGTATGCTCACGCAAATAGGAGTTTAAAAATACCTGTCGGGTATTAACTACGTGCACAGGCAAAGTAAGCATCCATTATGTGCTTAACAAGAGAGACTGTTAGAGGCAATATAAGAATGTATTTTACTCAATCCATAGTCCAAACTAACAGGCATTAATCAAGCTCCCACTATAAATGAGGAACTAGGGATACAAAGACACAACAGATTCTACTATACTTACCCCAGAGATGCTTACATTCCTTGGTTAGAGAGTGAAGTGGTCAATTTAATCAATTAATTCAATCAAATAGCTCTATGAAAGCATAGATGACATCAACACTACAAAATTAGTCACTATTAACCAAATGACAAATATTAAAATCTCTTTTTTTTTTCTTGTTAGGATCAAATAGGATTTTATATATATATATATATAGTGCTTAGCTTAGTACCTGGCACATAGTAAGCACAATATAAATGCTAACTTTTATTATTATTATTCTGTAGCATAGATCTCTATAAAAGAATTTATGTTCTGTTGGAAACATTCACTTATATACATTTTGGAGTTCCATGGTATTCAATGAACAGGCTAATAAAAAAACAAAAACAGAAACAAAAACCTTACAGATACAAACATGAAGAAGAGGCATCATAGACAAAGGCATGAGGAATTACACAAAATTTAATATACCTCTATGACAAATTTACAAGAGTCTAATTTGGTATTTTATTTCTGGGAATGATAAGGAAGTATTCTCATCTGGCAGGACTTTTAAATTTCAGAACAGCCTATGACTCAGAGAATTATGTGGCCAATAAGAAGAAAAGTATAGGGTGTCCCAAAAGTCTTAGTTCATTTTCAGATCTCAAAGCGTCAGATCTTAAGATTTTTGGTATACCTAATACATATTTATGTGGGGAGAGGTACTTAGCATAAGTACATTCCTTGGGGAAAAAAATAACTTTTCTGTATATGAACATTCATCTTAAAGGACACTAAACTCAAGAGAGAAAATGTACCAAATATACTTTCTCCCTCTCCGAAAAGCAATTGTGGCTTTTAAAATGTGAAGAAAAAATTCTCCTCTTCTCCTATATTTTCTCTTCTCCTCTCTTTATTTTGATAGGTATAAAATGGTAGGAATGTGGACCTGCTTTCTTACTGTTGTTTTTAAAAATAATCTAAACCCTTATTTCCCAAAACAAGATACTTAATGGTCATTTCAATCTTTAAAAAATATATAGTTCACATTTATATATCACTTAAAAGGTTTGCAAAGTGCTTTACATTCATTATCTCATTTGACCTTGTCATGGATAAGTGATATTTTTAAAAATTAGCTCACTATCTTCAGAATTAAATGTGCCAGTTGAAGCTGGCCAGAATATATTTATGATGTGAATTGGATCCACCCTCTTGTATGGGTAGCTAACATAATGGTGAATTGACTTTTTTTTAAAGAGAAGTCTCAAGATTAAATGAGGATGGTAAAAAGTATTACAGTAATAAATTTTACTAGCAAACAAATAAAATTACACTGTAAAATCTTTCTCAAAAAGAGGCTTTAACTGCAGTGCATAATCATATAAAAAAACTTAAAATGGAAATTTTCCTCCATTAAAGTGTGAACAAGCTAATTCAGAATAAATGCCAGGGCATCTTGGGCTATAATGTTCTCAGTCAGCTCTCTTAGTATACAAAGGCTTTGTTTTAATCAGAAGGTTATTGACTGTACAACAAAGAGATTCTGCCAAATGAGAACTTCCCAAATCATAATTTTCCTTACTTTTCCTTATATGTATTTGCTCTTCTCAGAGTCTAGTAAGATTTTTACCTTTTACTGGTCTCTATCTCTTACTCCTTGTTTTGGTGGGAAACATTTCAAGGCTACCAGGATCTCTTGCCCTGAATCTTGCTTCCCAAGTTCTGGGAACTGGCCAGTGTAAGCTTGGTATAGAACTTAAAAAACCTAAAGAGACAGATAAAATAGCTTATCTGATTTTACCTGATTGATGGTTTATTTATTCATATCTGTAGTTCAATTCTGAATTACAAAATCTTAGTGGTGAAAGGAACCTTTTCTTCTAATATAACTTTCTATCTCATTCAAGAATCCTTTATTGAATACTTAGGGAACCTGATTAATTAGACTCTATTTAAACATTTTCCATGATGGGAAAATCATTATAATATGATTATTTATTCCATATTTTAGACTGCTCTATTTTTTAAATCTAGTCCATGCTTATTGAACCTCACTCCTGCCCAAATTTCCTGAGAACCTTGAGATTTAAAGTGCTTTATGTATGAAACATCATATAAACCCAGTGATTAAAACCATGTAATGTTAAGAGAAAATCCATTGTCCATTAGATTATAGTTATGTTTAAAGTCTGTGTGTATGTCTCTCTCTGTGTTTTTCCCACTCCCCTTTCTCTTTCTTTCTTCCTCTTTCCACTTTTCCCTTTCCTTATCCTCTCCACTCTTTGTTTCTTTCCTTCTTTTTTCTCCCTCCTTTTCCCCCTTCCCTTTCCCTTTCTGTTTCCCTTTTCCTCCCTCTTTCCCTTTCTTTCTCCTCTTCCTCCTCCTCCTCCTTCTCCTTCTATTCTTTATTCTTCTTTTCCTTCTCTTTATTCTCTTTCTTCTTCTTTTCCTTCTATTCTTCCTCCTCCTCCTTTTTTTTCTTCTACTCCTCCTTTCTCTTTCTTCCCCCTATGTACTCCTTAGTTTATTATAATCTGTATTAATCCTCTGATTTAACTGCTTACTTTGAAAAGGAAATTTACTCCTATTTTTGATTGCCTTTTGTATAACCAGACGCTGGGCATTTTCTTTGGCTGTCCCCCTGCATGGAATGTTTTCCTTTTTTTGTATCCTGCATTCCCAGCTTCCCTCAAGTGTCAGCTAAAATACCATCATCTACTTATTCCCTCTCAATTCTAGTGCCTTCCATCTATTATTGACTGTTTAGTTTGTATGTAGCTTCCTCTTTTATAATTATTTATGTGTTCTTTACTCCATTAAACAGAGAGTTTCTTGAAGGAAGGGACTTTTATCTTTCTTGGTATCCTTTGTAGGTTGTTGTTGCTTGTCCTTTCTCAAAGAAGACCAAGATATCAAGAAAGTGAAGCCATGACTTGCAAATGAATTGAATTTAAGTGAGGTAAGGCTGTGCAAAGTCACCAGTCCCACTTTCTCCTCTGGAGTCATCTGGGTTAAGTGGAAAAATATAGATCAGAATGATGAGCTAACCCTCGAACCAATGGGATATCTTGGCCTTTTAAAGCTAAGGTCTTTCCCAAATCTTAGTCTTCAACACAAAGCCTGACACCTCGTAAGCACTTGATAAATATTTATTGACTATATGGATAAATTAACAATCAATTCTTGCAAGTCAATTATATGATTCTAGCATACAACTATAGGGAAAAAATAAAGCTTGTCTACCCAGCGGTATTCTTCAATCCTGCTACACCACTGGCAGTGTTTATATTCTCTTCTTCCTATCCTCCACAAAGTAAAAATAACATTTTCCTTTATAGGGGAACCAGATCCCAGATTAGAACTCTATACATGCCTTATTTGACCCAGCTATATTTACATTAGATGGAAACATGTACATATATGTATATATAGATAGATATAGATATATAGATAGATAATATAGATAATATATATATATATATGTATATCATACTTCCATTAAGTTGAAATCTGCTTTTTAGTAATGTACTTACTTCCATTAGATTTTAATTTATAAAGTTGACTTTTCTCTTCCTCCTCATCAACTCTTCCTCTATGATTTCCTAATTTATTACTTCCTTACCTACAGCAAAGACCTTGCAAAGACCATACCATAGAGCTCAGGTATCCCATCTTTCTGATTTTTGATAACCTGTCCTGGGAGTAAGCCCATATGCTTCACTTCACTTCACTCCCACTCCTTTGTCAACTCCTCTACTACCTCTAGATTACTGTCTCCCAGCTTGCAACAACTATGGTCTGGAATAAGGCCAGTCACTTGATTAATGGTTGCTTGTCTCCCTCCTCCCTGTTCTCATCCCACACATATACTTCCAATTTCAGTTCTGGAACCCTGAAGCAAAACTATCAAGTCCAAAATTTTCCTGAAAGTCATGTGTCAACTTAATCCCTTGTGAGCCCATTTATCATACCTGTAACTTTAGGGCAGCAAAGTATTCTTCCCTAATCATTCATCACTCTAAGTATACTTCCCTCCTCCTTTCAAAGGAATGGAATCACCTTGAGGGCAGGGGCTTACATTTTATTCTTTGCTTTTATAGTTATATTGCTGGTGTTAACATAGTACTTGACATATATGGCTCTTCATTTATTTAACAGATGGAGTACAGCTTGTTAAGATCATTTTGGATCCTAAGTCATTCTGATCTTTGTACTAACTGAAAATTTCATGTGGTCCATATCTGGATCCAAGTCTGATAAAAAGAAAAATTCAACTAAACAGAGCTCCTTCAGAAAAAAAAAAAAAAAAGTCTGATAATAATCAATTAATTGCATTCTCTGGGTAAAGTCATCCAACCAGTTACAAATTCATTTAATTCTACTATCATGCAGTCTTGTTTATCAAAGAGAAAGATGGCAGCTAGAGACAATGCAACTTCAGAAAATAAAATTGTAAAATCTTATGGACAAAGATAACAGAAGATCAGTTACAGTGTAACCTGAAACAATAAAAAGATACAAAAGCAGGCAAAACAAGTCTAAAGAAAGCTTAAGAAGAACAAAACTCTCTCAAGATCATATGAAAATAAAAATCACAAAATACATGAAAACAAAAGAAAAATGCAAATATGTTTAAATATATACATATATATGTATAAAACATATTATTTAACAATAAGAGAAGAGCAATTACACACACAGACACACACACACACATTCTAATAATACAGTCCCAAATATGCTTATTGTAGAGGATATAGAAATGGAATTAATAAGAACAAAGAAGGGGAAAGCAGTAGTATTAGACCATGTCTGCAAAAAAGAGAGTCTTTATGAGTATATGTAAGAATCAATTCACAAGGCATCTTTGACAACAAGAGCCCAGAAACTCTTTCTCTTTCTCTGACTTTGGGGGGAAATGGTAAGCTCTCCCCTGACAGACCCGCTCAGGGAATCAAGAAAAAAGTGCTTTCTTTCTGTTATCTAGGTGGGGCTAGTTGAGTACAGGACCACTCCTACTTACTGGAGATTACAATTTATTGAGTTGGAAAATAACCCAGAGACACTCATTCAATACCAAGATTTTCTATTCTGATTCCAGCTCACACTGCACCCAGCCCCCATCAAGAGCTGTCCCCAGCTTCTAGCCTAGGATTCACTTATAAAAAGAGCCAACTTGGAGCTCTATCCTTGCAGAAGGCCTAAAGTAGTTTGCTTAGCTGCAACCCTCTAACCACTGAAATGATATTTTCTTTCAGTGTTACCCCTTCTTTATCTTTCTTACCTATTTCTCTTACAAGACCTTATTCACTTTCTCTGCTACAGGATTTCTCTACTAGAAACTCTCTCTGCTAGGACACCCCCACTAGAAATTTTATATCCCTTTGTTGGGACCTGCCACCAAGGAATTCAGCTTTTCTATTCATGCATAGCAAAGGCTGACTTCCCAGTGACAATAATAAACTTCTTTTTGCCAGTCTAGCTTTTTTGGGTTCATAAATTCCTTTACAAAGGACCTCTGAACCAACCACAGGAGTTCCCACAACTCTGTGCCCTGTGCCGAATCCTAGGGGAATCAAGGGCACCCTATGCCAAACCTTATCATTCAGGGACATAACTCCAAACCTCTTCATTTGACTCCCTAACCTTCAGGAACCCTAAACCTCTTCATTTGGTTCCCTAATCACCAGGAATCCAGGGCAGCCAAATCTCTTCATCTTGAGATGAAAATACAAAAGATGTGGAGTGGAGGGGGATGGGAAATCTCAGCTGTTATTAATATTCCCAGAAAAGTTGTCCAAAATAATATCAATAACTACCATCCAGTATGAATATTTTCTATTTACATAAAATAATTTAGAAGATTAATATGCAAAGACATCTTTGACGAGAACATTAGTGGAGCCTAGATAGACTTTTTCAGGGGAGATATCTATAATCCAGAGATTCTGGTCTCTTTGTTGCTCTTTACCAAAAAATATTCAATCTCCTAACTCCAAAAATTTTCATTGGTTATTCCCCATGCATAGAGTATTCTGCCTCCCCTGATATGTTTCCTGGCTTTCCTGACTTCCTTTAAGTCCCAAAGGAAATCCCAACTACTATAGGAAGCCTTTCCCAATTCCTCTTAATTCTAGTACTTTCTTTCTGTTTATTATTTCCTATTTATCATATGTCAATATAGTACATATTTTTTTGGTCTGCTGTTTGCCCCATTAGATTACAAGCTTTTGCTTCTTTTTTGTATCCTCAGGACTTAGCATGATGACTAGCACAGCATAGATGCTTGATAAATGTTTATTTACTAATATGACTAGCTAATTATGACACATAATTAGCTGGGAAATTTATAGAGCTTGCCCAATTGTGTAGAGATAGAAATAATAAAGACAGATATATAAATATTGACATATATTTAGACAGAGAGAGATCAATAGATAGTCATAGATATAGAAGTAGATGATACATTTATATGAATATTGATATTTGAGTCAGGTAATTCAAATGGACAAAGACTTAGTTTCAGAAACAAGTATGTAAACTATTCAACCTCTAGCAAATTGTAAAGTTCCTTAAATGATACCAAACTACCCAGAAAACAAAGGCTCACTTAAAAAAAAAAAAAAAATTAGGATTTTGTCATTGTTATATGACTGCAAGTCATAGAATACTACAACCTCTAAAGAATTAAAAATTAATATCACAAAGAGGATATGACCATTATGTGAACAGCTACCCATATGGCAGCTAAATAAATAAATGAAGAACACTAAAGAAGAAACAAAGTAAAGAATGTCAAAGGGAAATACATGATCAAAAAAGAAAATGGATTAGTTACATGGAAGGAATAAAAGCAATTGATTGGGCAGCCCATGTCCCAGGTGTTCCACTGTTATAGGTACCATATTAGGAGACAGTAATGAAGTTCCCCACCATAACCTTCCCTATCTAGTGAGCTGTGAAGCCTTAGGACATATTTAAGGGAGAATATAAAGAAGGGACACCACAAAAGGAATAAAAATTAAAAAGGTGTAGTCTGAATTATGGGAGAGAATATACAAGTCATTAAATTCTCAGATTTTTTGAGTATTTTTAGTATTTAGGTATCTACAACTCAACTCACATTTCTCCATATTGCACGTAATGGTATAGGATACTTTGTCAAATGTCTTGATAAAATCTAGATACTCTGTACCCACACATTTTCCTTATCTACCAGTTCTATTAAAAAGGAAATGAGGTTAGTCTGACATGAATTGATCTTTTGAATCCCTAGACACTACTAGTGATAATTTTTCCCCTTTCTCAATGTCTAAAATTGTCAATATAATTCAAATGTAAATTTAAAGATGGATATTCTGCCAGCTAACCAGCCCATCATCAGAAGACTCTTCAGAAGAGTTCCCAGGTTATAGCATACAAAAGTTGCAATATAGCATATAGTGATGTATGACAATATAGCAAGTAGTAATGGCAACCACCAGTACTTTGAGGCTACCATTAAAAGACACAAATATTTCATGTGAGAGAAGAGGATATTCTCAAAAATAGCAGGGGTAATCAGGGAAGCTTAATCTCTTGGAGTGGGACACCTTCTATAGAATTGGTTGTGTACATGAGAGCTGCCACAATCTTAATTACTTCTGGCATTCAAAGAAGTTAAATCATTAGTTCTATGGGATAGACAAAGCTGCTATACTCTTAGCAGAGGGTAAGAAAATGAAATGCAAATAATAATCAATGCCTTGTCCTATTTAAAACTGAAGAAATTAAATATGTATATATTAAATAATGGATCCTGCAGGATATTCAAAAAGTCAAAGAGACCAAAGAAGGATTTTTACTAGGAAATACTACAAATTTAAGATTTTTATTTATAATAGATTACTTTGGAGAAGTAAGTAAAAAGATAAACAGAAAAGTTTTCTTGAGTAATCATTATTCTAACATCATTACCAATCAACCCTTACCACATCTTCTTACACATTTTTCAGCTTTTATTCATTTATCCATTAAATTCTGTCATTTCTAAAAGCATTTATTATTAATTTAATAAACACATACTCAAAACTAGTGTGGAGCCAACATGGCAGAATATTAGAGCATTGAGCAGAACCCTTTCAATATTCCTTTCTGCACAACTTTACAATAATGCCTCAGATAAGATTCTGGAATGGCAGAGTTAACAAAGGCCACAATGAGACATTCTTCCTGCCCAAGACAACACAGGAGGTTAGAAAGAGAGATACAGAACACAGAAGAGTAGGCTGTCCTTAGCTCAGGTGGATGAAACATCAGTGGCAGGACTGAGTTGTAGTTATAGAAGCAGCACCATCTGCAGCTTTAGGAACTCTCATGTCAGAGACATTAAGGGGACTTGGCAACTGGTCATAAGAATTTAGAGGGTACAACCTCTGTGCTAGCATTGGATACAGGAGCAGAGAACTCTTACTTGTACTCCCTTCTGAATCTTAGTACAAGGACTGGAAGGAGGTCAATAGAATATGGAAGCCTTGAGGGATAGAATTAATTATAATTCTAAAGGATCAGGTTCCTATTCTGGGTAAGGACCAGAATATAAACCAGGAGAGCAATGATCATATATTTCCCCAGACCATACTACCTTGGAGCACCAAAAACGATCAAAGCCCCAAACTCATTGAAAACAGTAGGATGAAAAAGCATGACACTTGATACAGACCTTCTCCCCCACCTCCATTACTACATTTGCACACCTATCAGAAACACAGCCCAAAATTAACATAAAATTTCAAATGAAGAAATGAATTGGGAAAATAAGAAAACAGCAAAAATAACAGAATTTGGCTAACTAATAAAAACTATCATGGTAACAGACAACAAACTCAAAAGACAATGAAAGCAGAACAGTCACATGAAAAGTTGAAGAAAAAAATGTAAATTGGACACAAGTCAAATAAGAATTTCTGAAAGAGCTAAAAATGATTTTTAAGGACCCATAAGTGCAAAAATATTTATACCATTCTCTTAGAGCAAATCAGAATCAGAAATTGAGGGGATGCCTATCAATTGGGGAATATTGTAGTCCTTCATGAAATCAATCAAAGTGAAATGTATTATATACAAAGTAATACCAATGTTATGGGATAACAGTAACACAATGATCCATAACTATCCTGAAGGACATATGATGAAAATTGCTATCCATGTCCAGAGAAAGAACTGATTATGGCTCAAAGAACTGATTGTGGCTAAAAAAAAAAAAAAAAAAAAAAAATTGAAGTATACTCTTTTATTTTATTTAGTTTTGTTGAGGGCCTTTTTTTTTTTTTTTTTTTTTTTTGGTGGGGGAAGGAGGAGACCTTTTTTTTCTTTTCATAACATGACTTTTATGGAAATGTTTTGCATAACTTTAAATGTGCCTTCTTAATGGCAGATGAGGGTAGGGAGGAAGAGAAATAATCTGGAACTCAAAATTTTAAAAACAAATGTAAAAATTATTATACATTTAACACAGGAAAATAAAAATATTTAAAAAAGGAAAAAAAGATTTTCAAAATCAAGTAAGAGTATAGAGAAAAACATTAGGCAAAAAAAGAAAGCAAAAGGAAAAAAAATATGAAAAAAATGCAAAAAACAAAAAAAAACCCTGAAGAAAATAAATCTTTAAAAACAGAATTGAACAAATAGAAAAAGAGGTACAAAAACTCACTAATGAAAATAACTCCTTAAAAAGCAGAACTGGTCAAGTTTAAAAAGACATACTGAAGAAAATAATTCCTTTAAATGTAAAATGGGACAAATGAAAGCTAATGAAATACCAAGAAACAATAAAACAAATTCAAAATAATTTATTTTAAAAGAGAAGAAAATGTAAAATATCTCTTAGGAAGAACAACTCTCCTGGGAAAGTAGATGGAAATGAAATCATTTAAGAATTATTGGATTACCTAAAATTCATCATCAAAGAAAAAGTTTAATATCATATTTCAAAAAATTATCAAAGAAAATTATCAATGTATATTCTAAAACTAGAAGGCAAAATAAAAATTGGAAATTGAAGGGATGCCTTCAAGATGTGATATATTATTATGACAGAATATTATTGTTCTATAAGAAATGAGAAAATGAATAGTTCCAGAAAAAAAAACTTGGAAGACATATGAATTCATACAAAATGAAGTAAGCAGAACCAGGAGAACATTGGATACAATAACAATATTATAAGAATGATCAACTATATGAATATGAACAAAAATGATCAAGACAATGATCCAAGGCAATTCTAAAAACCCATGATGAAAAAATGTTATCTATCTCCGGACAGAGCTGATAAACTATGACTACAAAGTGAATCATACTTTTCTTAAAAGAACTATCTTTATTTTTAATGTTTATTTATTTATTTATTTTTGCTTTTGTAAAATTGACTTACATGGAAACATGTTTGGCTATAACCTCAATGTAAAATTGAAGTCAAATTGCTTGCCTTCTCAAAGAAGTGAGAGGGATGGGAATAGGGAGAGATTTTAGAACACATACTTTCTTTTTTAAAAATATTTAACAAAATAAATAAAAACCATATAAAAACATATAATCATTACCTACTTTGTACAAAATGTTGTCCATGCTAGTACAAAACCAAATAAAACTAAGTATCTACTTAATTCCTGGGATGGGGAAAAGACTATATAACCCAGAGAGACCATCTAGACTTCTAAAAATTAATCCAATAATTGAACAAACATTCTGTGACTGGCAGTAGAGGCACACCCCTTGAAGCCTTAGAGTAGCAGGTCAACTCATTGTTATTAAAATCCTGGATCCACCCCTCTATCAATTATATCATAAAAAAAAAGGAAGAGTCTGATGAGACTCTTGTCTGTAGCCTTAAGGCAATATATTTTTCTCCAAGTATCATAGCACAAGACTAGCTTATCCAAGGGTGCAGAGCTGGATTATAATGAAAAATGAAGGAATAAAGAAAGAAAGGGAAAGGGGGAGGGAAAGAAGGAAAGAGGGAAAGAAGTGAAAGGAGGAATGTAGAGAAGAGAGATGGACAGAAAGATGGAAGGACAGAGGAACATAACAAAAGGAAAGAGAGACAGAGACAAAAGATTACTTATGGAAATGGGGAGGGAGGAAAAGTAAGAAAATGAAAATGGAAAAGGAACAAGGAGAATGAGGAAGAAGGAAGTAAAGTGGTCAAGAAAGAAAAAAAGTCTCCTTCTCCCTGTAATGTTGGAGAAACTGAGCAAGATAGAGATTAGAGAGTGAGTATTCAATACAGAATTTATTAAATGGAGAGATTTACTAGGACCAAATGGATCCATGGTTGGTCCCAGGGTTGAAGGAGACTATCATCTCAAAGAATCCAGCCCTGAATATCGGATATTCTTTTATCGGGTAACAAGAACAATGACATAATGGGGGAGGCACCTGGATGGGGATTGCCTAATGGGGGGAGGTACCTAAAATGAGGATGACATAATGGAGGGCAAAATGTAGGGAGGTATTGGAGAGGCTCCTGATATTCTAATGATGTCTAAAATGGATAAAGACCTTTATCCCATCAAACATTAAGAGGGAATGATTATAGCCTAAGGTCTAAGATATAAGACCTTTATCCTAACTTTAAGAGGGAATGGTTATAACCTGAGGCAGAGTAACTGAATAGGACAATTAGGGAAACTGGGTCAGGACTTTAAAAGAGAACTGTGGCACAACATCCCATCCATTTATATTATACTGCATATGTGAAAAGTTACACAAATGGACATCAAATTTTCTATTTTTTTATATCAAAGAAAAAGCTGCATATGCATATTAAATGCAAATTAATTTGATAGAATATAAAAAGACACTACCTTTAAGAAGCTGTCTTAAATTCTTCTTTAAATAATAATTCATTTAATCAATACTAATTTCAGTACTTTTAGGATTTGTGATTTCCTCAAGTATGGGTCATCCCTTCACTGACAAAGCAACACCTCACTCTTCAAAAGGAGACAGCCTTGTTTCATTTCCTGGTTCAAAGAATTCATAATCTCATGGCAAGATTGATAGTTTTTTCAAATTTAAGTTGGCTGATCCTCAGAAGACAAACATTAAAACCATCTCCAAATTGAAATCAAATTGAAAATCTTTTTGATAAAAAAGTTATCTAAGTCATTTTAAGTTTATATAATTTATCCTTCAATATATGAGCAGAATTAAGAATTTTTGAAAAATACCTGAAAGAGAAGAGAAACAAACAGAAGTACTAGAAGAAATTAATTGAGAACCTACTACCTTTGAACAACAGAATTATTTTTAAAAAACAATAAGCATTATTAATAATAGGAATATTTTTGGAATAAAGAAATGTTCACCCCTTGAGTCTTCCCTATCATAATTTCTTAGAAAGTGAAAAAATTATTTTGGTTGTCTTTAACAAATTATCTGAATAGAAAAGAAAGCAATGAATAGGAGTTGATTTCTACCAGAAGAGAGAAGATTTTCCAATCAAGAGAATTATGGGAAGAGGAAGAGAATGGAATAAACATTTATATTCCACTATGTTCTGGGTACTGTTCTAAATATTTTTTAAAATAAACATTTTATTTCAATAATCCTATGACCTAGGTTCTATTATTCTAATTTATAGTTGAGGACACTGAGGCAAATGTAGGTTAAATTACTCCAAAAATCACACAAATAACAAATGCCTGAGACTAGACTTGAACTCAGATTCTTTTGACTCCTGGACCAGCTGTGCCATATATCTGCTTCAAATTGGATATAAGATAAGTAGGAGATAGTGAGAAACTGAAGATAATATTTACATTGCTAGCAGAGACTGGAAGCTTGCCCTCTGAAATAACAAAAATGTAGGTGATAGGGAGGCAAAAGATAGTGACTACAATTTTGGACATGTTGTATTTAAGAAGTCTATTGCAATTACGACAGCTCTGAGGTACCATGACACACTCCCTAATATGACAGGAAAAGATAATGATGAACATTAGATAATAGATGAATGTGAGAAAACTGGGACATTAATACATTGTTGGTAGAGTTGTGAACTGATCCAACCATTCTGAAGAGCAACATGGAACTGTGGCCAAAAGGCTATCAAACTGTGTGTACCCTTTGATCCAGCAGTGTCTCTACTGAACCTGTATCTCAAAGATATCATTAAAAAGGGAAAAGGACCCACAAATAAAAAAAAAAAAAATGTTTGGTAGCAGCTCTTTTTGTAGTGATAAGAAACTGAAAACTGAGTGGATGCCCATCAGTTGGGGAATGGATGAATAAATTATGATAAATGAATGTTGTAGAATATTTTTGTTCTATTAGAAACATTAAGCAGGATGATTTCAGAAAAACCTGGAGGGATCTACAAGAACTGATGCTGAGTGAAGTGAGTAGAATCAAAAGAGCATTATACACAGCAACAAGATTATATTATGATTAATTCTGATGAACATGGCTCTTTTCTTTTCTTCTTTTTTTTTTTTTCATTTTACAACTGTTTCTTTTTAAAAAAAAAAAATTATTAAAGCTTTGTATTTACAAAGTATCTGCATAGGTAATTTTTCTACATTGACCTTAGCAAAACCTTCTGTTCCAAATTTTCTCCTCCTTTTCCCCACCCCCCTGCCCTCAATGGCAAGTAGTCCAATTCATGTTAAATATGCTAAAATATAGAACATGGTTCTTTTCAACAGTGAGATGATTCAGGTCAGTTCCAATGGTCTTGTGATAGAGAGAGCTATCTGGATCCAGAGAAAGAATTATGGATACTGAATATGGATCATAACATATTTTCACTTTTTTTTGTTGTTTGCTTGAATTTTGTTTTCTTTAATTTCTTTTCCTTTTTTGATCTGATTTTTCTTGTGCAACATTATAATTGTGAAAATATGTATAGAAGAATTGTACATCTTTAACATATATTGGATTACTTGCTATCTTGGGAAGGAGATAGAAGAGAAGGGAGAGGAAAAATCTGGAACACAAGGTTTTGCAAGGGTGAATGTTGAAAACTCTTAATATATTTTGAAAATAAAAAGCTCTAATAAAAATAAAATAAAATATTTTAT
Source organism: Sminthopsis crassicaudata (assembly GCF_048593235.1). NCBI lineage: Eukaryota > Metazoa > Chordata > Mammalia > Dasyuromorphia > Dasyuridae > Sminthopsis > Sminthopsis crassicaudata. The sequence goes on along the minus strand of NC_133618.1, from coordinate 107,824,715 downwards.
GCAGGAATGTAAACAAAACCAAAAGAAAAAGTTTATTGCACAACCAATTGGAGATGTCTGAAAGATAGTTGGAGGTGTAAAACTAAAGGTCAGCAAAGAGGTTGGGACAGGATTGTTCTAAGGGAAAAGTCCAAATCTGCTTCTACTTGGCCATTTATGCAAAGACTTTGACTCAGTATATTAAATTAAATAAAATACACATACATATTTATACAGTAATCCTTTCTATGTCATGATTTTCCCATCATGGTTTCAAAGGGTTGGCATAAGAAATTAAATTGGAATTTGAAGTTTTGTAGAAGACAAGCAACATAGCAAGGCCAGCAGATAGCATAGAGTCTATGACCACATGCTTAACCCAAATTTTATAATAAAGTACTATAAACATCCCATGAAAGATTTTTTTTTTTAATGAGGGTTATTTTCTAGTACAAAGGCAAGAAGAAATTTTATATATATATTGTCCAAATTGCCAGGGCACCATGCCCTTAATCCCTGTAATATGGAAGGAGTAACATACACACACATACATATATACACATATATATGCATAAGCATATATACAGTATGTCTCCAAGCCTTTTAAGCTACTAATGCTTATGTATGCATATGTGAGTATAAATGTATACATATATATGTGTACTTATGTATATATGTGTACAGTACACATATAATACATATACATATGTATGTTACGAAAGGAAAGCTAGCATTTGTGTTGCTTTAAAGTTTTCAAAGCACTTTACATACTCAAGTGAGATACATATCAGTTTGTATTTTCAAAATCTTCCAAAACTCTTAGTGGTTTCAATCTATTAAAGTTTAAAATGCACTAAGATGTTGGGAACCCTGTATATATTCAACCAAGTTTAGAAGAGGGCAGTTAGATGATACAGTATACAAGCATGGAAATACCCAGAGTCAGGAAGATTTGAGTTCTATGGGTCTCAGATATTTATTGGCTATTTGAAACTCTGCAAGACATTTAATATCTATCTTGGTTTCCTAATTTGTATATGAGAACAATAGTGCCTACCTCCTAGGATTTTTTAGAGGATAAAATAGAGTAATATGTGTAAAGTTTTGCAAACCCTAAAATGCTATATAAATACAATTTATCATCATTATCATCTTCTCTTTATGCAATAGACTTTTTCTGAATAAAAATGGTGCACTTCCAAGCACTTCCAAAAGTTAACGTAGAAAGAAAAGTTTTGATGACTTCCCTTTTATACAGACCCAAGAAATTAGTCCATTGTGAAATGACAAAGAGACAAAACTCAACAAGGAACATATAGTATATTATATAGTAAGGTGTTAGAGATATGTGTCCAATTCAGACACCTCCAGATGACCTAAACCCTATGGAAACAAATTCTCAAATTATGCCATTCCCCCTTTCCCTTGGGTGACTTTAATAAAATCTGTAAAACAAACAACAAATTAGCTATTCCAAAGCAGATGGGGCTGTCCAGCTGCTCTGTGGCCCTGAGACCTCCATCGCTCCAGACTTAGTTTCACAAGCATATTTACAAACTATTCCATCTTGCTGGTGATGACCCCAAAAAAGTGATTTTCTTGCATTGATCTCATTTGCAACACCTCTAACTTAAGCTAGACACTCTGAGAAGAAATTAGAAATCACCATCCCCCAGTTGAACTGGAATATTGGTTTAAAATTTTCTATGAATTATTTCCCTGTATTACACCCTAATAAAAAAGTTTCCATCATTGTTTAACTTGGAAGGAGCTACATCCAGACTCCTTTCTGACCAAAGCTTGGTGATATGTACTTCAGAGTTAGATCTGTAAAAGACATTTAAGAATAACTACTCCAACCCCTTTATTTTTTAGATGAGGAAACTGAGTCCCAGTGAGGTTAGGTAAATTTTTTGAGAATACACAGGCAGTGAGTAGAACTGCCAGGCACTCTTGCTATAAATCTAGTGCTTTCATCACAGCAAATTCACAAAAAGGAAGAGGCCAAGGAACTCTAATCACAGTGTCTATCTATTGCTAGATGGGCCAGCCAAAGGAGACTTACTATCTTTCTCCCCTAGTACCTTGTTTTCATATTTGTATCTATAACTTTTCCTTCACTTCCTACATAACTCTATTTTGTCATCTATGGGAACAAAATTTAATTGCATGACAGATTCATTCCTTGTTTAAGGCACAAATTAAGACAAACAATAATGGTGGCAACAAAAATCAACTAGCCCTCCCTCAATACATAGACTTTTCTTATTTACATAATATTTTTAAGTAAGGACAGCATGTTTTACTCACAGCTAGTGATACAGTAGATAGAATATAAGTTCAACTCTGGTCAAAGATACATATTTTCAATGTGACCCTAGGCAAATCACTTAACCTCTGTCTTAATTTCTCATTTATAACATGGGAAAAGAAATTACGAGCAGTGTAGTCATAAAGATTAAATGAAATAATAATTATAAAATGCTTCACACAATGCTTGAAACATAATATGTACTATAAAAATGTAAGGTATTATTATTATTATTAAAGTTATCCCTCCAAGATACTTTCACATTTTCCCAATCAATATTGCTACTTCTTTTATACTATTAATTGAATATATAACTAAACTGATAAATAAAGAGACAGGAGAGCTAGACAGAGAGAGGGAGAGAAAGAGAAACAGAGAGAAAGACACACACAGAGAGAAAGACAGACAAAGTGAAGAGAGACAGAGAGAAAGAGAAAGTAAGTATTCTTTTCATTTTCCTTAAGGGAAAGAAGTTAAAAAGGAAAATAATTTAACTTATATACTGGTAAACTCTTACTTGAGGTTTTGTTATTGTTGTTGTAGTTTGTTTGTTTTGGATTACTTTACCTATCCTTAGGGAGAATGTAAAGAAGTCAACTATTTTTAAAGCTAAGAAAATGATCCTCTATTCCATCTTTATGTTTTTATCTAACTATATACATCCCATGAGAATTAACCAGATTTAAGGCTTCTGGACTTTTTTTAAGGTAATAATCTATTTTCAAGGCTTGTTAAGTAAAATGCTCTGAAGGTATTGAAATATGTTCAAATTGAAGGAATAGAAGTTGCTGCAAATCACCATTCTAACTATCAGTTTTCATTCTCTAGTACATGAAATGTTGATGTAACCTATGTAAGAGATTGGAATGAATATACAATATCTACAGCACATGTACTATAAGCCAATCTCCTGAATCTGGGTATCCCCTAATCTCTATTTCATAAAACTGAAGATAGTTTAAATATGCACTACCACCAATGATGGAGACATCATTGTTGTTGTTATCATCATCATCGCATTAAAATGTCACTTTAAGTCTTGGAAAGCATTTTATGAATATTATCTCATTTTATCCTCATAATAACTTTAGGAAATAGTTACTATACACATACATGAGCACATAGTTAAATACACACACATATGCAAGATTACAGTCAGGAAGATCTAGATAAAAATCATGTCTTTGACATGTACTGGTCACATTATTCTGAAAAGTCACAGATGAGATATAGATCTGTATCATTCATAGAGGGAATTTATATGGCAGGGGTCCATCACATTTATAAAATCACAAATATGGACTAAACATGCATTCATTCACATATACACACCCAAATGTAGTTGCATATGTAGCACATTCTCCCAATTCCCATTCTTACCGCCACATTGGGTCTCCACAGGTTTGCCATACTCACCCCCAAACACATGTGCTATATATTTAAGCACATAAACTATATATATTTTTTCCAAATATATTCCAGTCAGTGGAGGATTAGTTTGGTTCCAAAAATTTTATATGTACCATGGAGAAAGCAGAAGCAGGTCTTGACAAAAAAAGAAAATATAAGATTGCCTCTGATAGAGACTGGTTGTGACCACTGTGAGTTCCTTAATGTCTCAGTGGCCCCAAGTAATTCACTAATACCCAAATTTTGAGAATTGATAAAAAAAAATTCTTGTTGGGAGATCACTAGACTGATGAATCAAAGATCCATTAAAAAGAAAATGTGTACATACACAATTACCTAGCTGTCAGGTGTTATATATGGTAAGTTATGCATGAATAGATAGACAGATAACTACTAAAACAAGCACAATAGGACAACATGTTCCTTAATATTTTGTTCTTTTTCACTTTTCCAAATCTGTTGCTGAGGTGGAATAACATCACATAGCAGTGATTCTATTAATCAGATCACTTCTGTCAACACACCTTATAAGTGGCCCTTTTAAAATGAGAACAATGTGGTCCAGCATCCGAAGAACCTCCCAAAACTATCATTGTGAGATAACAATAAGCATAGTTTAATTGACATATTCAGTGTTTCAAATAAATGAATTTTACCAGGTAACCAAATATTATTATTCTTTCAAATACCACATTTTAAATGTAATTTTTTTCTGAGATAAATTTTATATTTTCCTGCCTTCATGAAAAAGGAATCTTCCCATACTCCAATGAGATACAATAACAGAATTTAAAACACATTATGTCCTTTTCATGAATATCTAGAGATTACTGAGAATACATTTTAATTTTATTGTAACAATACACTTTTTTTTTCTTCCCTCAAGATTAGTTTTGCAATTGGCAATGTTGTTGATTTTCCTATCTTTCATTCCCTCATACCTTTCCAATTGCCTAACTTTAGTTTTCTGTGAGGTAAGTAACTTCAAAATCAAATTCGTTAAGAATTGTATGCTTTTAAAATTAGTTTTATTTCATTAAATATTTCCTAATTGCATATAAAATTTTAATCAGTTTTTAAAATTTGAGTTCCAAAATCTTTCCCTCCTTTTTGCCTCTCTTCCCTCCTAGAGAAGGCTAGCATTTTGTTATCAATTATACACATGAAGACATAATGCATTGTAAGTTAAGAGTCATTAGGGTCAGAGTGATTAAATATATAGCTTTCATATAAATTGATTGTGATAAGTATCCCAGTTTCTCAGAGGCCTTGTGGAATTTTGGGTAATACTCCAGAAGACACAATCTAACTTGCAAATTATTAGAATGTAACTGTTTTTAAAATACAAAGCTGCTCATACATAGTAGGTGTTTGATAAATTCTAGTTGTTTGATTAGAGAACAATATCTATAAAATCAAGGAACTGAATAAGTATTTATGAAGGCAGGAAGTAAAATTCAATAGGAAAATTTAAAAATTAAATTAAAAAAAAAAAAAAGCAACAACCCTGAAATCCATTTGTGTAAAAAAACAGAACCTGGAAAAAAAAACAAAAAACTGTCAAGGTATTCCTACTAAAATTGAAGGTTATAATCATTAGGTAAGTAAGCTATATTTACTAGTGGAGGAAAAAACTAGCGATTACTTATGGAATTACAATAAAGGTAACTCCAAAAAGAATCTCAGAATGTGTAAACCTGATGTAAATATAAATATAAATCAATTACTAGCTTATTATTTCATTAAATTGAAGATGGAAAGGACCAATTCTTGAGTCTCAGTGTTTGCCTCCTGGGGTCCTAGATAGCTTTTCCTGTCAAATTAAAATAAAAAAGATAAATAAACATGAGAAATTAAGAATGTCGAGGTATGTGAAGGGGAAAGGGAAGAAGGGGGAAAATGATGTTTCACAATTATTATCCAAGCTAAGAGAAACAAAATTACTTGATCATAAATTCAAGATAATCTGGTTTTCTTTATGAGTTCCCATTTTATTAATGAAAGGAAGGTAACACCTTATTGTACCCGGGTGAATTAAAATGCCTATTTGAAGAAGCAATCCTCCATAGGGGTCTTTAATAGAATCTGTGAATGGTTCTAGAGTCAGATAATTTAGCTGTAAAAAGGCAATATTAATATTAACCTCTCTAGGTGCAGAGACCTACCTTGAGGGGCATAGGGACAGGGAAATGTTAACAGAATGAATCAGACACATCATTTCTTTTTTAAAATGTGAACTATTTCAGAGGCAAAAATTGGATAAACGTATTCTACAAAATTGCTTACAACTTATACTGTTATACCTTTGTGCCTCTTGCCAATAACAACACTGACCAGCAATTCAGCACTTCCACTGTTGCTAATATTATTTTCTGACTTCATCTTCAGGGGGTATGACTTGTGAGAAGTCTAATAGAGATGCATTTAATCGAAATCAACTAAATGGAAAACTAACTTCCAAATGCGGTACAGTCTCAGAAGGAGCAATGTCAACACATTTCCAAATTAAATCCAGGTGCTCAGTAGGTATGCTACTAGAGCTTGGCTTTTTATCACAGATAACCACTATGGGAAAACGACCAAATGCATTTCACTTCACCTATTGGTCAATTAGAAAAGGGTAGACAGAATTTCTATTTGAACTTCAGTCCAGTCCAATAAGTACCTGCTATGTGCAAAGCATTGTTCTATAATCTGAGACTCCAAAAGAGAAATAAAAAATATTCTCTGCCCCCAAGAAGCTTATGTTCTATTACTTATTGCATTGTGGCCATGCACTTGTTAAATGCAGGTAAGTAGGCCAATTTTCAGCAGATTATGTTCCAGTCACTCCTTTCACATGGTTCATCTTTGATTTTTGGCAAGAATAACATTACCAACTGAACAACACTTATAAGAGTCAGCATATAAGTAGCTGGAAAAGTTGGTGTTTGTTCAGCACTTCACCACCATCACTTCCTTTGAGCTCAGAACAATAGAAAACAACCAGTTTGATAGGCAATTTTCAAAAGTGTGTGGACCCTACTTGATGCAGATAACCTTCTCCAGTGCATCTGTGATGTCATTGATTTTTGTCACAATACATTCATGTCTGCTCATCCTGTTGTCTATGTCTGCAACAGGGGCTACACTGTGAATACCAATGGAATACACAGGTGCTTGGTTATCACTGACTCCTTGTACATATGATTGCCCATCTTTTTTCCTAATCATATAGATACATGAAAGCATTGTTTACTCCTACACAACCCTTCCTTCTAATGATGGAGAGCAAGGCTACATAAAACCTCAAAAAAAAAAAAAAACCCACTTAAATTTGACTTTGAAATACATTCTGTTACTTGCATTTGAATTTGGATATATCAGATGTCCTTCCACCACAGTTTCAGTTTTAAAGGACTGAGAAGGGCTAACCTGAAGGAAATAGAAATTTATCTGATTTTCCCATATTAGCTTCTGTGCTCAGAACTCTTTCCTGATTCCCAATACCTGATGAAGATAGCATCATCTCCCTAACTAATCCAAAGCACCTGCCTAATATGAGTTGCCATGAGTTAACTGTGTGCTTAGCTGTATTTATTTTGTACAGCTTCCTTATATTGGGAAGGTAATTAAGAGTCTTAGTTTAAAAAGCTTCCTGCTGGGAGAAAAGTTGCATGGGCAGGAAGAATAAAAATCAGTAACAGATAATGAATAGTATAAACAATCAACTTTTATAATCTTAATCCTGTTGATAAAATCTTCCATAATGTAAATAATCCTTTTATATATATATATATATATATATATTCAGTTGACTGTGCTTATTGTAGAAATATATGAGGTTTAATTCAAAATATAGAGTATGAGGAAGTCAGTATTGGAAACACCTGGGTGCTAAGAAACCAATCAATATGAATGTGCTAAATCAGCAAAGTATAACCAGGGATTTCTTACCCTAAGACGTTAGTCCAGTGCCTGGATTAACTAAAATGAAGCAGCTTTTCAGAAAGTGGATTCCTATCTTTCTGACAGCTATGAACAATAAAAGAATGATAGGTAAAAATGAGGCATGCTATCTGATATTAAAGACAGGCTAGTTACCAGGACTTCCTTTGCATCTTTCTTGATTCGTTGTCCAGTACAGAAACAAGTTTTTATTAAATAACAACTAATATCATGTTCACTTGGTATCATTAAGTTACTCAGACTGGAAGTTGGTAGTAAAGTTTTCTAAGTATATTATATAATATATACTGAAAAGGGATGGAAAGAGGCTTCAAGCCAAGGCAGTAAACCTTTAACACTTAGGATCATCATTACTAGGAAGGCAGTGCAGATAAACTATGTTAGGAAGGCAGCAGTTAAAATCAATAGCAATGACAAGGGTATCTATTTTTTTCTTTTATACTGGAATAAACTCCAATCAACATACAGAAATGAGTCTGTTGTTCCTAGATGGCTTTTTATGTGTATCTACATTTATGTTTCTCATTATTGCTTGTAACCCCAGTGAGGGCTTCTGTGTTGGGCCACATTGTGGCTACCTGAGACTTTGGTGCCAGAGAACCCAAAAAGTGGAACAGTCGTGAATCTGTCACATCAATGACTGCTGCCTTCTTCCTAGAAAATTTCTCTTTACGGGACTTGTATGTGCAAGAATGTTTGTGGCTAGAAACTGGAAACTAAATGGATGCCCATCAATTGGAGAATGGCTGACTAAATTATAGTATATGAATTTTATGGAATATTATTGTTCTGTAAGAAATGACCAACAGGATAATTTCAGAAAGGCCTGGAGAGATTTATATGAACTGATGCTGAGTGAAATGAGCAGGACCAGGAGATCATTGCATACTTCAACAACAATACTATATGATGATCAATTCTGATGGACGTGGCCCTCTTCAACAATGAGATGAACCAAATCAGTTCCAATAGAGCAGTAATGAACTGAACCAGCTACACCCAGCAAAAAAACTCAGGGAGATGACTATGAACCACTACATAGAATTCCCAATCCCTCTATTTTTGTCCACCTGCATTTTTTATTTCCTTCACAGGCTAATTGTACACTATTTCAAAGTCTGATTCTTTTTGTACAGCAAAATAACTGTTTGGACACGTATACATATATTGTATTAGATTTATACTTTAACATATTTAACATTCATTGGTCAACCTGCCATCTGTGGGGGGGGGGGGGGAAGAAGGGGAAAAATTAGAGCATAGGGGTTTGGTAATTGTCAATGTTGTAATATTACCCATGCATATATCTGGTAAATAAAAAACTATAAAAGAAAAGAAAGAAAGAAATAAAGAAAAGAAAGAAAGAAAGAAAGAAAGAAAGAAAGAAAGAAAGAAAGAAAGAAAGAAAAGAAAAGAAAGAAAGAAAGAAAGAAAGAAAGAAAGAAAGAAAGAGAAGAAAGAAAGAAAAAGAAAGAAAGAAAGAAAGAAAGAAAGAAAGGAGAGCGGAGGGAGGGAAGGAAGGAAGGAAGGAAGGAAGGAAGGAAGAAAGGAAAGAAAAAAAGAAAGAAAGAAAGAAAGAAAGAAAGAAAGAAAGAAAGAAAGAAAGAAAGAAAGAAAGAAAGAAAGAAAGAAAGAAAGAAAGAAAGAAAGAAAGAAAGAAAAGAAAGAAAGAAAGGAAGGAAGGAAGGAAGGAAGGAAGGAAGGAAGGAAGGAAGGAAGGAAGGAAGGAAGGAAGGAAGGAAGGAAGGAAGGAAGGAAGGAAGAAGAAAGAAAGAAAGAAAGAAAGAAAGAAAGAAAGAAAGAAAGAAAGAAAGAAAGAAAGAAAGGAAGGAAGGAAGGAAGGAAGGAATGGAAGGAAGGAAGGAAGGAAGGAAGGAAGGAAGGAAGGAAGGAAGAAAGAAAGGAAGGAAGGAAGGAAGGAAGGAAGAAAGGAAGAAAGGAAGAAAGAAAGGAAGGAAGGAAGGAAGGAAGAAAGAAAGAAAGAAAGAAAGAAAGAAAGAAAGAAAGAAAGAAAGAAAGAAAGAAAGAAAGAAAGAAAGAAAGAAAGAAAGAAAGAAAGAAAGAAAGAAAGAAGAAAGAAAGAAAGAAAGAAAGAAAGAAAGAAAGAAGAAAGAAAGAAAGAAAGAAAGAAAGAAAGAAAGAAAGAAAGAAAGAAAGAAAGAAAGAAAGAAAGAAAGAAAGAAAGAAAGAAAGAAAGAAAGAAAGAAAGAAAGAAAGAAAGAAAGAAAGAAAGAAAGGAAGAAAGAAAGAAAGAAAAGAAAGAAGAAAGGAAGAAAGGAAGAAAGGAAGAAAGAAGGAAGAAAGGAAGGAAGAAAGGAAGGAAGGAAGGAAGGAAGGAAGGAAGGAAGGAAGGAAGGAAGGAAGGAAGGAAGGAAGGAAGGAAGGAAGAAAGAAAGAAAGAAAGAAAGAAAGAAAGAAAGAAAGAGAAAAAGAAAGAAAGAAAGAAAGAAAGAAAGAGAAACAAAGAAAGAGAAAAAGAAAGAAAGAAAGAAAGAAAGAAAAGAAAAGAACTGAGAAAAGTACAACTGGCTGTTTTTCAGAGAAACTATAGTTTGGATTTTTGTATAGGATAGGAGGACAGTCTAGATAATAAAAATCATTATAATAATTTTAAAAAAAGAAAGAAAATTTCCCTTTACAACATTTTTTAAGTCGTTTCTTCTTTTTCTCTCAGATACCTGTCAGATTTGGCAGGGGCTTGGAAGTCAGAGGGTATAGTTATCATGAATAAGTCATTGCAAGGACAAGGTCATCTGCTTAAGTTCCTTAGCATCATGCTGGAAGAAAGGGTCATTTCTAATTTAGAGATAGGCAGATGAGTTCTAGAAAGATTGATTTATTCAAGGTCATAAATATAACTAGGTAAAGTCAGAATAACATCAAGAACCCTAGTTTCCTATTTCTTTCACTACACTATTCCTTTAAGTAATGATGAAAAAAAATGCATAAATGATAAAACACTACAGTTGATGAAAGCAAACTTTCACATTTCCTTAAATAAGAAGTAAAATGGATTAATGTGAACTATTATTCTTTCTTTAAAAAGATTCAGGCCTATTCTATCCTTCATTCTCTGGATTTCACTACTGTTCTCTGCCCCCACATATATCCCTTCCTTATCCTTTTTCTATTTCCCTTTTATGTGTTGCCTTACTCCATTAGAATATAAACTCCTTGAGGCCTTGAGAATATAAGCTCCCTGGTATTTTTATCCCTAGTGCTTAGTACAGTGTCTTGCATGCAGTAAACACATAACAGATGCTTATTGACTGACTTTAGAAAAATGTTAGTGCTTTTCTCCATTCCACAAGTCATAGGTAAATGTGGAATACAAAAAAGATCAACCCTTCATGAAAGGTTCCTCCCCCTTCCTTAAGTGAAATGTCACCATTATATTATCTTCTCCTATACATAGGGACAACAAAAGTTCTCTTCTAAATAGTTTTGTAGGACAAGATAGGAAGCAAAGAATTGTACTTCAATTTATAAATATTATCAGTCTACTTGATTTTAGTCTAATTATACTTCATTTTATAAATGTGACTGCATCTACTTGGTTTTGGTCTACTTGATTCAATCTCTTTATGTTATTTCTTCTTTTAGAGTCATCAGTGAGAAAACTAGAGCCATACAATTGTGTTGCAAAATGTTAGAATCCTGTAGTTTCCTGATGTTCAAATAATGACACTTTAAAAAATGCTTTGAAGTATGCAAAATGCTTTCCTTACAATAACCTAGGCAGCTGAGTATTACAAATATTATCTCCATTTTACAAATTCAGAAATTGAGACAAAAGGAAGGTTAAATGACTTATCTGAGACCACAAAATGACTGGAGATAACAGTCATCCCTATATTTCCTTTGACTTCAAATCCAGTATGCTATGCAAACCACTGCAGTATCTCTGTCAAGAAAATCTCAGATGTATAGCAAAGAATTGGATATGAGTGAAAACAACAGAATAAAAACATGTTGTGCTACCTCTCTTAGTGTTTCTTGTGTTCCTATTGCCTCATTAGCCCTAAAAAGTATTTAAATTTATTTTCAATTTTCAAATTTAATTAAAATGTTCTCATTTAAATTTATTTTCAATTAATATTTCTATGCTATCTAGAAAGAGGGACACATGTAAAGTCACTCTTTAAAATAGAGGATAGGGACCGACTCTGCAGTTTCATAGGTAAATCCTATGAGCAGAAACTCCAAACACTATAGTTTGGAACATTCTCTGCAAATTAGAGTCTTCAAGAGTTACCTAGATTCATACTGAGAAGTTCAACAGCTTGCCTGGGATCATAAAGACAATGAATATCAACAGATCAGTGCAGGTCTTCTTGGGTTCAAACTCCTACTTCATAAAAGCTAGAAATCATAAGAGATCTGAATGTTTGCTACATTTTTTTTCAACTAAATTATGAGAAACACTGAACACTATAGTCTCCAAAAAATTTAATTTGACTGTCACTCAGAGGGCAATGAGAAGTAGACGGTGGTTATGACACATAAAAAGAAGCAACTTAGGAAACAGAGTAGAGCTTTTTTTTTTTTTTTTTTTTTTTTTTCATCTATAATTGGAAAAAAAAAAAGTGCTGATCACATAGTGAGTTTAAGAATTGGCTGACAAGGTAACTTAACAACTTCCACTGATATCTTCTTATATCTGAAGAAAGTGAGGATAACCCTGGCATGTTGAGTGGACTTTTTATGATAGTCTTGTGGGAATAAGAATCAGAAAAGATAGATTGAAAGGCAGTGTGGAAGGTTTGGGTTCAAATCTTACCTCAAGGTGAAAAAAACATCTAACTTCTTTATATCTGTTTCCTTATCTATAAAAATGAAGAATTTAGATTCTACAGTCACCAGTCTCCGGGATTACTCTCAATTCTGAAACTCTGATCCTATAATTGCAATCTGCATAGTTGAAGGAAATCACATTGAGATCACAGATCTATTTGTACCTAGAAATAGCATTTACATTTTTAAAAAGCTTAAATAGGGAGAGGGATAGGAAAGATAGCAGACAGAAGGAATATGGCTTTCAAATAACTTTCTTTCATATGGAAGGAAATTTAGAATGCCAGACTAGAAGGTGTTCATTTTGAACTGTACCCACTTTGAGCACATTTACTTAGCACTCATCAAAATCGAGAAGTCAAATTTAGAGACATTATATCTAGATTTAACAGAGATTTCCTTTACAAATCTCTACCTCTTTCCAGATAGATAACAATAGCTACATAACAATAGCAACATGTAAATGAGCCACTTAGAAATTTAGGGGTAGGCTGATTGCCTTGGAACATATTCTGATTTATTTAGCAAAATAATTTATTTCCCCAAAAAGCTATTCAAAAGTTCCTGAGGTATGACACAATTATAAAAGCCCCCATACTCTCTAGATAAACAATAAATATAAACAGATCAACTTAAAATTTGTAGTGTATCATAATTATCTAGAAAAAATGGGATGGTATTATTCTGAGAAGATTTTGTAGAAAATGCCAAAGATCTTTCTTCTTCTGTACCTTTCACAAAGCATATCACACGTTTTCTTTGTTCTGAGTCCTGATACAACTTTCTGACAGAGTTTCTCCTCTGTTAGTGTTTTTTGTTTTTTTGTTTTTTCATTTTTTGTGGGATACTTCCTAGGTAGTAGCATAGCCTTCCCAGTAGCATAGCCTTCTGTATTGAAAGTCTTCTATCATCCCAAAAGCTCAGGGGTGTTCTTCTGAGAGGCTTGCCAGTAATTGTCTACAGCTCCCAAAATAATTGCTGCTCCAGGGATCATTGTAGCTTGTCAGCCATTGAAGTCATGGGTATAGAGTAGTCCATATAGCTCTACATTCTTATAAAAATGCAGGGCTCTAGTCACAAAGTCCAATGATGATCTCAAATTGTCCATTTTAGATGCATAAGTATTGTATTCCCTTCAGAGTTGCTTAACTCTGATTATCCATTCTACTTCTTCCCTTGACTCAATTGACATGGTTTCTGCATCTCCCTGATATGTATCCTATTTCAGAGTGGAAGTCATTTCCTTGATATTTGCTACCATAACTAAAGCTTCCATCCTTACAGTACACATCGCCAGTGTCTTTTCAAAAAGGATCTTTGACTGACCACCATCTTGCCTCTAGACATCTGGGGCTATACCTCCCAGAAAGAAAGGGACTATCTGATTGGCTACTGACAGAGTACAATGTCAACCTACTTTGACACACTTCAAAGAATAGGGAAGGGAAAATCTGGAAAGCAATCTGACAGAATAGATACATATCTTAGAAATAAAAGTGATTGTTTTCTCTCTAATCAGCCACCCTGAACCCAAGGCTTATAAGAGAGCACCCGGGACTAGCAACTCTGCTCTGCTTAACTCAACCCTGGGAGCTGAGTGGTCCCTGGGGTCTCTGCCCCAACTTTGTAACCCTGGACTTGGGAAGTAGTACAGGCTAGGGACACCAGATCTGCCCTGCAGGAGTGGAAGATGCCTGTACCCTTTTTGTTTTGAAGTGATGATCTGCTCCGAAAGATGAGGTCATGTTTATCTTTGTAAACATGAAACACTTTTTGTTTTCTCAGAGATACTGTTAATGGTAAAAGAATGGAATAAATAAAAAAGAAATAAAAGGTAATATCATGAGCAAATTAGGGAATTAAAAATTACCTACAAGACCTATTGAAAAAGGAAGAGTTTATAACTAAATAAGAGATAGAGTAAATTATAAGAGAAAAACTGGATCATTTTGACTACATTAAATTAAAAAGGTTTTGTACAAATGAAGACAATGTAGCCAAAATTAGAAGGAAAGTAGCAGTGAGATGTGTGGGGGAAGCAGATTATTACAGTGGAAAGAAAGAAAAAAGGAAGAAAGGAAGGAAGATAGAGAGAGGGGGGAAAGGAAGAAAGAAAGAGAGAAAGAAAAGAAAGAAAGACAGAGAGAGAGGGGAGGGAGGAAGGGAACAAGGAAGGAAGAAAGGGAAGAAGGGAAAGGAGGGAAAGAGGGAGGGATGGAGGAATAAAGGAAGAGAGGGAGAGAAGGAAGGAAGGAAGGAAGGAAGGAAGGAAGGAAGGAAGGAAGGAAGGAAGGAAGGAAGGAAGGAAGGAAGGAAGGAAGGAAGGAAGGAAGGAAGGAAGGAAGGAAGGAAAGAAATGAAAAATCACCCCAGTATGTTTGCCAAGAAAACCCCATGGAGGATTTTGTGTGCTGTGATCCACAGGGTCACAGAGTTGGACATGACCAAATGACTGAGAAACAAATACTTTGTGGAACGTGTGTTTTATATGCATTGTATGTGCACATACCTATATGTATATCAATTGAATATTTATGTATACATGTACAGATAGATACTATATGTGTGTATATGCTTTTGTATGTACATAATTTATGTACTTTACTCTTTCTCTCTGATACTGATAATAGACTCCAACTTGATGGTCCAAGTTCCAATCTGATGGTCCAAGTTAACTGTGAAGAGATAGTGAAAAATGTACTGAGAAAGGACACAAGTATTCAAACAATAGAACCAAGCAGCTTATTACTCACAGGTGTGCAAGCATACTGCTCTCTAGCCTTTTAGTCCCATAGGCAAGCATGATGGTGATCCAGGTGTGCAAACCCAGTCAAAAGTCCAGAATTCTGCACTTCTGCCTTTATATCTGATTGTTGTTGCTGGACAGATTCCCACAGGTACCTCAAAGACCAAGTGAGAAAGGGAACCTTAGGGGCAGTGGATAGCTTGATTATGACTCCTGTTATTGATCACAAGGGCATTGTAATTAAGAAATTTTGCTAACCTTGCATGCCTGGATTAGATAAAGTTTAGTAACCTGATTAAGATCAGGAAAGCCTTTCATTCTTATCTAAATGAAGCTGACAAAAGCACTTACTAGGTACACTGGAACTTTC